>NW_019394228.1:2001102-2393108 GCF_000648675.2 Cimex lectularius
AGAGAGAGAGAGAGAGAGAGAGAGAGAGAGAGAGAATGAATGGTTTATTAATTTAAAGGCTTATTAAACTTACATGTTCTAAGAGCTAATTATAACAATTTATCGTAATTATAAATTTCATTTTTTACAAGGTATTTAACGCCTGTTACATTGTAGATTATAATAACGCTTCAAGGCAACAAAAATAATTTAATGTACACTAGTAATAATTAACAAACAAATATATATGTAATAATGTTATTAAAAATATTTTAATAATATTAATTTAATGAAATTTCCCCTTAATTAGGGAATTATTTACAATAAAAAAAATTTCAAGTCCAGTTGAGCAAGACCAGATATCAAACACTTCGACCAAAAAAATTGCTATACAAGGCACCATTTTACAAGGAAAAATTATTTAGAAAGAGAGAGAGAGACGAAGAACGACGACGTCAGAGGGAGGGAGGGGTGAGAGAGAGAGAGAGGGAGAGAGAGAGAGGGTGAGAGAGAGGTTGAGCGAAAAAATAGAAGGAGCGAGAAAAAGGTTGAAGGAGTAGAAGAAATGGCATAGAGGAAAGTGGAGGGTTAAAAATGTGTTAGAGCAAATGGGAGAAAGACAGAAGGTTTGAGGGAAAAGAATAAAGTGTGATAACGAGCCGGAGATAGAGATAGGTTGAGGGAAAAGAAACTGTAAAGTAGAGTGGGTCAGAAAAAGGAAGGTTGAAAGGTAAAAAATGTGATATAAGAGTGAGAGGGAGATAGAGAAAGGTTGAGGAAAAAAATTGTGAGATTGGGGGACTGGGGGATAGAGAAGAAGGTTGAGGGGTAAAAAAGTGAGATAGAGCGAGATGGAGAAAAATAAAGTTTGAGGGGAAAAAGTGACATAAGAGTGAGGGGGAAATAGAAAAGGGTTGAGGAAAAAGAACACCGTTCGTTAGAGAAAGAGAGAAAGAGAGAGAGAGAGAGAGAGAGAGAGAGAGAGAGAGAGNGTAAAGAAAGGTTGTGGGGAAAGAAAAAAGTGACATAAGAGTGTGGGTGAGATAGAAAAGAGTTGAGGAAAAAGAAAAAAAGTTTGCTAGAGCGAGAGAGAGAATAACAGAAAAAACAACGTAAAAGTATTTGGAATGATTTCCACAAATTAAACCTAGAGCAAATTGTCAGAAATATATTTGATATATTATAACTTTATTATAATTATTTATTATAATTTTATTTTCTGGATGTTAAACTAGTTCAACCAAAAACGATTTCCTGGTAAAGGTGATGGGCGAGGTAGCACGCTCAGCACAGGTAGATGCAATGAATCTTTAAAGGCAAAAATGGAGAAACGTGGGAGAAAAACACCCTTTGCAGAAAAATAGAAGATAGATAAATTCTAAAAAAAAATTATATTAGAAGTAATTAATTGTTTGATGGAAAACATTTAGTGCTGCCACATATATATTGCATCATCTAAAGATTTACATATTTTTCGTCAAACATGATGAATGAGGGTCCTCTCTCTCTCTCTCTCTCATCTAAAGATTTACATATTTTTCGTCAAACATGATGAATGAGGGTCGTTCATCCCAGCTAACTAAATTTTTGCCTCGCCGCCAACGTAAAACGAAGAATCGTCATTGTATTTTTTATTGAAACAATCATCGTTTTTATTTATACACGGTTAGTTGGCCGAGTTGGAACAGGATGAGATGGCAGTGACCCATTATTTTTCATGAAGGATTTCTTTGTAAAGATTACTCGGCTCGTTTATAAGTGGTTAATGAAGGCTGATATGAAGTACTGGATCCACTTTTAAGTTGCGTCACTAATCTTCTTAGAAAGTCATTGTTTTGGGTGTTTGAAATAAACGTAATTATTTTTTTTAAATTACTTCGATCCCCTCGGGCACTAACTTCCCATCTCAACCCCACCTTTTTTTAATTTTCCCTCCTTTTTGTCATTTTTCAAATGTCGTGTAATCGGATTGGATTCTCGGCGACAAATGAAATAGCAACGGAGGGATCAAAGTCACGATAGCTCAAGTGGTAGAGTACCGGCGTATCGAGCCGAAGGTCGTGGGTTCGAATCCCGCTCGTGACATTGACTTTTTTATCTCAACTTAAAACCTTTACCGTTTATGTTTGGTTGTTCGGATCATCCTGGCCTATCGCAAGCGAAGCTAGGCCCGTGATCCGAGAAGACCAAACAACAATCCACCTCTCAGACCTCAATATAAAATTTTACAGTTTATTTTATTTTTTATTTTATTATTATTATTATTTTTTTAGACCCTATGGTATGGGAGAGAGAAGACGTCGCCGCTTGGTTGAGGTGGATCACAAGAGAGTTTAGACTGAAGCCCGTTCCGGACGTGAGTAAGTTCCCGACCCGAGGTGCGGAACTTTGCAGCTTGGACGCCTCGGAGCTTGCCCGGCTCTCAGGAAGTCCGAGATCCGGCAAAGTCCTCGCTTCCCACCTGGCCCACTTCGCCGGACGGCCTCACTCGCCTCACAACGATCTCGGTAAGTTGTAAAAATTTACTATTTTTAATTTTTATTTGCTATAGTTTTTATATGAGTTTTGAAGGTTAAAAACAAACAGAACTTTTTTTTTCTGTTTTACTTTGGAAAGGCATATAGTTCATGATCTAAAGTTCAGTATTCATTAGAATTATCTTAATTTTAAAATTGTATTTTCTTAAAAGTTTCATATAATGGCAAAAAATATGAAAGATGAGATATGGGTAGGTTTAAATCCGTTTCATAAGCAAAGAGCAGTCGGAATCCCGTAGATGAAGCCGGCGGTGGGTGTTACAAGTGTCATTATGCTACTAGAAGGGCTGTTAAGGGCTGAATAGCAATGCCCCGAGGGGGGGCTAAGCCTCTCTTTATTACGGGGGTTTGACCCCTGGGCCCAAATGTGAATCTTTATTGCCTTTTATTCTATTATCACACCACCCTTGGATTATCCGTATCCGTCACCCTGATTTTACGCCTTGTTCTCCTTTCCGACCCCAATTAACTCGGAAATCGGATTTAACTCTTAGCGTTAAACGGTTAAAGTTGATGTGCTTGTATTACGCGTTATAATACAGGTTTTTTTTTTACACGATTATTTTTTTTTAATGTGAGATTATTAGTGGAGGTCTGAGGGTGATGAACATGTTGGACAACTCGTTGTCATGTTCATTGATTGGTTTGTACATGTTTATTTTTAATTCCCAACATATTAACGGATAATTAGTCAGTAAATATTGCTGCTAAAACAAAAATATGGAAAGTATGAACTATAAAAAGTAAAAGCTAACCAGATAGGTTAAAATTAGAGAAGGGGTGGGTTAAGGGCACAAATCACGGTTTAAACTGGGTTCACTGGAAACCTCGTACATAATTTCGTTCCACCGTTTTACTAAACCTAGTTCAATTAAGTTTCACCTAGAAAAACAAGACGGTTAGAGGCATGTTTAAGAAAGAACATTCGGTAATTTTCAAAAGTTGAGCATTTTCAATTTTTTCTCTCCCTTTCTCTTTCTATCTCTCTCTTTCTCCCCGTCTCTCACTCTATCTCTTTGTGTTCTCTCTTTTTTATTGACGCTTATTCTTTCTTTCTCTCGCACTTACTCTCTCTCTCTCTCTCTCTCTCTCTCTCTCTCTCTCTCTCTCTCTTTCTTTCTCCTTCTTTCTCCCTCTCAGGGAATCATGCTTTCTCTCTTTCTCTGGTGGTCATTCTTTATTTCTTTCTCTCTTTCTTTGCTTGTGGTAAATTCTCTCTCTCTCTCTCCCTCCCTGTCCTTCTCACTCTCTCTTTCTCTCTTTTTCTCACTCTCTCTCTCTCTCTTTCTCACTCTCTCCCTCCCTCCCTCTTTCTCCCTTTTTCTCACTCTCTCTCTCCCTCTTTCTCACTCTCTCTCTCTTTCTTACACTCTCTTCTCTTTTGAGAGGTCATTCTTTCTTTCTCTTCGCTTCTCTTCTTTGTGGTTGGTCATTTTCTTTCTCACTTTCTCTTTCTTTCTCACTGTCTCTCTCTTTTTCTCTACTTTTCTCATTGTCTCTTTCTATGTACATCTCTCTCTCCAGAGTATATATATCTCTCGCCTTCCAGAATAGTCTTAAAAATCATCTCTTATCTAGGTATGATTGATGTCTTAAATTTAACTTCTTTTGTTGTTTTGTCTTGTGTTAGTTTTTTATGTTAATATTCAGTGAGTAAAGTTTTATTTGCTGATTTATATTGGTAATTTATAATTCCTGATTTGTACTGCATTGTATTGAAAAGTATTTTTTTTTTCACTTATTTTATTTGATTAGTAATTCGCTTTTTAACTGCTCAATTATGTAATGTAAATTAGAATATTTATTTCGATAAGCAATATTAAGTAAAAGTTCAATGTAAAATGAATAAATGGAGCATATTGACCACACAAATAAGGTTATTCGATTAAATTTATTAAACATTAATTATATTGTATTTCACATTAGATGTAAGAATGGTCCTCGAGACCAAATCATCTTTGATTGATAAATAAAGAATTCATCATTATCATCATCATCATCTCCCTTTCTATCTTTTTCTCTCTCTCTCTCTCTCTCTCTCTCTCTCTCTCTCTCTCCTCTTTATAATGGTCATTCTTTCTTTCTTTCCCTCTTGCTGGTGGTCATTTTCTCTCTCTTTTTTTCTCCCTTTGTCTGGCAGTCATACTTTCTTTCTTCCTCTCCTCTCCCTTTCCTTCTTTTTCACTTTCTCTGACAATTATTTATCTATCTTTAAATATCTCTCTTTTTCTTTCTCACGATTAGAGCCATGTATAAAAAAGAACTATAAAGAAGGAAAATTCAAAAGGTGGGGTTGAGATGGGAAGTTAGTGTCCGAGTGGATCGAAGTCACGATAGCTCAAGTGGTAGAGCAGCGGCGTATCAAGCCGAAGGTCGTGGGTTCGAATCCCGCTCGTGACATTGACTTTTTTATTTTAACTAAAAACCTGGTGGTGGTTTTCATATCAAATGTTGATAATTTTTAATTGAAAGAGGGAACAAAAACTGATTCAAATCGTTTATCAAAAGGTGAATTGTTATTTCTTAAGAAGTTTATAGTATGAAATGAACGTCGCATAACTCTGAGCTGGGTTTAAATCACGCCCGACGACAGTTCGAAGTTAAACTAGGTTTATCTTTGGAAATCGGTTCAAGATAATTTGAAAAATTTCAGTTGAGTTGCACATGGTGACTAATGAACTGGGTTTAAACCAAGTTGAGGAAATTGTCATAATTGGTTAATAAATAATACTTCAATGAGAGGGCAAGGAAACAATCCTTAAACTACTACCGGCCGAGTGGATTATAAGGGGTGAAAGGCCGGTCGAGGGATTCTCCATAGTGTAAAGGGGTGGAAAGGGCGAGATTTACCCGTTTGAAGGGAGGTGTGGGCTCAATCCGAGATAAGGGAAAAGCGTGAGCGGAATGCCCGGCCCTTATCCGATCCAGTCTGGGAGAAAGGGCCAATTTATTTCCTTCCTTCCTGTTCCAATAATCAATTCCGCTCTTCGGACTCCTTATCGCTCCTATCTATTTATCCAGAAGTCGTTTCTCGTCCTGCCGTCTATTTCCATTTGGGGCGTTTTGCTAAATCGGTCCATATGTAATTGTCTTTACTGGAAAAGGAAAAGAAGTATTTTTTGTCCACGTGAAAGATTGCTTTGCCAAAAGGTTTTTACCCATTACAGATTTTATGTTTTGTGTTGCAGCGGGATCAAGCGGACCGGGGATACCTTTATCTTTCTATTTTCTATCAAATCGCATTAAAAGATTTTATATGCTAATGTATTTGTATGTATATTGGCCTGTTTGTCATCGATATTCTTTTCACTACACATCTCTGAATTTTTTGTACATTTAATATATTTTATTACAACAAATGATTTATATAGTAAAATCAACCAATGACGAAGTGACGCATCTTTGGCGCCGAAAAGGTGACATTCCGTTTCTGCTGAACTAACCGATGGTTTTTTTCTTATGGTGCACCATCCGCGGCATCATCATTCATGAATCATAATTCCACGTAAACCGTAGTAATACTCATTCATGATTTTATCGCGTGCTTTCTACATTTTTCCATAACGTAACGGCAGATAAAATAATGCAATGAAATTCTATTTAAAGTGACTAAACTCTCCTCTTAGCTCTCCAATTTTTATTTTTGAACAAAGATGCGTTTTAGTAGATTTATATGGAAATATAAAAATATTTGTGTTAATTTAATGAATTTTCGGGGGTGAAGTGTGTTCGCCGTATAATTTTTCGGTTAGAGTTAGGTCAAAACTGACCTGCTGTTCCGGAATAGCCTACTCTCGGCCCCTTAAATACTTAATATTTGTTCAATTTTGTTTCGACAGGATAATTACCAAAATATTGTTTTTTATGGGCGTAAAATCGTAAATTAGCTTTCCTCATAAAACAATTTAATAAAAAAGAATTTTGTTAAATGTTTACAAAGTTTGTCAGTAGGAATTTGGATCAATTCAAGATCACTTATTCCGTTTCTTTCTGATTTCTTTATTTAAAGCAATTTTGAGAACTACACACTTTCCCGTATAATGGAAACTTGCTTACATTAAAATGATCCCAAAGCTCCATAAAAATTTAAATATCCAAAATCTCCAAACGCTGGGGAAACACAACAACCTGATCTTGGGTGTCAGGCACAGAGAAATTTTGGGTAACGAAAAAGCAGACTGACCAGAGGAGGATCTGCAAGACCATACACAGGCCCCGAACCTGTACCTGAGATAACAAAAACAAATATAGAATTCTCTATAGCAGAATGGATCCAAAGGATAAACTCTAGCTGCGCTTATGACGAAACCCTCACCAAGACTATCAAAATCACTGCTGCATCTGGAGAGCGCCAGGCTCAGGGGAGTGATAGGACTATTAACAGGTACAAATGCATTAGAAACTTTGCCAAACCTACCTCCATTGGAAATATTCATACAAGGAGAGGCTAGGAAAAGCTCACTTAGGCTCCAGAAACAATTAAATTGGAAAGGAACTAAACAATTCGGGCATACAACCATAATCAACAAAATCAGACACCCATTATTAGAAATGGGGACTGATTGTCCCCCGATTATGATCCCGGAAACAATCTTCACAATTTCCTATAAAGTCTCAACGGACTATAAAGGAGAAGAAGAACACAGGAGAGCATCAGATACAATGATATGGTACACAGATGGTTCCAAAACAAACGAAGGAACCGGATCGGGCATTTTCTCTACGCCAAAAACATGAGCAATGAAACTCATTAGGGAAGCACACTTCGGTCTTTCAAGCAGAAATACTTTCCATCAATGCTTGTGCCCTGGAAAATCTTAAAAGAAGTTATACTGCCAAAAAAATCCTTATAAGATTAGATAGCCAAGCAGCCACAAAAGTATTAGCGTGTAAAAGAATCACATCAAAATTAGTCAGTGAATGCATCCAAAATCTCCAAAACCTGGGGAACACAACAACCTGATGATATCTGTTGTGCCAGGGCATTTTGGGTAACGAGAGAGCAGACAGACTGGAGGATCTGCAAGCCCATACATAGTCCCCGAACCTATACTTGGAATAACGAAGACAAATATAGAATCCTCCATTGCAGAATGGATTCAAATAAAACAAAAACAAGTGGATAAACTCTAACGGTGCTAGACGTAGTAAACTTATGATGAAACAACCCTCACCAAGACTGGCAAAAGCACTGCTGCAATTGGAGAGGGCCAAACTCAGAGGAGTTACTAGGAGTACTAACTGGTCACTAGCATCTGAGAAAACATCTACACAAAATGGGCATATACAACGATGATCCCATCTGCAGATTATGCAATGAGGAGGAGGAAACAGCCACCCATATCACCTTCGAATGCGAAGCAAGAGCTCAGCGAAAATTTAACCTAACATACCAAAAAATCTAGGGAATGAAATCGTAGCAGCGACAGTCAAAGACCTGATAAGCCAGAAGGCTGCAGTGCCTGGGGAGCATAAACCCCGCTTCCTAGTATCCTCATACCATCATGTTATCGTCGTTTTAGTTTGTCACCCGTCTAAATTATTTGATAAATTAATTTACAAAAGAATTATCTATTGCTACTTCAAACGACATCCCACCGGATCAAATCGGCTTTCGAACCGATCATTCCACTACACATGAACTTCGCAGTGTTACAGATTTCATTATTTCATGTCTCGAGCAGAAACCTGATTGTATCTAGTCGTTTCTCAGGCCTTCGATAGGGCATGATTATTATACAAATTAAAATTACTTTTACCCCAGGCCTATTATCTAATTATACAATCATACCTTAAGGAGAGATTTTTACGATTAGTTTCTTGTTCATTAAGGACCATGGACACACATATTGAACGCGAATGGAATAACTTATCCCCAATTTTTTCAAGGAATATCAAGTACGCTGAGGTAGTATAAATGAATTGTGGTGTGCGAATGTAATTTATTAGCGCGAATGGAACAGCCTATCCCCAACTTTTCCAAGGAAGGTCAAGTATGCTGGGATAGTATAAATGATTTTGGTGTGTGAATGTAATTTATTAGCGCGAATGGAACAGCCTATCCCCAACTTTTCCAAGGAAGGTCAAGTATGCTGGGATAGTATAAATGATTTTGGTGTGTGAATGTAATTTATTAGCGCGAATGGAGTGGCTTATCCCTGATTCTCCAAGGAAGATCAAGAACAGTTCAAGAGCTTTGAAAACGTCCAAACTGCAAGTATTTCACCTCGCAGACCTCAACGAGGAAACTTGATTTTTTTAAACTTTGAATATGTAAATAATTACACTCTTGATGTTGCAATAATGTTAGAAAAGCACTAAGGATTGCATTATGAACCCAAAAAGATCGATTATTCCCCAATTATCCCGAAGAATATCGATTATTCTGGAGGAGTGAGTCTGGTGGGTTTGAATGTAATTTATTAGCGCGAATGGAATAGCTTATCCCCAATTTTTCCAAGGAAGATCAAGTGCGCTGAGGTAGTATAAATGAACTGTGGTATGTGAATGTAATTTATTAGCGCGAATGGAGTAGCTCATCCCCAATTTTTCCAAGGAAGATCGAGTGCACTGAGGTAGTATAAATGAACTGTGGTATGTGAATGTAATTTATTAGCGCGAATGGAATAGCTTATCCCCAATTTCTTCAAGAAAGATCAAGTACTGTTCCAGACCTTTGAAAACGACCAAGCTGCAAGTATATCATCTCTCAGACCTCAACGAAGGAACTTGACATTTTTTTAACTCTGCAATTATAAATAATTACATTCTTGATGTTGAAATAACGTTAGAAAAACAAGGATTACAATATGAACCCAAAAAGACGATTATTCCCCAATTATCCCGAAGAATATCGTGTAATTTATTAGCGCGAATGGAATACCTTATCCCCAATTTTTCCAAGGAAGATCAAGTACGCTGTGGTAGTATAAATGAATTGTGGTGTACGAATGTAATTTATTAGCGTAAATGGTGGGTCTTAATTAAGCCGAGGATATTGAGTAATCTGGGGTATTGTGAATGCTAATAATATAAATATTTTTATATTGTTTCTGTGTATTTATTTGTGTCATTTCATCCGCAGTTGTCCGGGCGCTGATCTTATTTATCAACAGATATTTTTGATTTCAAGAAATCGAGGATACTGCAGATCGATTTAAAAAAAATTAGAAATGTATTTATTTGCTTGAATTGAAGGGTTTATCCAAATTACCCCGAGGTATGTCGAATACTCTGTGGTAATTTTGAATGATTCGCTGTGATTGAATGTAATTTATTAGCGCGATTGGTTGGGCTTATCTAGGATTATTCGAATATTCTAGGGTAGAGCGAACGAATCTGGTGTGTGAATTGAATTTATTAGCGTAAATGGAGGAGCATATACCAAATTACGCCCAGGAATATCGAATACTCTGAAGCAGTGTGAATTCTAACTAGACTGTCATTTTGTTTTGTATTTCATCCTCGATTGATTAGCCCGTGGGGTATAGAGAAAGGATAGTAGTAGGATAAATAAAAGAGATAATTAGAATTGTAATATCATACATCATAACTTGGCTGGTAAAACAAAGAAATTATCAGGTTTAAAACGCGAGAAAGACAAGAAAAAAAGAAAAGATAAGAGAGAGAGATAGTTGGAAATGGACATTATAGTTTGCCGGCCGTAAAACTTGATAATTTTTGAAAGTTTTTTTTTCAAAGATCGAAATCGTTTATGTTAATCAACTAAAGTCCCTTATTTGAAAGATACAATTAGATTTAATTTTAATTAAACTGAGAAGCTAGATAAATTTAAATAAATTATGTATGTTTTGGGTTAAAATGGAAGAAAAAGGGGGTGCAACGAGAGAAAAAAAATTAGGATGCCTTCCAGTTGGTTAATCTCGAGGTTTGAAGGGTTTTTTCCAGGGGTTATGAGAAAGCCTCGTAGAAGCACCCTCAGAGATTGGGGTCGGGTTTTTTACCCCCTCGGGGGGGGGGGGGGGTGTTGATTTAGTTTTTTTTCCCAGGGGCGGCTCGGCTGTGAAAGAAGAGGTGAAAGGTATATATGAAGCGTGTTGTAACCCACCCCCCGGTTTGAGGCGGAAGTAGGGCGCATGTAGTCTTCCTTCCTGAGCCGGGATTGGCCTCCCCAAGTCCAAGATGGCCGAACCCTCCCCCGGGCTTTGAATAAAGCCCCCGGGAATAATCAAGGAGACAATATCAAGTCGAGACCAGGGCTTTTAATGTTGTTTAAAGACTCGTATATCACGGCGTCCTGACATCAGCGTCAGCCGGGATTTGTGCCCATTGTAACCGCGAACCATTCATTACTCGCCCGGAATTCATATTACTAATATTATTCCGGCCGAGACCCTCTTCACCCTCGCCCTCTATTAACTCCTCGCACCCTCCGCTTGAATTAATTAACTCTTCTTATTAAACAAGGCTTTATTGGTACTCGAATCTCAATTTCCTACCTCCTAGAGCGTAACGGTTCAATTACGACCTTAACCCAGGAACAGGTACGACACCGCATGTCCTTCCTCTAAAATGGATCATAATTGTACATAAATCATTTTATTTCATGCAAATCCAACTGGGAAGAAGGAGCGAATTTCATAAATCTAACAAAGTGACGATCAGGTTGGTGTGTCACGGATTTGGACCAAACTATTTTTTGGTTATTCAACACTCCAAAATATCGGACACCGCCACTTTTGATTATGCCCTGATTTGGCAAAAAAAAATTTGAAAGTTGAATTTTATCTTTTTTTTATATTTTCATTTCGCCGTTCTACTTGTACAAATCAACTACGTGAATATATCATTAGACAGCATTTTTTATGTACACTTCAATAAAAATATAGTAAAAGCTATAAAAATTTATAAGCATCGAAAAAATTTCAAAAAACATACAATTTTTATATGAAACATATGAAATTTCGTTTTAGCACCTCTAGAAACCTCTAAATATAAATTTTTGTTTGAATTTAAATTTATCGATTTTTTGACCAGGTAGAACGTAATAATCAAAATTATAATAAAAATATTTCAAAAACAAAATGACGACCAGTTGGTGTATCATGGATTTGGACCAAACTTTTTTTGCGACTCTACACTCCAAAATATCGGACACCGCCTTTTGTGATTTGCCCATGGTTTGGCCAAAAAAATTTGAAAGCTGAATTTTATCGTTTTTTTTTCATATATATATTTTCATTTTGCCATTTTACATGCCCAAAACAACTACGTGAATATATCATTTGACAGCATGCAAAAATGTAGTAAAAGCTATAAAAAGTAATAAACATCGACAAAATTTCAAAAAACATACAATTTTTTCGTGAAACATATGAAATTTCGTTTTATCACCTCTAGAAATCTCTAGATATAAATTTTTGTTTGAATTTAAATTTATCGATTTTTTGACCAGGTAGAACGTAATAATCAAAATTATAATAAAAATATTTCAAAAATAAAAGGTGACGACAATGTTGGTGTGTCACGGATTTGGACCAACCTTTTTTTTTTTGCGACTACACTCCAAAATATTGGACACCGACACTTGTGATTAGGCCCTGGTTTGGCCAAAAAATTTAAAGCTGAATTTTACACTTTTTTTTAAATATTTTTATTTCATAGTTCTGTTTTCTGAAATCAACTATGTGAATATATAATTTTACAGATTTTTTTAATATAAATTGCAGTAAAATATAGAAATAGCTATCAAATTTATCAGTAACCAAAAACGTTTGAAAAAATCAAATTATTTTCAAGTAAACTAGGTCAAATTTTTTGTTAAAACTAACATAAAATTTCGTTTTAGCACCTCTAAAGATCCCTAAATATAAATTTTTGTTTGAATTTAAATTTATCAATTTTTTGACTCCTAAAATTTTTCTGATTTTTAGGAAGTCGTTCTCGGAATATCTGATTGAAACGGCTATAATTCAAAATTGGCTCAAAGGATTATAATTTCAAACATACCATTTAAAAGAAGAGAAAGGTAGCTTTTTGTCGACATATGTACCATAAAAATATATAAAATATTTTTTATAGGAAAATACTGGAAATAGAAAAATTATTTGTCAAAAATTGATCTAGTTTTTTAATGGAAATAATAGCCCGATTTTAATATTTGATGCAGTTATAAAAGTCACTTGACAGTCCCTTTAAAAAGAGTTATCAACCATAAATAATCACATCAAATCCACTAGCTTTTGAGAAAAATGGTGTTAGAGCTTGCACTAGGAATGTCAGTCGACAGTCGTCGAAATTGTAAGTCATATTTTTTTTTTATGACATCTTCCGTTTCTCTACCTCTCTCCACCGAAATATTCAGGAGAAAAGGTGCAAAAGTGGGTAAGGTATCTTCAGATCACGAGGGATGAACAAGCAAAGTTGTTTAATTTTTGAGTTTTGTACTTATGGCCTGCTAATATTGCTAAATCGTAATTACTAATCTTTCTGCTGGTTTTTGTAACTTAAAGAACAAATGGGCCACAAAGCATACCTAAGATCTATTTCGATTATCATAGAACCATTTGCTCCCTATCTGACCCTATCTATTTTCTAAGGTTAAAAAAAGTAAAAATATTTCAAATGTTATTCATTTTTTAAAATGTGATTGCCTGGCTATATCAAAGAATTAAAGAATTGAGTAAGATTATGAGGTCTGTGGAATGATGAGCAGTTTGGTCCGGTTGGCCAATCAAATTTTTTACGACAATTTTATATATTCGATATTCCTTAGTGTAATTGGTGTTAAGTACTACCATTCACGCTAATAAATACATTCGTCTTAGAATGCTCGATATTTTTCGGCGTAATTGGGTATATGCCTCTCCATTCACGCTAATAAATTACATTACTATACCAGACTTCGTTCACACTAGCCAAGAATATACGATATTCCTCGGGCTAAGACCTACCATTGACGCTAATAAATTACAATCACCCTAGAGTACTCGTACTATTCGGCGTAATTGGGTATATGCCCCTCCATTCACGCTAATAAATTACATTACTACACCAGACTTCGTTCAGACTAGCCAAGAATATTCGATATACCTCGGGCTAAGACCTACCATTAACGCTAATAAATTACATCTAATCTACAGTACTCGATATTCTTCGGTGTAATTTGGTATATGCCTCTCCATTCACGCTAATATATTACACTAATATACCAGACTTCGTTCACGCTAGCCAAGAATATTCGATATTCCTCGGGTTAAGACCTACCATTGACGCTAATAAATTACATTCACCCTAGAGTACTCGATTTTCCTCGAGGTGATCCTCGTTTTATATACATACAAATTCAGCTTTTTTATATTATTATCAAAATTGTTGTAATGTAAATTAAATTTCAACAGCGTTCAGGAATAGTCGAACCCCCAAGGATAGAACCTTAAGCTGATCATGACGGCGAAGTCCTTCGAAGGAACCCTTCGCACTCCATTCTTCACGGCCCAAAAATTAAACGCTGTCCAATTACATCCAGGCAGAAACCCTCCTCGGCCCGTCGGGCACATCTTACCATCGCGTAACAATGATATCTTTACAAAAGACTCTCAGGGAAAGAAATGTGGGAAAGGTTAAAGGAGTAAAGTCGTGCGTAAATTGCGTAAACCTAGGAACGTCCGGTGAAAGTTGCGCTCCCGGAGATGCGACGTGTTCGTTCACCTTCTGGCTTGTTAAACAAACTAGTCATAAACAATTCTGCTTTAATGAAAGGGTAGTTCTACACCGAAGGTCTCAGTTCCCTTTCATTTTTATGCACTAATTAACCTAAGTCTACTATAATGTGTTTGTAGTGGTTATAAACTTTTCTTGAAATATGACAAAACGAACTGCGGGAAATGCCAAAGATGAATAAACCTGGACTTCACTACACATGGTAAAAACAATAACCTGATATCTTTGGTACTAGGGCATAAAGGTATTTTGGTTAACGGAAAAGCAGACGTACTGGCCCGAGGAGGATCGGCAATACCATATGAATGAGGTAACCCCTCATGCCCTGAACCTATTCTTGATATAATAAATACAAACGCGGGCTCCTCCTTAATAGATAAAAAAAAGCAAAAGGAGAAGTGGAAACTCTAGATACTCTCTCTAAAAACTGCAGGTGCTACACACAGTAAACTTATACTTAAACAACCCTCACCAAGACTGGCAAATTCATGGTTAAGGTTAAAAAATGCTAAACTCAGAGGACTATATACTGGTCACTGGCATTTGAGAAAACATACACAACACAACAAATTATGCAATGAGGCGGAAGAAACAGCCACACATATCATCTTTGTATGCGAAACATCCGCTCAATCGAGGCCCTCAGGATGCAAAGAAAACCCAGAAGATGAAGTTGTAGCAATGACAGTCAATAACATTGTATTTCCTATCACCCAAGAAATCGAACAGTGTAGAACATACGAGAACGGCCACACTAACACCAGGCGAGTCATCTATGACCTAGTAAACGAACGGGTCTGTTTTTTTACCTGGTGAGTAGTGATTTCTGATCGTTTCATGATGGATGGGGTTACTATTTCCGCAGTTTTTAAAAGACCTCTATAGAATCCAAATGAGGTTCACTACCAAAATAGTAACTAGGTAATTGTCTATACGGCACTTTGAATTCACCTTCCAACATTCTTCGCCGATTGATGTCATGCACCCAACTCCTTGATTTATACCCTAATAAATCATATTTCCAGCCCCAGATCCCGCTAAAGGCTAAGCTTCATATCTTTAACGCGGTCTCACGCTCAATTCTGTGTTATGCTGCACAAGTATGGGGAGGAATTCGTGGAGGTGGAGATGGTGCTGTGGTTCTTCATACAAAAACTGTTCAGTCTTCCAAACTACACTCCAATTTACATATTGCACATTGAAACCGGCGTTCACCCAATCTTTCTATTCACGTTGACTCTGAGTGGTAATTATTTGGTTAAGGTGATCCGAATGGACCACTCCAGATTCCCCCGTATGGTGGCTGAAGAGATCATCAGGCTGGGGATATCTTGGGCTGCTGACTGGGGGAGACTGGCGGACATGGTGGGAGTAGGTTTGTTCTTTTTGCAACCCGAGAGTAACGCTCTCTCTCTTCAACTCCAAACAATTATTAGTCGACTGAAAGATAGTTTTATGGTGAGCAACATCGAGAGTGCAGGCTTCCCGTCGATACCGTATATATAGGATGCTGGATCACGGAATCAGATGTGCCAGATTGGTTGGGGACCAAAAGCCAAATAAGAAAATTACAGACATACGTTGGATCCTAAAACTGAGGGGAGAATTGCTGAACCTACGGCGTATGATCTCCTCAGCCAACAGGAGTGTGAGTTATGCACTTACCGGGTAAAGGAAGACATATACCATTTTGTCGCGGAATGCCCCATTCTGTCCCCCTATCGTTTGTCTGCGTTCCGCGAAAGGACCGTATCAATGGACAGATGCATCAGATTGCTCAACGGACCAGATTGGACAAACTTGGTAAATTATGCTAAAGCGGCCTGGGCCTATCGAAGGCTAATAGTAAACCAGTTTAATTAATAATACTCTTTTCTTTTCCCCTTTTACTGCCCATCTCTTTGCCCCCGCTCTTTCCCTTGATATTTGGTGTTTCTGTTTCTCCGGTCTCAGCTCCGCTCATTGATTTTTACTTCTCAGTTTTGTGTCCTTTTGATTTAGTATTTTGTTATAGATATTACACTGAGCATAGATTTAGTTTAATGCATTTGTACGTTTATTTTACAGGATTAGTCAATTAATCCAAGCTCCGGCAGACATTTACCTTGCCGTATTAAGTTTATTTTCTTGTGTGAATTATAAGTAATTTTTTTTCCTTCTTGTGTGCAATAAACTTATTATTATTATTAATTAAATCATATTTCAATTTAGTATTTTCGGAAAGAAATAATTTTCTAGTTAATTTAGAGAGAGAAATTTCGGGCACTTCCTTACACAACAGCGATATTTTTTAAGAACAAGTTTTATCCTTTGGTATAGGATGAGCTAATAGCCAACCGCAGGCTCGGAGAATGAGCTGAGACCCGAAAGACCTCTTATTCAACGTTGTTAAGACACCTCTTTTTTTTAGATATGTTTGTTCACACTCATGAGTGACACGAGTTGCTCGATGAGACGGGATCCACGCAAAGATGGTAATGTCAAAGCGCAAAGCACCACTAACGTCATCCTAATGTTGCCACTTGTAACCTGCCACCAAGTAACCAGACGATTTACCTTGTTACTAAGCACCTAGCTTGTCACCTCCGGTGTGGCCTAAGCCCAAAAAAGATCGAGTCGATTGCATTGAACTAAGCAACTAGGAATAAACCAGAAGACTACAATGCCTGGGGAGTAGCACACTTCTTAGTATCCATCATCAACAACTGGGACATTTTGTTTTCAGATTACAGATGGCCTTTGGTTTCTCCGGGAGAACTTATTTGAAAGGAAGGGAAAGTTGCGGGGTTTCGTGACGTTGGTTATAATAATGGCGGAGTGGACTGGATACTGTGTCTGGGTTGGAGTGAAAATACTGTGAAGTTGGGCTTTATCCTCTTCGGAATTTAGCTCATTATACATCTGTTTGTTGCTTTTATATTTTAGTATTGTCTTACTCATATATATTTATTATTAGCAGTATATACTTTCAATGTCAATTTCTGTAGTCACATGGAATCATGGACCATTCAGCTTGTATGATTTTTTTCTAATTTATGAATCTGAATTCCTAGCGGATTTTTATAAACTTGTTTACCGCGACACTTCGGGCCAATAAATATTTTTTGCTAATTCCTAGTAAAAATTCTCTCGCAGAAGAGTTGAGGCGTTGTGGTGATTTATTGTTACGACCTCTGATCGCCTCATAAAGGTTCCGAAAACGCTTTGAACCAACCGGCCGGCATTATATTATGCCTTAGCAGACGGAGATAGAAGAATAAGAAATAAAGCAGTCGTTTATAGTAATAAATATACCGTAATAAACCGACCTATTACTGGGACGAGTTGACCACCGCCGCCGATGAGCTTCTCAACCCAATCTGATGATCAATTATCAAAAACTACTCTTAATTCGAAATATATTTACAATGGTAGATAGTACTAATACACAGGACATAATGTAGAGGAATAGTACGTGAGACCACCAGGGTTGAGGTGATCTCATTCCATTATTCAGTAGTGCCATCGTTTAGACATCTTGAGTCAAAAACCTACTTCTCCGGAGTATTCTTTTTACTACTGCCTGATTTTAAAATCTTACTTAACCGACACTTTCAACACGTCAGTGGTTCGTTTCCATCAGCCAGAAACAGGAGTACCTGAAAGAGGTATCTTACGACCCCTTCCACTAAACGTGCGGTATTAACCACCGCAGACAATATCGCCATCCCTTTTTATTATAAAGATCCCGTCATGTCCAGAAACTTGGTATCCATGTCACTTTCACCGTGAGACAGACCGGAACTTAACTACGCAGCTCTCTCCCACATGCTTCTCTACATTGGGCTGTACATAAACAAAAAACATGTCAACAGAAAATCCAGTCTTTTTAAATACTGATTCTAGTTCTAGTTACAGTTAAAACTGATTCTACAAAATATATATCTACACGTTTAGCTGTATGGCTCGAATTTTTGGGGTTTAATCAAATCCTATCCTTACATACTTTACAAATTCCTCTGAACCATCGTCAATAATACTTTCTGTGCATCCAAATCTTTCTCTCTCTCTCTCTCTCTCTCTCTCTCTCTCTCTTTATTTCGTTTAATTTATATATGCATCTATGGAACCAAAAAATCGAAAAAGTTTTTGTCTTTTTCGATGAAAAAGGCTCGTAGGCACGTTTTTTACGTATTTTTTCATGAAAAACGCAAAAAACACAAAAAATCGGCAAAAATTTTATTGTCTTTTTCGACGTAAAAAGCTCGTAGGCATAGATACGTTTTTTACGTATTTTTCATGAAAAACGAAAAAATCGAAAAAAAATTTATTGCCTTTTTTTTTATGTAAAAGGCTCGTAGGCACGTTTTTTGTATTTTTCAAGAAAAACGCAAAAAAAAACAAAAATTGAAATAAATTGTGTTATCTTTTTCGATGTAAAAGGCTCGTAGCCACGTTTTTTACGTATTTTTCATGAAAAACGAAAAAAAAATCGAAAACAAATGTATTGTCTTTTTCGATGTAAAAGGCTCGTAGGCACGTTTTTACGTAATTTTCAAGAAAAACGCAAAACAATCGAAAAAATTTTATTAACAATTAACATTAATAACATTTAATTTAAATAGCATACAGAGGGATTGTGAATTTTTAACTCCGTTCCAATCATTCTCTCTCTCTCTCTCTCTCTCTCTCTCTCTCTCTCTCTCTCACTCTCTCTCTCTCTCTCTCTCTCTCTCTCTCTCTCTCTCCCTCCTTCTCTGGCTTCACATTCTTCTTCTTACGATGTAATACAAGTTTGAAAGGTAGATACAAGGTAGAAGTATGAAAGAAAAATAGAGCTCCAAAAAATAGTTCAGCCATAAATTAAAATTAGTTATTACCATTATTTTGTAATCGGAGTTTTTGTAATTTTAATGTATGGTTTTCAAGGTTAGGAATGTAATTTTTATGTATGCAGTTTTACACTTTACATAATAATTATTACTATGTAAAATAATATTTTTATGGCAAGATAACAAACAACAGTTTATAACAACAATGGAAACAACCGATAGATATCCAACAAAAGCAAATTCGATTCTCGACAGACGAAAGGGAGAGGATCTGTAGTAATTAGAGAGAGGGAACCGGAGGCCGGAGTTTTATGAATGAGAAGGGTGCGCAGCCGTGGAGGCGGCCCTCGGGGGTGGTTCGAGGCACGATCGGGGGTGGCATCGGAGGCGGTAACCCAGACGGAAAGTCATGCCGAGATGTGGACTGTCAGACACCATGAGCTCTTCACCACCGCACGAAGACATCTCGCTCACACCGACCATCCCATGATCTACAACGGTATTTTCAATTTATCGTCAAAAGCATGCGATTTTTAGTTAAATCCGTTATACAACCGTGAGAAAAAAAAGAACAAATATAAAAATTATATATGTATTTTTCCTTTTTTTCCTCTACTGTATAAAATCGTACAGCCACTCTGAATAGAGCTTTCCTTTTTGATTTTTTTACGTTTTATTTTTACGTTAATTTATGAAAAATTGACAATAAAAATCAGCGTAAAAAAATGCTGTTAAGTAAAGATACAAGGGATTGGTTATACTAGGACAAAAAATATTGGAATAGTGTCCAAGGTCCTTGCCAAAGGGTCCTAGAAGGAGGTTCATTTATTTAAAAGTAATTAAAATATTTTATTTTTAAAGATGGGTTTCTGTTTTGTGAATATATTTCAATGTTTTGAACTTATTATATAACAGTCAATTCGTGTCGTAGAATCAGTCAGAGGACGAGCAAGTTCGAGCTATCTGTAAAAAATACGCTACACAATTTATTTTTCGAGGCGACGTAGTAAAATAGGTTTTAAAAAAGTTTTTTTAGCCAAAAACAAAGTTGCAAAAAACCCTTGAACACATATCTTTGGGAAAATCAAAAGTATTTTTTTTTCTCAATTTTATCACCTTCCAACGAGGGATTTTGTCCCAAAAATGACAAAAATGGTGGTAACTGAAATAAATTTACCTATACACAGGAAAACTTAACAGAGAATTTAAAACCCACTAAATTACACGTAATGGCATAAACCTGGCCCTCCTTAAATAAATTAGAACTGGAAATATAAAGCATTTGAAGAGTTTTTGTTTATTTATTCATATATATTACACAGGGTGGGCGACCAAGACCCGAGGTGATTTATTTTTTCACAAATTTTCTCAATTGTAATGCCGCAACTCTAAACTTTGTTGATGCAGGCTGAAAGTAGAAAGAGTAATCTTTCTATCGGATAAATAACGATAACAATTAATTGTAACTTTAAAAGGTCACAGGCACGTTTTTTACGTATTTTTCAAGAAAAACACAAAAAATCGAAAAAATTGATATTGTCTTTTTCGATGTAAAAGGTTCGTAGGCGCGTTTTTTTACGTACTTTTGAAGAAAAACGAAAAAAAAAATCGAAAAGGTTTTTGTCTTTTTCGATGTAAAAGGCTCGTAGGAAAAGGCACGTTTTTTACGTATTTTCATGAAAAACGCAAAAAAAATCGAAAAAAATTTTATAGTCATTTTTTGATGTAAAAGGCTCGTAGGCACGTTTTTTTACGTATTTTTCATGAAAAACGAAAAAAATCGGCAAAAATTTTATTATCTTTTTCGATGTAAAAGGCTCGTAGGCATAGGCACGTTTTTTACGTATTGTTCANTCTCTCTTTCTCTTTCTCTTTCTCTTTCTCTATTTAACTCTCTGTTTCCCTATTTATTTTTTCGTTTGTTCTTGTCCTCTCGTGATGACCTGATTACAAAATTAAATTGCGGGATTAGGGATCGTCTGTGCGAGATTGATTTAACAATATACTATCCAAAATAACTGTTTGGGCTTTCGTCCTATTTGAATGGCCAATTTAACGCAACGAAACTTTTCAATAGAAAATAAGTCAGTTATGTGATAAGATAAAAAAAATTAATCGGCAAAATTCCATTTAAATATATTTTAATTTGTATAAAATATTTTTGGAATATAACTCTTCTTCTTGGTAGGGTGCTATTTCGTTTAATTTGTACTATAATTTTTATTTTATGTTGTCTTTTGAAGAAATTGCTGCTTAAAATCTATGCTAATTATTAAATAAAAGTTTTTTCTTTCCTGTTCACAACATTAACGCCCGAAACCAATTACAATTTACTATTTATTCTTGTAAATAAAGAATTTTTATTCGTTATATATAATAAATATTGTAATATTTGATTTTTTGAATAAAATTTCGAACAAAATCATTCAAACGCCAACACTTTCATATGCCATTAAACATAAAGATTTTGTAAAAAAAATTTCGCAACCGCAACTTGAATCCTTTCTAGGAAAGAATGTTGTGAAAGCTGTCTGCATTTTGTCATTGAAAGTTTTTGGTTTTGAACTAATTCATTTAACAAAAGAATACTATGAGAAAGTACTGTTATTTGCTAGTTAACCATTTTTATTGGTTAGAGACAAGAGTGAACAAGCTATGAGGTGAGAAATTAGCCAACGATATGAAAGAATAGGCCATCTCGGAATAACCTAAGAGTTATGTTAGAACAATCATATAGACTAGACTTGCTACTTCAGATTATATTTAGACCCATGGTTCTTATTCAAGGGAAAATGTGTCAATTTTGGAGAAGTTGAATTTACCGTGAGACTGTTTTTCGATAGCCAAGATAAGGAATCAGTGTGGGTCTTGAGCAGTTGGATAGGATCACTTTATTATTACTATTTTATTATTTGATGAAAAAAAACACGGTCATGATTGTTGTTGTTGTTTTAGATCCGTATGAGCTCCTGAATGCAGCGAGCAGCAGGTTGGTCGCTCAGGGTTCGGGCCAGATCCAGCTTTGGCAGTTTCTCCTGGAGCTCCTGTCGGATTCCAGCAACGCCTGCATCGCCTGGGAAGGGGCCAACGGCGAGTTCAAGCTGACCGACCCGGACGAAGTCGCAAGGAGATGGGGCGAACGAAAGTCAAAACCAAACATGAACTACGACAAACTCAGTCGAGCGCTTAGGTAATATAAACCAACATACATGGTATTATAAAAGGTGAAAATTTACTATTCCCTCCCTAGTGATTTAAAATCGCTGGAGAAAAGAAGTTACAACAGTGATTTATGAAATATGGACATTTTTTTAATCGCAACATCATTTTGAGTTGATGATGGCGTTGGTCTGTAAGTCAGTGAACTCATGGTCCAAAACGATTCAACTAAACGTTTATCACCTTGCAGACCCGAAGAAGAATCGAAATGCTCATAAAATAATTACGCCGTTATTAAAATTTAAGACACCTAAAACGATCATGCTGGACCGGCACAGGGTCACTTATTAGGTCCGTCTTTACTCGCTGGTTTGTTGAATTACTCAAACGCGTTTCGGCACAGCCATCTTCAGTAAGGTTGAGAAATGAGTTAATTCAAAACCAGTGAGAAAAGACGGGCCCAACAAGTGACCCTGTGCCGGTTCAACATGATCGTTTTAGGTGTCTTGAATTTTAATAACGGCTTAATTATTTTATAAGCATTTCGATTCTTCTTTGGGTCTGCAAGGTGATAAACGTTTAGTTGAATCGTTTTAGCCTGTCTATTTCTGTTTTGCTTCGCCTTCTCGCTTGCTTAAAAGCTACAGATCTCAACAACACGCATGTAAAAAAAAACTCGGATAAAATAATTCACTTTTTTTTAATGAACAATCTGAAATATCATTTATCCAATGATTCTCAACGATATGATCAATAGTTATAATGAAGATTACAATATTTCCAAAAAATTAATTAATAATTAATTATTTTATTACATTTTGTTGCGGAATACAATAGAAATAATTTGGATTGACGAAATTAGGAATTTAGTGTGGTATGTGATAAATGCCTGGATTCCTTAACATCATTAAATTCAATGACAAAACGTGATGATGAAGATTAAAACTGCCCTAAAAATTAATTATTTATTTAATTAAGTAAAATAATCATTTTTAATTAATAATCAATTAATTGTTGTGTGAATACATTGAAAGCATTTGGATTTCATAATAAGTAATTCAGGGTGAAATATTATCACGCCTGGGCTCCCTAGCATCATCGAATTGAATGACAAATCGTGATGATGAAGATTAAAACTGCTCTGAAAATTAATTATTTATTTCTTCAATTAAGTACAATAATCATTTTTAATTAATAATTAATTAATTGTTGTGTGAATACATTGAAAGCATTTGGATTTTCATAATATGTAATTCGGGGTGAAATATTATCACGCCTGGGCTCCCTAGCATCATCGAATTGAATGACAAATCACGACTAAAAATTAATTATTTATTGATTTAATTAAGTAAAATAATCATTTTAATTAATAATTAATTAATTGTTGTGTGAATACATTGAAAGCATTTGGATTTCATAATATGTAATTCAGGGTGAAATATTATCACGCCTGGGCCCCCTAGCATCATCGAATTGAATGACAAATCGTGATGATGAAGATTAAAACTGCCCTAAAAATTAATTGTTGTATGAATACAATGAAAGCATTTGATAATAATTATGTAATTCAGAGTGAAATATGATCACACCTGGGCTCCCTAGCATCATCGAATTGAATGACAAATCACGACTAAAAATTAATTATTTATTGATTTAATTAAGTAAAATAATCATTTTAATTAATAATTAATTGTTGTGTGAATACATTGGAAGCATTTGGATTTCATAATATGTAATTTAGGGTGAAATATTATCACGCCTGGGCTCCCTAGCATCATCGAATTGAATGACAAATCGTGATGATGAAGATTGAATTTAAACTTGTCTAAAGATTATTTTAAACTTGACTAAAATTAATTATTTATTTATTTAATTAAGTAAAATAATTAATTAATTGTAAATTATTTTATTTAATCAACTAATTTTGGTGTGGAATATATTGAAAACAATTGGATTCTCAAAATATGGAATATGCCTTTCTATTTCTGTTTTGCTTCGCCAACTTAAATGTCCGCTTGAAACTAGCTTCAGATGATCTCTACGATACCATGACAAAACAGAAAAATAGTCGGAAAACTTCTGCCGGTTTTTAGATTTTTTCGATTGAGAATCTACCACCATGCAATAACAGGTCAAGGAAGGAAATAAGTGGTGTTCGAAGTAGCGAGGTCGGGCTAGGTTCCTGAGGGAAAGGTTCGAAATCCATTTCGTTAATTTTTGCTGTGATCTAAAGAAAATGTGCGACCTTGCGCTGTCATGCTGCTTTTGTACTATTACTGTTTATTAAATTATTAAAGCTGTTTTCGGCCTAAAAGACCAAGTTGAACGAAGTCCCTTGTCACTTGAGCATCAGGAACTGATCAAAATGGATCATTTCTTAGAAATCCCATGACCTTTTCTTTACTTTGCCGCCTTGAAGCCGGATCAGCTTGTCGCCCAGTCCCACTTTTCATTGAAAATTAGAGTTAGTAATCAAGTAGTTTTCTACTTTTTCACTTATATTTTACCTGTCAGACATTGACAAAACATCGCAACTAAAAGATCATGCCTGATCTTTTATCATATGTCTCCTTCCTTATACCATCTCCGGTTGACACGAGAATCTTCACTTAAGAAGGAAACTTAAATATGTCAAAGATGTTTTTTGTTATCAGAGATTTGAATGAATAAGGTTCTTTTTCTTGGACTCGATCATTATCAAAATAACTAAATATAATTGGCACAGATGACGGTCTTAACTCAGGAAACAATCGTGTTATGAGCAGAATTGTTCCTCGGAAAGCTGAGTCCGTAGCGACAATTTGGCTAACGAGACTTCGTTTAAAGATTTTTATTAAATTACACCAAGTGGAACGTAATAAACAAAATTATAATAAAAATATTTCAAAAACAAGGTGACGACTAGGTTGGTGTGTCACGGATTTGTACCAGACTTTTTTTTTATTCTACACTCCAAAATATCGGACCCCGCCTCTTTTGATTAGACCTTGGTTTGGCCAAAAATTTTAAAATTGAAATTTACGCTTTTTTAAAAATATTTTTATTTCGCCGTTCTACTTGCTGAAATCAACTAAGTGAATATATAATTTTACAGATTTTTTTATGTAGACTTCAATAAAAATATAGTAAAAGCTATAAAAATTATAAACATCGAAAAAATTTCAAAAAACATACAACTTTTTTTCGTGAAACTTATGAAATTTCGTTTTAGCACCTCTAAATATAAATTTTTGTTTGAATTTAAATTTGTCGATATTTGACCAAGTGTAACGTAATAAACAAAATTATAATAAAAATATTTCCAAAACAAGGTGACTTTTTTTGATGATTCTACACTCCAAAATATCGGACACCGCCATTTTCGACTAGGCCCTGGTTTGCCCAAAAAAATTTGAAAGCTGAATTTTATCTTTTTTTTATATTTTCATTCCAATTTCGTTTTAGCGCCTCTAGAGTCACATTTAGGTATATTTATATAAATTTTTTGTTTGAATTTAGATTTATAGATTTTTTGACCCCTGAAATTTTTCCGATTTTTAAAAAGTCGTTATTGGAATATCTTATTGAAACAGCTATTATTCAAATAATGTGTTGAAAAATGTATACTATCATTGTAAGAAAATTTATTTTATATTAATAAATGCCTGTCATTTTTCAGGTATTATTACGATAAGAACATAATGACCAAAGTACATGGGAAGAGGTACGCGTACAAGTTCGACTTCCATGGTCTGATGGCTGCATGCCAGGCACAGGCACAGTCGAGCGGCGGCAACCCGAGGGATTTTTCAACCGATCTCAGCGGCCTGTACCAAACGGCGAGTTCGAGTCTGCTGCCTTCACCGCCTCCGGCTCCAGCGGCCATCCTCCAGCCACCGCCGTCCTACTGGGCGTCAACGGGCCTATCCTCCATTTACATGCCGCCTCCGAGGTACCCTCACTACACCCCCCACACGACAACCAACTAACACAACCCGGTAGGACGCTCTCTTCAGTTCCTAAGTCGTCTCATTCAGGGATCTCACAACGAGTGACATCCTGCTGGCAACAATCGGTTGACCGTAAAATAAACAAAAAAACAAGTTCCTTTTATCTCAGAATATTTTTTAATTGACTAATCTATAAATATTTGGCCATCTTGATCACTGAATCTAAAAAAACATTTAAAATCTCACTTAATATAGTTTAATTTGATTTTGTGTTCAAAACATTTGAAGTAATATTTTCATAAATACTTCATTTAATATAGAACAAACTAGTTCGATTATCATGTTATACTGTTTTATTTGTTTTTAGAATAACTCAGATGTACCTGATTTCTAACAATAGGTCGATAAAAAAGAGAATAAAATATAGAAATTGTTTTAAGAGATATTATATTTTATATTATTGATTTATTGTTAGACTATTGTAAGGTTTAATGTGCATAGTAGGCAAATTACCGGTGTGTCGATTGTGAATAGTGATAATGTAAATATATTGTAATTATGTTAGATATAATAAAATGATAAATGAGCTTTGGAAACAAATTTTTTTATATGAGTAATTTTAATTTATTTCCAAGCTCATTTTACAGAATAGGATTATTACTGGTTGTGAACCTTTACCCTTTTTTAGCTTTATGTACAAATTTGTTTTTAAAATAAAATTTATGAATATAATTGGACAAATTTTATTAGACCTCTTTATTTTCATTTGCTTTGTTTAACAAATTTGCTGGGTGTTCGCCAGCAGCCAACCTGACATACTTATAGATGGGCTTAAAAAAATAAAATAACATAATAATAAAAAAATAAAAAACAGTAACGAAGGAATTATATAACCTTACGTTAAAGAAATAAATTTCCTATACTTATTATTTATTACTTCATATAGAAAATAATTACTTTATTTTTCATGTTAAAAAAAGCCTTATCCACATATTTACAATAAATTAAATAAAACTATGTACAAGAAATTTACAAATGATTATTTTTTGGAACATAAATGTTGTTTTGCATACTCCCAAAGGAATATGGCACCCGAGACATGCACGTTGAGAGATCTGATCACACCGAACTGTGGGATTTCAACGCAAGCATCTAAATGTAATATAATATCAGCAGGAATACCTTCTCTTTCATTTCTGAAAAAAATTAATTAATAATTACAAAAAAGTTTTATTTTTAACCTTTGAAATAATTTTACCCGAGGACGAGAAGAGTTTTATAGGGGAATTTATACTCAGATAAAAACACACTTGTTGTCGTTTGCTCAGCGCCGACAACTGTATATCCATCTTGTTTAAGATTTGTTAAATACTCTGTTAAATTGCGTGCTTTCACCTAAAAATTTTTTTTTAAATAAAGCTGATATACATTGTGAAATATTACCTCTGTGATGTTAATGTGTTTTTCTGCTGTCATGCTGAGGCTTGTGAACGATTTGTCTTTTGTCAGTTCTAAATTTCCCACGACCAACTCTTTCACACCGAAGATATCGCACGTTCTGGCCAGGCCGCCGAGGTTGGCGGATTTGTCGATCAGACTTGTGACCAAAATCATACCGCCTTCTTTTCGGTTTTTACGCGTTTCCTCTAGTTCAAGCTCTGAAAGCATGCCTTTCCAAGGGACGAATTTCTTTTGTATGCTCGTGCTCTCCTCCCTCACGGATATTTCTGGCAAACGAATAATTTTATTTATTGATAATGTTTAATTTGGAAATTTATTACCGGAAGCTTTCAAGACCCAGGAAGGAGATTCGCATTCAATTAATTCACTCTTTTCGCCTAAAGGTATTCCAATATTCTCAACATTTACTATCGATTTTAAATACGAAATTGAAATCCACTCGTCTTGCGATATATTTGATAATCTAGGCAGGTCCCAAAATATTGTCTTGAAAAGGAATAATTATAATATTAATCCATAATTATAATCTATAAAATAAAAAAGTACCTGGAGAGTAAAATGTTTTTTACAGTCGAAAATGTTAAAATAAAAATCAGATTGAAGCTTTTTGACGTTGATCAGCATATTTCCCTGGGCAAATATTTTCCACTGGTTTTTGTACAGTATTTTGTATTTTTCAGCCATTTCTGGGTAATACGGCCAAAGTTTTTCCATTGCAACCTAGATTATAGAAATTTAGGGTGATTATTCATATATTATCATCAATAATTTAAAAAAATAATAATGGTTATAAATCAAAAGTCAATTCAAGGCGAAAAATAATTTAATAAAATTAATAATTCAACAAATTGAAGAAAAAATTAATAGCATCAGGTTGTTTACAAGGTAAAGTTTTAATTAAATAACTATTCTTATAACTTTTTTGTTTATTAATCTTCTCTTTTATTGATTGAAAATTTACATGTCTCCCCTCACTTTTTCTGTGGGTCAGTCTTGTAAAAGAAACATACATACTTGTATGGGTGGATTTGGATCAGTGTGAAAAATTTTTTGGATGAAACTTCATCGAAAAAGTAGTAGAATGGCCCAGAGTGGATATCCTATCTCTGTTTAATAAGGAGTTATGATTATTCTTGTGTTAAAAAAATAACAATAATTTATATTTTATTCCATTTATGTTTAGTGGTCTAATTGACCATATTAATTATTCTTTTTATGTATGGTGTTGGTTGAGATGAAAATGCTAGTTTCACGAGCAGGATTCGAACTCACAACCTTTGGCTTTGAATCCCGTTCGTGAAATCATCTTTTTCATCTCAACCAAGACCTTACATAAAAATAATACTTAATTTAAATAAACTATAATGTAAATAAATAAATTTATCGCTCTTTCTGAAAAAGTAGTCAAAACTGTGAATAAATTAGGTAAAGTGGTGAAAAGGCAATTTAACAACATAAGGTCCGATTTTTTTTTTTTAAATCTTATGATTTTTCCTTCTTGAAGGTTTTTTTCTCGAAAAAAATGGTTATTATATCAAAAACTCGTATCTTGACAACAGATTAAGACAATAACGTGTAGTTGGTCTCATTCTAATAAAACATATTGCTCGAATAGGTTTTTTTCTATGTATATTGAGACATAAAACCATTCGGGAGTAATTCTTGAAAAAAAGCTATTTAAAAAAAAAGGTTTTTTGAGGTTTTTACGTTTTTCTCAGAAGCCTTCATTTGGGGACCTAGGTTTATAGGAACTTTTATGTTCAGCATGAAATTTCCTATAAATCCTCAAAGTATCTTTGTTTCGTTAGGGCCCACCCAGTATAAGTAATAGATAATATATCATTTTCCATCCTAATATTTTTTTACCCTTTGAAGGGAGACAGGCAAATAGTATAATTAAATGAGCAATGACAAATGAGCCATATTTATTATTACCTGTCCGTACAGCCGTAAATTGAAATTTTGCGACATACAGCAGGGAAGTACGTAGTTTATTAATTCTTCGAAAAACTCGTTGTCAATTTTGGTCTTGGCGAGGTGAAAGGCAATGCAGATGAAAGATGTAAGGCTGCCAATTCGCTCATCCCCTGCCTGGAAATAACAGTCAATTCATCTTTTTTTGGTTTTAAGAAATACACTTTACCTTGTCAAATACATTCCAAAACTTTGTTTTAAAGAGAGGATAGTCGATGCAGAGGTTGATGAAAAGCAATTCGAGCTGGTAACGAATGCTCGGCTGCTGGCTCTCGCTTAGCAAAGCCTCTACAGCCCAGTCATACAACAAGAATTGTATGTTCTAAAAAATAAAAAATTAGAAGGTGAAAATTCAAATAATTAATTTTCACTGAACCCACAAATCCATCAAACTCAAACAGGTGATTGGCGATGTACCGTTGTATTATGAGCAAAACCTGTAGCGTTCTGTTTTTCCGCCTGTGGACTAAAGAGTCGTTGAAGTACCTTTTATTGTTCTTCATGCAAGTCCTGTCCTCTTGTATCAAATTCTTGACCATTTTAAAAATAAATATGTTGTTTTCTGGGGAGGAGTTTTTAAAAAGGATGTTCAGCGCTTGCAGCCTGACTTCAAGCTCGGACTTGACAATAATACTGGAAAAAAAAAATACTGAGTTTTTTTTAAACAAAAATTAATTTTGGTACTTACTGAGGCGCAAGTTTGTTAATAGCATAAGCATCGCCTTGAGAATGTATATAGTTGCAAGTTTCAAATTCTAATCTAAAAAATAATATTTTATTAATAAAAATTAATATTAAAAAAAAGAAAATTTCCTCCTTTAGTCAGCAGTCTGATGTAATTTTTAAATGTTAACGTTTAATTTACAATTTTATTCTTTGATACTTCAAACAAGTTGACAGTCAAATATCAACTTTTGTTAATTATATATATTTTTGTCACTATCGACCAAGACCAGCACAGGCATAGACTAAAATGATTCGTAATGACAAAAATAAAATTTTTATGTAATTAACAAAAATAGATCTTAAACTGTCATTTTGTTTTAAGTATCAAAGAATAAAATTGCAAAATTAAAAATTAAGATTTAAAAATGGGACCATTGACTATTAGAATTGAAAATATAAACAATTTATGTGTAAAAATGATAAATAATGATCAAATCAAACATGCTTTTTTTATTTTTTTATCTAAAGTGGAAACCAAATTAGTTCAAAGAAATGTTTAAAACAACTGTATCAACAGAAAAATCAAGGTTGAATAAATGTTAATATTTAACTAGTTACTAAAATTACTAGTAGCTATTAGTTATTAAAATATAAATTTTTAAAAATTATCTTATTTTTACTTTTGATCCCTTCTGTTTATAGAGCCAAATAAAAGACACTCGACAAAAATATCATCAAAAATCACTGGCGTTTCTCCGACATCGAAGGCATGCAAGTGTCGAGACAGGACGTTAGCCAGCCCGGAGATATCGTTTCCTTGCGACAGCAAATTAAAGGCGAACTGAAAAATAAATCATTAAAATTGAAAAAAATAACATGACAAGGAAAATTACATTTTTTATTATAGGCTGTAGGTCGCTTTTTTTAATGAGCTCAGTGTTGAAAAGCATCGAGATCCAAAGGTTGATCGCTTTCCAGAAAAGTTCTGTTTTTCTAAATTCGAAACAGGTCTGCCAAGTCAGGTTGATGAAGTTCGATATCTTTTGTATGTCTTTGTAAAATATTAGGATTTGGTTGAACACGCTAAGGATCGGGACGACAGACTCTTTGCCACCTGTGTTCAACGCTTCCTGCGCTTCTTCCATCAGTGCGCTGAGACAAAAGCTCTCGTATATTTTCTCGACGCCGTATTCTTTGATGTACAGGGACAAGCAGTCCCAGGCGAGCTGGACGTTAAGAGCGACAATCTGGCTATGGATCATTTTCAACTCTGTCAAGAGAATCTCAGGAGGCTTTTTGAGAAGGGTTCTTTTCAGTATCCTAGGTCTGAAAATTCTCGTAAAATCAGGAGGCTTTAAATCGCTTGTCGTGACATAAGAGAAGTATAAATTTATTATGTTGAGACATAAGTGTTCTTGAATTACTCCTATGAATTCAGCGAGAATTTCAGAACATGCAGTGTTTAAAAGAACCTGTGCTTCCTTAGTATACACAGCCAACAAATTTGGATTCTCGAAGATCAATTTAAGCACTTTTACATAAGTGCTTACATCGTTTAAGTCCCTTACGTTTGTCACAGTTTGTAATCTGTATTTAATAAATAGAAAAACATAAGCGAGATTGTCATGGATTATTTTCAACAGAGGGGAAAAATCTGTTTGCCCTTCGTTTAACAGGTGAAAAATAAGTTTAATGGAAATATTCTGTTTTTCAACGGCTGAATAAGCCCTTTTGTCGCAATCTTCGAGTGCGTTGAATATCGTATGTACTGCTTGGTTGTGCGTTGGGTTTTTGGGGTTGAACAGACCTATTTCGGACAACATCAGCAAGACGCGAGATATGCTTTGAAGCGAGGCGCTTTCGTAAAGAAACTTTTCCATGAAACCGCTTATAAAGAAATCCGCTTGTTTTTGCGTTATGAACGATTTCATCCACTGTTCGACGTTGGTCCATTCTTTGGTACCGCGCCTCAGGCACTCTTCGCTTTTAAATACATTGAGCACCTCGCCGATTTGCAACAACTCGACGTTTTCGCAAGTCAGTTTCATAACACAATTCAACAAATGTGTCTGAATGGCCCCGCGGATAATGACGGTTTGCGTTCTTAGAGCTTGCACTATAAAACTTTTCAGCACGTCTAATGTAAGCACGTCCCATGCTTGCACAGAAGGCGTTTTCGACAAGGCTTTCGTCACATGAAAAAGTGCAATAGGGCTCCAACTGACTAACGAGATTGAGAGTAAAATATCACTGAGCATTGTCACCGATTTGCAAAACCATTTCTCAAGGATTTCATCCAAATTGAAATCCTCGTAAACTGAAAAAAGCAGCATATTATTAATCGATTTGAAAAAATTCAAATATAAGGATTTATAATTGTAGTCTTTAGTCCAGAGCATGGGATCGACAGAGGCAAACTGTTTAATAGCATTTCTTAAAATAACGATTGAATCTTGATGAAAGAATCTAATAAAAACACAAGAAAGCCAAGTAGGGTGAAGAAGATTTGATTTAAAAGAGGAAAAAATCAATTTATCCAATTCTTGAAATATCTGAGAAACGATGTGAACTTGTGTGCCCTCGAGGATTTCAATAACGATGAACAGCGTATGAAATGTCTCAACAGAGTTTCTACATTTACCGTCAAACCAAAACAACTCTGTTTGCACGCATTCTTGTAAAGTCTCAAGTTCGTATATGTAACGTTTCAGGATGTACAGGGCCATTTTTCTTATCATGCGGTTGTCTTTGGATATTGATATTTGCACGATTTTCCAGAATGAAGTCTCGTTGTAGAGCATGTATGACGTTACGGTGTTCTGCACGGATATGTAGTTATCTCCTAGGTAGCATATGACAGCCAGGCCGCGCAAGATCTCCTCCTCGGACCCTCTCGACAACTTCGATTCGACTTTAAGCCATAATTTTTTGAGCAGAGTGCTGTCCTGTTCGAGCAATATGATCTGGCCGAACAGCTTCAAGCATTGTTTCAAGATGACCGAAGGCAGTTCAAAGACTAAATTTAAAATTCTATCGGCCAGGTAGAGAGTTTCAAAATTCTGGTACGGTTCGAGCAGCCTGATCGAGTGTCCGATTTCCCTAAGTTCGAGCCTGGGCAGGACGTTCAGCTTCAGGTCGCACACGGCCAGAGAAAAGTTAATCGCAGTCCCTAAGACGATCAGGTTGAAATCTTTAGGACTTTCGTCGAACCCTTTGAAAATGTACTTGACGAAATTGTTGACGGCGGTTTCCATCTTGGCACTTGTGAATTTTATGGTGTAATCGACGAAATAGGTGAGCAGGAGTGAAAAACGACCCAGGTAGTCGTGGTCGACGTTGTCGTACACGAACTGAAGACTCAGATCCAGGATGTTCTCGAAACAGACGATCTTCGTCTCGGAGACAGAGGCGTCGTTCTGGATGAGATAGTTGACCACTTTGAACTTCTTCGTGATCTCCTGTTCTACGAAATCCTTCTGCTGGAGGGACGAGATCAAGTCCACCATGAACGTAACGTAGTTCTCCTCTCCCAACAGTTTGCATATCTCTGAAAGCTCCGGGCCCGTCAATTCTAAAAGAGTGCTTTTTTGCATCTTACAACTTTAAAAAAGCATGCCAATGAGTTACGAGAGAAATAACCGGCCTAATGATGAAAAATCACCGACCACGTGTCCACCAAGAAAGTAAACAAAACTAAACGGAAGGTTATAAAACTGTTACTGATAACTTATCAATAATAAATAAACTTATTTAATAATTAAAATATTTAAAAAACTAAAAATATATAAACTATTATATTTTGTAAATTATATTTTCATTTGAAACAAAAAAATATTTAATACTCTAAAAATGAGCCTTAGAACAATTAATAATTTAAAACATTGAAAACTTGAATGCTATATGCTTCTACATTCTCTATGCTATTTTATAGAATTAACCATTATTTTTATGAACGAAACATAATGAAATTGATTAATAAAGGGCAAAAGGTCGTTAATAAAAAGGATCAATACGTAATTGCCCAATATGTGTTTAATTGCACTCATTAAAACATAAGGAAACTATTTATCCAACCTTTAGATAACTAATATAATTGAGCTCATTCGAGCTCCCCTGCAGTTTTTAAACCTAGTCATAGGTACGCTTTCATTCATTCATAAACGAATTCTTAGGTAGCTTAAGACGACTCTTCTTCGGGTTGTCTAGTGTCAGGCAGCTGTCAAAACATTATTTAAGCCTCCCAGCACAAGCAGTTTTTTAAATCTAGATACTCTCATTCGTTTTTTCCTATTTACACTACCTATTTACTCAAATAGAGTTTTGGAGTATTCGATATTCCTCCGCCTTTACATTATAAAACTAATCAAATTGCTAGTCAATGGATAGCTCATTCCACACTACTCGTTCACTCTAATAAATACTTTACTTTCAATATATACAAAACGGAACAAAATCTATATTAACTCTCCGAAGTATATTTGAAACTATTATATAATTTTAATAGGTTTTGTGTGTAAAATAAATATTAACGGTTTAAAGAATTTGTTTTTCCGAACATTTTTATTGAACCATTTATCATTTTATTTTTTGTTTAAAGATTTTTATGTATTTTCTGCTATTGACATCATTAATTACTTTTAAACGTTTTTCGTTGTTGTTTATTTATAATTTTTTTAAGGGTGAAGTTTAAATAGCTATTTTTTTAAGACTGATGATAGCTCTAATTGATTGATATGCGTGATCAATTTTAAAAAAAGGAGCAGAAAGTGAAATTCAACTTAATTCCTGATTAATTTGTTTTTCCGAACATGTTTTTAATTTTTATTTAAACGTTTCATTAGTGTTTATTTTTTGTTTAATGGTTTTTATGTATTTGCTGCTATTGACATCATTAATTATTCATTAATTACTTATAAACGTTTTTTGGGTATTTATAATTTTTTTTAATGGTGGAGGTTAAATAGCTATTTTTTTAAGACTGATGATAGCTCTAAATGACTGATATGCGTGATCAATTGTAAAAAAAAGAGAGCAGAAAGTGAAAGTCAATTTAATTCCTGATTGATTTGTTTATCCAAACATCTTTTTATTTAAACATTTCATCAATTTTTGTTGAAAGATTTTTATGTATTTGTTTCTATTAATATAATTAATTATTCATTAATTACTTTTGAACGTTTTTTGTTTAATTATAATTTTTTAAGGATGAAGGTTAAATAGCTGTTTTTTTTACACTGATAATAGCTCTAAATGATTGATAAGAGTCATCAATTTGTAAACAAAGCAGAAAGTGAAAATGTCAACTTAATTCCTGATTGATTTGTTTATCCAAACATCTTTTTATTTAAACATTTCATCAATTTTTGTTTAAAGATTTTTATGTATTTCTACTATTAACATCATTAATTACTATTAAACTTTTTTTGTGTGGATTTATAATTTTTTTAATGCTGGAGGTTAAATAACTGTTGATTTAACACTGATAATAGCTCTAAATCATTGATAAGAGTGATCAATTGTAAACAAAGAAGCAGAAAGTGAAAGTCAACTTAATTCCTGATTGATTTGTTTTTCCGAATGTTTTTAATTTTTATTTAAACATTTCATCAATTGTTTATTTTTTAAAGATTTTTATGTATTTGCTACTATCAACATCATTAATTACTTTTAAACGTTTTTTGGATATTTATAATTTTTTTTAATGGTGGAGGTTAAATAGCTGTTTTTTTTAACACTGATAATAGCTCTAAATGATTGATAAGAATTATCAATTTGTAAACAAAGGAGCAGAAAGTGAAAAAGTCAACATAATTCCTGATTGATTTATTTATCCGTACTATCTTTTAATTTAAACATTTTATCAATTTTTGTTTAAAGATTTTTATGTATTTGCTTCTATTAACATAATTAATTATTCATTAATTACTTTTGAACGTTTCTGTTTAATTATAATTCTTTAAGGATGAAGGTTAAATAGCTGTTTTTTAACACTGATAATAACTCTAAATGATTGATAAGAGTTATCAATTTGTAAACAAAGCAGAAAGTGAAAATGACAACTTAATTCTTGATTGATTTGTTTTTCAAGTCGATCTCAAATCGTAATCCAAGGCCTAGAAGCAAAGAGAGGAGATTGGATGAAATTGTGTTTTATTTAAAGTGAGTTTAATTGTGAGAAATCTCCCCTCCACGCTGTGTTAAATTTCACGTCCTCTCACGTTCACACTCACTCCTTCGCCACTGTACAGTGCGTGCACACGGCGGTACAACTCTCTGCGGAGTCACGGCCGTTATGTGACTCGGGGTTCTTTCCTCATAATTTTATGCTTCCTTTTTTCAACATGGAAGGGAAAAAGTTGATAAAATCCAAGTCCGGGTTTAGGATGGTCGCAGTCGACGAGACGAGGACGAGCCCACTATTCATCAACGAACCGCTATGGACTCCGGACAAAGAGGTATTTCGGACTTTTTACCTGGTTTTACTTGTAGAAATAACATAAACTATTGATTTCTTAACGCTTTTCCAGGCCACCAACTGCAGGCGATGCTCTGTTAAATTCGGCTTCACTACCAGAAAGGTAACATTGACCTGGTTTTTTTCTCTCGGCCTTTTTCGGAAAAATTAACATTTCAACCAATATTTACTCTTTAAACACACCAAAAGGTCGAATGATGACGATAGATAGATACTACAAAGCAGGGTTTGTGCTTTCCAAGCACTGCAGCCTTCTGGTTTATTATACTTTTCTAGTTCACTTACTCACAGGTGGGATTCGAACCCATGACTTTCAGCTAAACACATTGCTCTACCATTTGAGCTACCGTGACTTTGATCACAAATTTCCCATTTTGACTTCCCGTTTATTCCAATTGTAATGCGAAAAGTTTGAGGCATTGGCGAGCGAAGTCACAGTAGCTCAAGTGGTAGAGCTTTAGCTGAAAGTCTTGTGTTCGAATCCCGCCTGTGTATAATTAATTGTGTAAGTATATAATTAAGAATAAGTTGTTAAAAAAATTAAAAATTCAACAACTTTGCATCACACACCCGAATACATAAAAAAACCACACAACTAAATAATCCGATTTTTAGAATTTTTCAATTTGTGAAACTTTCAACAAGTGTCTGATTTAATTAATTATGGTTGTTTGCCTGAATTATTTACTTCTAAGGTTGAATTTTATGTGCTTATATATTCATTGAAACCTTGTTTTTGTGCCTGATGTTAAAATTAATATTTACTGACGATTACGTCAAATAAATTGCTCTTCTAGATATCAAAAAACTCAATAAATTTTGGTACAGGAAATTTTCTTTCCGCAGCACCATTGTCGTCGTTGCGGTTTTATTTATTGCAACAAATGCTCCGAAAGGATGCTCGACCTTCCGAGGATGTGCTTCATCGACCCAGTCAGGATATGTCTGAACTGCGAGGAAGAAACGAAACAGGAAAACCGTTTTTTCCAACACGACCTGAAAGTCTTGATGAACGGTAAATATTCGGTGTAAATATTTTATTCGGACAATTTGAACGATTCGTATATTCGCCAGGCGCCTTGTTTATACTCAACAACAACAAATCGTCAGACCTTCTCCTCCACTGCAAACTTTCCCTGGATCACAGGTTTGTATTTTAATTTAAACTGTAAACAATACTAGTAATTTATCTATAATTTTTTTTTTATAACTCAGGACCTTAGTGTTTGAAGGTTCTCAATTAAATCCAATTTTACTGGACGAAATCACCTACCTTTGCGTTGAAACGGATCAAAAATCAGGTAATGTTTCCTAACTACAGATTTTATACATGTAATTTTTTTTTTTTTTGTAAATTATTTATCAGGGAAATCAAATTTGGAGATTACTTACACTGAAGAAGGACAAGTGGAAAAAATATCTTTTTGTACGACAAAGGATATTCAAGAGAGGCAAGCAGGGAATGAATGGATGAAAGCCATGAAACAGGTGAATTGTTTATTTTTATTATTTACTCTTAAATTTATTTTCACTTTTCTTTGTTTAAAATATGCAAAACTTGTTCAATGCTTTCCCTAACTACAGCTTGGTGCTTCTTGAATTTAATCATTTTAAAGTAAGTTGACTCCACAATTTAGTTTATATAATTATTATTTATGTATTTTTGCTAAATCAATAGCTTTTTATTTAAAAAGAAATAGTACAGTACTGGTTTATCTTTAATTTGTAAAGCTAGTGTTTTTTTAATTTGAAGAAAAAAAAGTTGACAAATAAGTTCATTCAGTTTTTTTGTACTACAAGTTTAGCTGCTTTTGTTGTAGCGCTACCGACTAAAGCTATTGCACAGTTGAAAGATTTCAGAAACATTTTAGTAAGTTTTCTTTTTGAAATATTTCAGCCTGTAAAATATATAATATAGTAAGGGACCGCGGTAGCCGAGTGGTTTGAATGCTCAGCGTAATAAACTCTCGGCTCTTAAACCCTTTGGTCATGGGTCAATTCCTGCTGTGACCCCTGCCATTTTTTTTTCATGCTACTCTTCCCCCAACTATTTATTATGAAACAGACAATGGAATACATCCTCTAGCTAATATATGAGTCATAGGGTCGTAAGGCATTAAAAAATAAAATTAAAATAAACAATAATAAAAGGAAAAAGCTGTCACTTGTGTTATGAATTTTTCATAATGAAAAGAAATAATATGCTTTATGAGGTCAGGCCAGATTGTCTGAAGTTTTTTCTTTAGTATGGAATATGGTGTTAGGCAGGGCTTCCCCCTAAGTCCTTTATTGTTTGCTTTACTTTTAGACGACCTTCCCAGATTTTTTTAGAATACGATATAAAAATAGGAAGCACCATCATAAAAATTTTACTGTACGCAAATGATATTGTAATCCTGAAAAGAAATATTAAATTATTGGAAGCTTACTGTCAATAATGGAAACTAACTGTAAATCTCAAAAAGTCAAAAATATTACTTTATTTAGCTTTTTTGATAGATTCTAACGATCATGGGGGGGGGAGGTGTTAGGCAGGACTGCTCCCTAAGTCCTTTATTGTTTGCTTTATTTTTAGACGACTTTCCCCAGGTTTTTTGGAATGTGATATAAAAATAGGAAGGAAAAAAGGAGGAAGGAAAGGAAAATAACTGTAAACCTCCAAATGTCAAAACGATTACTTTATTTAACTTTTTATTGATTTTAACTAATATTTTCATTAATAACAATATTATTATTATTATATATTATTTTGTAATAGATACATATGTATATGCAATCCTGGTTTGATGACAGATTCTAATGACCTTGAGGGTGGGGGAGGTGTTAGGCAAGGCTTCTCCCTAAGTCCTTTATTGTTTGCTTTATTGTTAGACGACCTTCCCCAGGTTTTGGAATTCAATATAAAAATAGGAAGCACCATCATAAACATTTTTCTTTACACAGAAGATATTGTAATCATTGTGGAGAGCGCTTACACCCTGAAAAGAAATATTCAATTATTGAAAGCTTGCTGTCAATAATGAAAATAACTGTAAACCTCCAAAAGTCAAAACGATTACTTTATTTAACTTTTTATTGAGCAAGGCTGCTCCCTGAGTCCTTTATTGTTTGCTTTATTTTTAGACAACCTTCCCCAGGTTTTTTGGAATATGTTATAAAAATAGGAAGCACCATCATAAGCATTTTACTTTACACAGAAGGTATTGTAATCATTGTGGAAAGCGCTTACATCCTGAAAAGAAATATTCAATTATTGAAAGCTTACTGTCCATAATGGAAACTAACTGTAAACCTCAAAAAGACAAAAAGATTACTTTATTTAACTTTTTATTGATTTTAACTAGTATTTTTCATTAATAATGATATATTATGTATTATTTTGTAATATATATATGTATATGCAATCCTTGTTTGATGACAGATTCTAATGACCTTGAGGGTGGGAGAGGTGTTAGGCAGGGCTGTTCCCTAAGTCCTTTATTGTTTGCTTTATTTTTAATGACATTCCCCAGGTTTTGGAATTCGATATAAAAATGAGAAGCACCATCATAAAAATGTTACTTTGCATAAAAGATATTGTAATCCTGAAAAGAAATATTCAATTATTGGAAGCTTGCTGTCAGTAGTGGAACCTGACTGCCAAAAAAAAAAAAAAAAAAAAAAAAAAAAAAAAAAAAATACAGTACAAGAAAAAAACAAAAAAAACTTGGAAGGAACCAATTATTAATTATTATCTTGGAGGACCATGACGGCAGTGCAAGTGTTAATAAAAAGAGGATCAATGTTGATTAGTATGTACTATGTATATTAAATAAAATGCGCTTAATTGTGCATGTAAAGATTGAACGATCTTATTTGCCAACCTTGTTATAAATCATAATTAAAAATTCCTGTTTGTATAAATCAATTTTTATTTTTGTCAATATTTGTTTTTGTATAGGCTTTCAGGTTTACCACTAACAAAGTCAGGTGTAGCTGGGACCAAAACAGTTCGTCATCATCGTTGCTTTCGAGTTAAGATTGTTTCAATAATCTTTTAAGCTTTTAAATAATTGAACTTTCCTTTGTTTATCGATTTTCTTTAAATCTTGCGCCTTTTAATTATAAACTCTCAAAATATCTGGATGGGATTTAAAGTTAACTCTGATTTTAAAGATTTATTAAATTTGTGTATATGGTTAGTCATAAGATTTAGCAACTTACGCTCTCTTTTATTAAGTTTTCTTTTTCCTGTTGACTTGGCAGTTATTTAGAATGTATAAATATTCCAAACTAAAGTTTTTGGTTAAAGGTAACAAACTATTTTTTTTCTCAAGAGAAAATCCTTCATGAGAAGCTCAGCCCACCAATTGAGTTATATTTTTAAATATTTCTGACAAGAGACTGAGTTAACGCATTAATAAACTTAGAAAAAACTAATGACAGTTAGAAAATTGGACATTGTTTTTGCTCAGACCAAATCATAGTTGTTATTTATGAATTATTAAATTTTATTAACTTAAAATAACTTTGTTTTTAATAACTAATTATTGTTTAATTAATTTAATTATTTGTCTTTGAGCAGGGATGTTGTTAACATTGATTTTATGTTTGTTTCATATAAAATTGTTTAATTCTATTGCTTGAATAATAAGTAAATGTTAACCACATCTTGAAAAGACTGATTTATTTTCTTGTGCCTTAATTAAAACTATTATACATTTATAAAAAATATTTTAATGGATTGAATTTTTTCTGTTAGTTGTATGATGTTTAATTTTTTAAAAATGAAATTTTCCAAAAATTGTCAATTGTTTCTTTGAAATGTTTGAACCATATTGTTGTTTCTCAGGATTGTCATTTTACCATGTGATAGTAAATAGTGAGAAAAATGTTAAGTAAGAAGTACAAACTTGATCTTCCTCTTTCTTCTTCTTCTTTATTTTTTTGTTTTAATCTAAGGAAATGCTTTCAAACTTGTTTTACCTATGTAACGTTTACCATTCTCTCTATTTAAATAAGCCTTAACTTTATTTTAATGATACAATTTTATCGGAATTATTTAAGTATATGAAATTATAGTTTATGATGTTAATTACACATATAAATATTTTTATAAATATGTTATTTACTTGATCAACAATTTATTTAATCCCTATTAAAACCAAAATCTCTCTTTTCTTGAATCAAGTTCTATGATCAAAATACAAAAAGATAACTTTCCTGGTCTTTATGGAGCATGTTAATTAATTTAATAAATAATACATTGTTTAGTGGTCATAATTGACCATTATTAATTATCTGAATTACTTATTCTTTTTATCTAAAGTCTTGGTTGAGATGAAAAAATTAGTATCACGAGCAGGATTCGAACCCACGATCTTCGGCTCAAAATACCACTGCTCCAACCATTTTTTTTTTAAATTTAACCCTCCTTCCTAAGGGAGACCCTTATACCGGCGGACCCACCATACTTGAATCAAAAGGGTGAATGGCAGTTCTTAATTGGATAAATATAATAAGTGAATGTAATTTATTAGCATAAAAGTAGAGACCTCGAGGAATATTGAGGACCCAGGGGCAGTTGAATGAAGTAGGGTCCGTGAAGGTAATTAATTTGCGTGAATGGTAGGAATTCTTCCTCATGAACCCTGATGAATATTGAATATGTTGGGCATTGTGAATGAAGTCTGGTGTGGAATGTAATTTATTAGCGTGAATGGAAGGGATTCTTCCTCAATAACCCTGATGAATACTTTGGGCAGTTTGAATGAAGACTTCTGTGTGAATATAATTTATTAGCGTGAATGGAAGGGATTCTTCCTCAAATAACCCTGATGAATACTTTGGGCAGTTTGAATGAAGTCTGGTGTGGAATGTAATTTATTAGCGTGAATGGAAGGAGTTGAAATAAAATACTCGTTATTTCTTTATAAAATGTATTTCTCCTAAAAGCTACTTTATAAACAACAAATTAACTTATATTTTGTACAAAAACTTTACATAAAAACATCCAATTTATAATTGGTTGAAGGAGTACAACTGTCCACAAACAAAATTCTTTTGATAAACAATATGGCTCTTTAAAGGACATTTTGAATATCAAACATTAAAAAAAGAAAAGAAAAATGTGATAATAATTGTCAAATGGCACTAAAATTGGAATGTTGCCGTTTTTTTTCAGAATTACAAAACTGTACAATTATCACAGTTGTTTGATTACACGTGGCATTTTATTTTAAATTAATTAATAAAACAAAAATCTAATGGTAATAAATGGCAAGCAATTGTACGGCACTTGGATCAAGGTACGCCTTAAAAGTAGAGTGTGTTATTTTTAATTAGGCTGTTGATCTTTTATAAATAAATTGAGCCTTTTATTCATCATATATAAAAAAAAACTGTTAGTTACTGATCATAATATTTACGATCTGGAGTAAACTTTATTTTTTTTTTATATCCGTTTGTTTTTTTTATCTACAGTATACTTTAGTTTTGATTAATTACTTTAAACATATTTACATCGAGACACTATTTACGATTTTTAAAACTTCGACTCGTTTAAATATGACAATCACAATAACAATGTACAAACAATTTCGTGTTATGTATAAAAATTATATACACATTTCAAGCCAATGAACTTCACGTAAAAAAATTTTCTACTTGAATCGTCTTGATGCCAAGAAAAATTTACCGATACAGTCCGTGCTGTAATTTGTCTTGGCGGATTAACACTTTTTTAAAAAAAGAAGTTCAGAAGACTCGACAACAGATACTAAATTTCAATAAATAATATCACTTTTAAATTACACTTTGAGGAATTCTACTCTACAGCATCTTTTAAAAATGTCCTAATTGGAAAGTGACTACTATATCCTTAATTCAGTGTCTGTTGTTCTTTGCCTTACGTGGTGCGAACTAGGATGCCTCGGGGTCACTATAGGTGACAGCGAAGGGGAGGTAGCTAGGGGCGATAACGCCGGGGAAAAGCTGGGCGACATTGCCGCAGACGTGCCGAAGACGGCTCCGTTCCCGTCGTGGTTGATCGGGGAGCGGGGTAGAAGGTGGATTTTAGGGCCTTGGTGCTTCAAGGGTGGGTGATGACTGCCCCTTGCCGAAAGCACCGGAGCCGCTATCGACCTGGGAGCGACGGAAGTGAGCAAAGGGGGAGGAACACTTTTCACCGAAGGAGGACACTTCCCTTTACCGCTCGATGTACCGCTGGTACCGCTTTTGACCGATGCCGCGTCGTCTTTCAACCTGGCGATTTCCGAAAATACGTGAGCAAGGGGTTGGTACTGCGGCCCCCAGTCCAACAGATAATCCCAATTGTAGCTCCCTGTCAGTTCCTCTTCGCTGTGGACGATGGAACTCAGAGAACCCGTCATGGACGGTTGGTGTGTCGCCACGGGCACTCCGCCGTACGCCCCGATCCCGATGACGTGATCGACAGCGGGTCCTAACGGCCCCGCAGAAGAACTGTTCCCTTCTTCTCCACTGCTGCACCTCTCGCTCTCTCCAACATCCGTCAATTTGGCATAGATGAGATTCGTGATGTCCGCTTCCGCCGTGCCGTCTTCGTCGTACATCCTAAGTCTGTCGATCGGCACTCCCGCATGGAGCATTATGTCTTTACTGCTGCCTGCGCCGACACTGTCCGTCCTTCTTCTCGAATTAGCCGAATTGTTGTTGGTATTTACAATGCCCAATCGTGCTAAATACTCTTGGGTGTTTTGGACGGATACGTCTGACATATTATCGTCGGAGGACCTATGGAGTCCACCTTCCCTCTGTATGCCTTCGTTTATCATCCGGATTTCTTCGTCTTCTACGTCGTCTCCGTCTTCAGCAGAACCCCTTCCGCTGGATCCGGATTGGTCGGATCCCGAAATCTGTGAGGTAGTCGCTGCACCCGAGTTGGAACTGTTCGACTTGTTCCTGTAAGTAGGGATGTCTTCGTATTTCGGAGGGCCGAACTGACTCGCAGGCCCGGCGATGCCTCCTCTCACTGGTATCGTGTCGAAATTACTCGGGTCTACATAATTATCCTGGCTTTGAACCGATCCTAGTCCCGACTTGTTGACATTTTTCTGCCTTCTGTTTCTCATGTGTAAAAATAAGAATACAGCACCGAAGCACAATATGACGATAATCAACGATATCAAAAGTCCTATGGCCCAATCTGCGACTTTGCTCGTCGACGCTGCCAACGCTGTATTATTCCCTTCTTCGCCGTTAACGAGGTTCGTTTCGAAATGAGCCAACGGGTCTAAACTGATTTCCACCACTGACATATTCGTTAAAGAATCTTGCCTCCCTGAACTCGCTCTAACGACAAAACTGACTTCCTGCTTCGTGTTCAAATTGCTGTCCAATTTCTTTTTGATCATGACTGCTCCAGTTGTACGGTTGACTTTGAAATAAGCGTGCTGGTTCGTCAGTTGGTAAACGATTCTTCCGTCTGGGCCTTTATCACGATCCGTCGCTACTACGTTTCCTATGACAAAACCTACAGGCAGGTCTTTACCGTTGACAACAAATCTATAGGTCCTTTCTGTAAACTGCGGGTAGTATTCATCTCGGCTTTCTATCTCTACTCTGACTTTGACTCTTGCTATTTGAGCACCGTGATCCGTCGCTAGTAAGGTGAACGCGTATCTGGAACGGAGCTCGTAGTCGAAAACGGCGTTTGTAGTTACTAAACCAGATGCCGAATCGACTTTGAACATTTTCCAGGATTCGTCTACGTCTCCGTATCCAGCCGAAGAAGCCGTTTCTATAGAATAATTCAACCTGCCGAAAACCCCTCTGTCCAGATCTGTAGCTCTAGCTGTAAACACTGTCGACCCTATTGGTTCATTTTCTCCTACGAACTCTAGATATTCTGTGACGGGGAAATGGGGAGCGTTGTCGTTCTCGTCGTCTAGTACTATTTTCAAGGATGTCACGGATCTCAGAGGACGGTCGGGCGTTCTCGCTCCGTCTGTCGCTCCTATGACTAGTGAATATTCAGAAAATCCTCTATCGAAGTCCAATTTCTTATCGACAGAAAGAAGACCAGATGTGGAATCAATTGCAAACAGGTTTTCATCATTTCCCGACAGTATGTCAAACCGGACATCGGAATTGGGTGGTAAATCTTCGTCCATTCCTTTCAGATGAGCGATTGAGTAGCTCACAGGTACATCTTCAGACAGGTGAATTACATTCGAAAAAGAGTTAAAAACTGGTGAGTTGTCGTTAGAATCTTCAACAATAACGTGAACAGTGGCGGTTGTCGAATTTTCCGGCCCTTGGGTAACTTTAAGTAAATAAGAATCGAGTTTCTCTCTGTCCAGATACTTTACAAGCACCAGCTCTCCAAAAGGGCTAAAATAAAAATAAATTATTACATAAAGTTTTTAATAATTTTGTATATGTAACTCACCTTAAAATCTGAAAAGTATTGTTCACATTCCCTTCTACTATAGTAAAATAGGTTTTATAGCTGTCTTCATTCATGTTGTTCGTCATTTTCAAAAGTGTTGTTCCAACCGGCGTGTTTTCTTTAGTCGATATTCTACAAAATAAAATTTAAATATTATACGAATTAAAACATAAATGACAGGGAAAAACGGAAAACTTTGCTCACCTGTATTCTGTTTGGGTGAAAGTCGATTTGCTCGACCCTGCGCTTCCAATGTTGATTCTAATGGTCACAACGGAAGATAGACTTGGTTTCCCCGAATCGGTAGCTTTGACCCTTAGGTTTATAGTTTTCTGCTGTCCTTGAGGTATATCCATAGCCGTCCTATTTGAGGAGAGGACGCCCGATTTTTCGTTGATGAAAAATCCAGGGTGTGGTTCCAAAAGGGAATAAATGATTTTGGCGTTTTTCTCAGAATCGAGATCGACAGCATTGACTGTCAAAACGCTATAGGAGTATTCTGAGTTTGCTGAAAAAGATCAATTATTTTAGTACGTTTTGTATTTTTAAGGTAGATTTTGTGTTCTTTGGAAATTACCAGGAATTGTAGCGTGGTATGATGGTTGTGTGAATTGTGGAGGATTGTCGTTTCCATCGGTAACTAATATAGTCAGCATGGTGGTTGCTGTGTGCGCCGTGTCTGATGCCATTATGTTCAGTTTGTAAGATTTCTTCCTCTCGTAGTCCAATTTATGACACAAAGTCACTTTCCCGCTGAACCTATCGATGCTGAAATTGCCGTCGGAGTCGGATAAATTGTAAGTAAGAGCCGGATTGGTGTCGACGTCGTTTGCGGTGATAGATGTAAGTACGCTACCGACTTCTTTGCCCTCGTTTATTGTAATGACACTATGCGGTGGGAAAGTGGGCTGGTTGTCGTTGACATCGACGATGTTGACCAAAATGGTAGACGTTCCCGTAAGTTGAGGCATGCCTTCGTCAGTAGCTATGACGGTCAGTTTGTAATTGTCTCTGATTTCTCTGTCGAGAACGATGTTCATTTTAACGATTCCAGAAGAAGACGGCTCGATGATGAAGGCGTTGTCGTGGTTCCCTTCGACGATGTGATAAAGCAGTTGCGAATTGGAACCTTGATCTATGTCCGTAGCCGAGACTTGCATGACAAACGTCCCTTTGTTATTTCCTTCCCACACGGTAGTAGAATATTGAGATTGGGTGAATTTCGGCGCATTGTCGTTCAGGTCTATAAGATTTACGTTGACCTGCGCGTATCCGAACAAGGGCGATCCCATCGGTGAATCCGCCTGGGCTTGAACCGTCAAGCGGATCTGCGGGTTGACTTCGTAATCGAGCGCTGCTGAATTTCGTACCCTGATCATACCCGTCTGACTGTTAATCTCGAATTTAGATTCTTCATTTCCAGATACCAAACTATAAGTGATCTTTTGCCTGCGCCCATCCGATCGAACTGCCGATACCTGAAACAATATGAAGTTTGTATCAATAAAGTCAAGAAAGCGATGTAAATTTCCATGAAAAATAAACTTACTTGGACAACTTCGGTCCCTGCTGGAGAATTTTCTGGAATTTGTTCCGTGTAGGTAGAATTTGGGAATCTTAAGTTAGGACCGTCTAGACCTTCTCCTACTTTAATTTCAATCAGGCTGGAGGCGCTGTGCGGTGGATTTCCTCTGTCGGTGGCCAGAATTTCCAGATGGTATATCCTTCCGTTTTCCATGGCTAGGCTGGAGGTCGTGGTGACGATCCCGCTTTTTGGATCCATCCTGAATTTGTTGCTCGGAGGCTCGTTGAGGAAACTGTAGACTATGTCGGCGTTGGTGCCCTCGTCGGCGTCCGTCGCGGTAACTTTGAGCAGTTCTTTACCGGAAGGGTTGTAAGACGGGACTTCGGCGATGAAAGGATACTGGGAGAAAACCGGCTTGTTGTCATTTACGTCTTCTATGGTGATTTGAACGGGCACTTTCTGAGATCTGGCGTCATACCGGCCGCTATCGGTTGCCACGACTTGAAATACGTAAGAACTGTGTTTCTCTCGATCAAACATCCTATGAAATACAGAAAAAAACATCAGTTATGTCATATCAAAGAAAAAACTAAAATGATTAAACATCAAATTAAGTTGATATTCAAGAAAAACGAAAGGCATTGTCAAATTAAAATCTTCTTAAAAGCAAAGATAGTCTTTTAAGGGAAGGTACATAGCTATAGTCCATTTTTAAGGTGTTCAAAGAAATCTTTTGGTTTTTCAGCTTGGCTTACTTCAGGCTTCTTTTTATTATCACTTTAACAAAGCGTCATTATTTAAAATAGGGCGAATATCGATGAGGGTAATAACAGCCTGAGGAGTCCTGTCACCAGCTTGCATACTACCGTCGTCTCACTGGGCAAATGTTATTCTAATGACAGGAATATTTTATGCCCGCCGTCCATCTGGTTTCATAGTCAAAAGGGAATACGTTTTAATACTCACCCAGCCGTGAAGATGTGTCCGGTGTCTGGGTCGATCCTGAACAGAGCCTGGCTCTCGTTCGCTAGCGAGTAGACGATCCTGGCGTTGAGTCCTTGGTCTTGATCCTGGGCGGTGACGTTCAAGACTAGAGTGCCGACTGCGGTGTCCTCTTTTACCCGGGCAACGTAGAGGGTCTCGGCGAAGACGGGGTCGTTGTCGTTCTGGTCTTCGACGGTAACGGTCAAGTTGCAAATCCCGGCCTTAGGAGGGCTGCCCTTGTCCTGAGCGCTCACGACCAACCTGTACCTCGACTGTACCTCTCTGTCTAGGGACCTCGCGCTCAACTCACCGCTATGCAAATCAATACTAAACCTGTTTCCAACATTTCCACCTAAAACGACAAAAAAACACTTAAATATTCCTATACGGTGAAAAGTAAGCCCGAAAGATCCTTTTGGATACAAATCAAAATATTTTGAAGATTTAGAGCATTGCTGGGCTTTTGAAGGCACAATTTGTCATGCCATAAATATTGTAACTCTATAGCGCTATAATGCAGAAAAAAATGACTCAGGAATTCAAGAAAGATGACATAAACATGTAGCCCGGATGAATAATAACCGATCGCTGGAGATAACCGAGCAAAATCTGACAAAAGGTGAAAAATAAATTATTTCTGAATTGCGAGAGTTTTTAAAATATAAACTTTTATTTGTAATAAAATTTTTAATATATAGCGAAATTTACTTCTCTCGATTATTTTTGTAACAGGATAGTTGATATTTGTTATGTAAAATGAAGTACAGTTATTAATTAAGTACTCACCGATGATGGTGTAAGTGATTTCTGAGTTAGGTCCAGAATCTTCGTCGTAAGCCTGGAGCCTGTGGATAGCGCCGAAATCGCTGTTTTCTGGAACGGCGAGGGAGTAGCAAGCTGGAAATTTTGGAGCGTGATCGTTGACGTCCGTGACGGCGACGTAGACGGAGGAGGTAGAATAGTGCTGTCCTTCTGTCGCATACACGACCAGTTGGTACGATTCTCTGACCTCTCTGTCGAGCCCGTTCGAGACGGTGATCACACCAGAAAACTGGTCGATTCGGAAATTCTCGCTACCCAGCCAATATGTCACGTTGCCCCCTTCTGTTAAAAAAAAAGGAAAGGGTAAATAACGAGGCAGAAACGATGATAAGGTTTGAAGAATAGTCTCGGAGTCGTTTAAAACGTAAGAACATGTACTTAAGTACCCGAAGACGAGATACAAGAATAGCATGGAAAGGCGAGGGGTGGAAAAAGGAAAAGGTAGAGAAAAGAGAGACAAAGTCCATGATGAATGGGTGCATTGTGTATCTAAAAAGAGAGGGAATGCGAGTTAAGAAGAGAAAGGAGATACTCAAGGAACGGCAAAAGGTGGTGTCAACTTTGTCGAGGAATCCGCCGAGGAACTATTATTATTAATTCAATTCCCTGATGCTTATTGTAATTATTACGATTCTTGCGTGAAATACGTTCAAGTAAGAAATAATTTACAATCCGGGTTATAAAGGCTTTTGTCGCCCTCTGCACATCCAAGTCCACATTCCATTCCACGACGTTTATCTTTATTCTCCAGGCCCTCGATCTACCGTTCTGTTTGCCGAAAATAATCAATTTTCTTCTTTTCCCTCATGTCGCAGGTTTATTCAATTACTTTGAGATTTTATTTCTCCCCGGCGATATGAATTCTTTTGGCCTCATGAGATCTCTCGGGATCTCATGGTAAATCGCGTTTTTATCTTAATCTCTTGACTTAACGATTGTTGGGAAGATTGTCTTGTCAAAATTAAATATCTCTCTCACATTTCAGCCACCTTCTATTTTTTTATAGTACTTAAGAGATATACAATTCAATGATCTGACATTGCTGTTTTCAGCTTGGCGCAGTATTTATTTATTCACTAATTTTGGATAATCCATGGTATATATATATATAAAAAGGCGCATATATAAACAAACAATTTAAAAAAAAATTAATATCAAAGTAAACCTTTCTAACTTCGACCTTTGTTAACCACTGTCGGTTCCCAGACCCCGCGGTCGTGCGTTCGATTCCAACCGTCGCCCTGGCCCTTTTTTCACGATACCCTTCACCCCCTCTCTCTCGCTCCCTCTCAGAAAAAATTATACGCCCTTGGCTAATTTGCAAGACCATAAGGGCAAAAAATATGTTCTTTACACATAGTCGGCGATTTTTGGAGGTCGCAACGGCTTAGGCGTTGACATAGCTCTCATCATTGTAAGGTAAAAATCTTAAGGTTCGACTCCAGGCCCTACATTTGAACCCGATTTTAGTGACTGGGAGTTTTGTGGCCCCCAACCTGATGGATTGAGGCCGGAACCGTGTGCATGAGCCGTTGGTGGTGGTCCGTGACAGAGTGAACCGTTGGCTGAGGTCCGGGGGCCGTGAGTCAGTTGGCTCCACAGAGGCTGAAGGGACTCGAGTGGAGCAATAGCCGAGAGCAGCAGTTGGCGTTTATAGCCAAGTCGGCAGTGTCTAGAAGGCGAGAATCAGGCTAATGCTGAGTACCCTTGCTGTCGACGTTGCCAATGACGGTGACGGCGTTCCATTAATACCTCGTCTGTTGTAACAACACAATCGTCGTTGTTGATTACTGTTAGGTGAGATCTCGTCGGGCTGACAAGTCTGAAGTCTGCCGTCAGTGCCCCTGCTTATATTCGGAAGGGCTGCAGAGTGGAGGGCGAGAATATTCCATAAGCGGTAATGGCATCTTGCGGAACTGTACGTGGCCACTACACCGATATATAAGGGTTCCATATAAAATATGTCATCGTAAAATAATCCTCTCTGTAAGGAACCAAGGCTTCCTATGCGGGACATAACTAGCAACTATGACAACGACGTGGTTAACTACAGTAGTGGTCTAAATGTTAACCGAACGGAATATGAACGTAAGTTAGTATACTGACGGCTCCAAAGCCGACAAGGGTACGGGAGCTGGGGTCTTTGGGATGAACCACAAGACCGAACTGACGGTAAACCTAGGCAAGTTTTCCAGTCTGACATCTTAGCGATCGAACAATGTGCCAGAGAAAAAGGCTAGGAAAACATTCCCGGAAGATAGCCTTTTTCTCTGACAGGCCGACAGCTCTCAGGGACTTAGCCTCATGCGAGGCGAAGGCAAAGAGTGTTTGGAAATGCATGGAGGCCCTGACGGAAGTCAGCGGCACTAATGACCTGACCCAGGCTTGGGTCCCTAGACATTCGGGGCATAGAGGCAACGAAAATGTTGACATGCTGGCCAAAAAGGGAGCCCCGGTTATGGGCCCAAAACCCTACTGCGCCCTTGCAGCCTGCGTCAAAAGAGGATAATCTTAAAACGATGGAACATGAAAACACACCCTGGGCCAGATGTTAAGTTACGGTGACTGATCCAAGCTAAGCCTGAAGTTCCGTGCTACCAGAATTCCTTTTTCTCATATGAGAAACTACTTGAAACCCTGACCAACAATTTTTTCGTTTTGTAAATAAGAGTCTTACCAACTCTTCTCGAAAAAATGTAATACAACCTTTCTCGCGGTACCTCCGGCTATGGCCCCAGGAGCACAGGTGCCCGTGCGTCAACCGCGTATGACCTATTCTTAATCGGGTATAGACGGTTGTTGGTTTCGCTCAACTTCTCGAAGAACCATATCCAGGCTTGACACGCAAAAGCCAAAAAGAAAAAAATTCTTGATGTTCTAAAATTTCTAACGCTTAGAAAGATCAGTTTCTTTGTTTCTATGTTTTGTATAATAGTGAATTATTTCATACCATCTGTGACCATTCCATACTGGAATGATATATTTATACTTTGCGTCAATTTACAAGAATGACTTATTTTATGTAAAACCCTAATTATTTACGTCAGTTAAATCAGTTGTTATTTGATCGAAAAAAACAACAAAACTATGTATCGTAATCCATTTATGTTTAGTGGCCTGATTGACCGTGTTAATTATTTCAATTAATTATTCTTTTTTTATGTAAGGTCTTGGTTGAGATGAAAAAGCTAGCGTCATGAGCGGGTTTCGAACCCACGCCCTTCGGCTCAATACGCCGCTGCTCTAGCCACTTGAGCTTTAGTGACTTCGGTCCAGTCGGACATCAACTCCCCATCTCAATCTACAACCTTTCGATTTTCCTTCTATTTGTTTTAATTTAGGTTGTAGATTGTAATCCTGATGAAGGCATAACAGGAAAAAAACTTGAATACAATTTTTGATTTTTTCCCGAATACTCGGCACGACATCAGAAGGCCGATAATTAAACATATCAAAATATCTTTGATTAAAGGATTCCACCAAATCTCTCTGATTATCTTTTGGTCTCCGTCCAAGAATATGCTTTAAATCTATCCACCCCGGTTCGAATTAAAGGCCAGATACAGTGGATCGGAGTTAGCCCCCTTGGTCCGCAAAACTAAAAACCCTTTTCTCCTTTAAAACCGAACCAAGGGAGAAAAATCTCAATGTTTAACGTTGTTAATTCATTTTCAGACCTGGGGAACAAACGGTGCAGAGCTGAAATCATAAATTACCAGATTTTATCTATCGGAAGAGGGAGCGAGAAAGAGAAAAGGGAGCTGGAAATAGGAGAATTCACCTCATGAAAAGTATTTTATTACTCTATTTCCCACATGCTCAACAGCTTTGAAACGTCCTTTAACCGTTATATCGTTTGTTATTAACTAGGTATTTTCTTTAGTACTTGCAACGTTGGTATTTTTAATCACTTCTCGTAATACAAACAATTTAAAAGTCTGTCAACTTATCCCGACTTGTTGAACACTACGACAGCCTTTCCGCTTTCGCATGCCCGTGTCATCAATTAAACAGAGATAGTTGTAATTTATAATTTATTTGTATCTAAAATTAAATAATTAGCATCAGAGAGGAAATAAATAATGCCTTTAACGAGCTAATTGGATGGGATTTAGATTTTTCATTTTATTTTTTGATGTATGGTCTCTTTACTTTTGACTTTTCATTTTGATAAATCTAATTTTTTTAAATTTTTCATTATACAAAATACGAAGGAATTGAAGAGAAAGCATTTGAAAATGTATTTAGCTTTTTCCTTTTATTTTTTATGTATAGCCTTTTTTTACTTTTCACTTTGATAAATCTAATTTTTTTAGTTTTCATTATACAAAACAAAATAAGAAGGAATTGAAGAGAAATTATTTGAAAATGTATTTCGATTTTTCCTTTTGTTTTTTGATGTATAGCACTTTTGACTTTTCATTTTAATAAATCTAATTTTTTTTTAGATTTTTCATTATATAAAACAAAATACGAAGAAATTGAAGAGAAAGTATTTGAAAATGTGTTTAGGCTTTTTATTTTATTTTTTGATGTATAGCCTTTTTTTTGTACTTTTCACTTTGATAAATCTATTTTTTTAAGATTTTATAGCCTCTTCACTTTTGACTTTTCATTTTGATAAATCTAACTTTTTTAGATTTTTCATTATACAAAATAAAATACGAAGGAATTGACGAGGAAGTATTTGAAAATGTATTTAGCTTTTTCCTTTTATTTTTTGATGTATAGCCTCTTCACTTTTGACTTTTCATTTTGATAAATCTAATTTTTTTTACATTTTTCATTATATAAAACAAAATACGAAGGAATTGAAGAGAAAGTATTTGAAAATGTGTTTAGGTTTTTCCTTTTATTTTTTGATGTATAGCCTCTTCGCTTTTGACTTTTCATTTTGATAAATCTAACTTTTTTAGATTTTTCATTATACAAAATAAAATACGAAGGATTTGACGTGAAAGTATTTGAAAAGGTATTTAAATTTTTCCTTTTGTTTTTTGATGTATAGCACTTGACTTTTCATTTTGATAAATCTAATTTTTTTAGATTTTTCATTATATAAAACAAAATACGAAGGAATTGAAGAGAAAGTATTTGAAAATGTGTTTAGGTTTTTTATTTTATTTTTTGAAGTATAGCCTTTTTTTGTGTACTTTTCACTTTGATAAATTAATTTTTAAAAAAATTTTCTATATACAAAACAACATCGAAGGAATTGAAGAGAAAGTTTTTGAAAATGTATTTAGCTTTTTCCTTTTATTTTTTGATGTATAGCCTTTTCACTTTGGACTTTTCATTTTGATAAATCTAATTATTTTAGATTTTTCATTATATAAAACAAAATACGAAGGAATTGACGAGGAAGTATTTGAAAATGTATTTAGCTTTTTCCTTTTATTTTTTGATGTATAGCCTTTTCACTTTGGACTTTTCATTTTGATAAATCTAATTTTTTTTACATTTTTCATTATATAAAACAAAATACGAAGGAATTGAAGAGAAAGTATTTGAAAATGTATTTAGATTTTTCATTTTATTTTTTTGATGTATAGCCTTTTTTTACTTTTCACTTTGATAAATATAATTTTTTCTTAATTTTTCATTATACAAAACAAAATACGAAGGAATTGAAGAGAAAGTAATTGAAAATGTATTTAGATATTCCATTTTATTTTTTCGTGTATAGACTTCACATTTGACGACTCATTTTGATAAATCTAATTTTTTAGATTTTTCATTATAGAAAAAAAATATGAAGAAATGGAAAGAAAGTATTTGAAAATGTGAGTCAACAGACATACTGATACAGAGGACAGGATAAAAATGAAGATTTGATTATGTTTGGGTAAGAATAATTATTTGATCTAAAAATAGGGAAAAAAAAGTTTGGATTTTATGTACAAAACACTTACCTTCGCTTGAAGATTTTGCATCCACTCTTGTGACAAAGCTCCCAATGGTGGCGTCTTCAGAGACGTTTGCATTGTAGACCATTCTCGAAAATTTCGGCGGCGATTCTGTTGTCCTTTTTACTGTTATTGTTATTGGAATGGTTGCGGATTTGGGCGGATTTCCATGATCGGTGGCCGTCACGTTTATGTTGTGTTTTGAACCGACGTCGAGAGGTCTGAGAAGGGTGAGATGACCTGTTTCGTAGCCGAGACTGAATTTGCCCTGGCTGTTGCCAGAAGTCACGTCGTATGTCACTCTGCCGTTCTCTCCTGAGTCTTTATCCGTCGCCAAGACTTGAACGACGACGGACCCGACTTCCATGCCTTCTTTGACGTAGACGTCTTTTGACTTGGGTGAAAAGAAGACCGGGGAGTTATCGTTGACGTCAGTGAGCCTGAGTCTCGCGGTGATGGTAGAACTCAGCCTGTCCGACTGATTGGCAGCCTGATCCGTCGCTCTAACGACCAAGGTGAATTCTGACACGTCGTCGAAATCCAAGGGAGAGATCAGGGTCAGGCTGCCGGTCAGCGGGTCCATGGAGAACATGCCGCTTTTGGGAAACGACGAGACTAAGCTGTAACGGACGTCGCCGTTCGGGGAGAAGTCCGTGTCGGTCGCGCTGAAGTTCCAGACGTTCGATCCGATCCGAAGGTCTTCGCGAACGTCGATGTCGATCAGGTCTTTTTCCCAGGTGGGAGTATTGTCGTTGACGTCGGTTATCTCGACTTTGATGATCACGGCGCTGCTCTGGTGGTTGATGGTCGTGCTCGTGTCCAAAGCCCTCACTTCCAACCGATATTCGGAACAACTCTCCCTATCGAGTTTTCTAGTTACGACGAGCGAGCCGGAGCTACGATCCAAATCGAACGCTGTTTCCTGGTCGGTTGGTGAAATCGACGTCAAAGTGTACATCAGATGTCCTGCCCTCGCTCTTCCTGAAACCAGGTTCGACTCGGTTCCTTCATTACCGATAACATTCCCGACCACGTATCCAATGTCTACAGCTTCGCTGACCTATAACACAAGAACTTGTTTAGATGCAATCAAAGGCAATTTAAAAGCATTAAATCGTTGTAGTACAACCCTCTTCCTACAAATATCCTCTACTATAGATTAGCAGCGGTTAGCACTTCTTAAATTTCCAACAAAGATTAAAATAATTATTTATACTCGTATTTTAATATATAAGGTAATGAAGGGGCGTCGGTGGCCGCAAGGTTTAGACTTTGACACGGCGCTCATCATTGTAAGGTAAAGGTCCCGGGTTCGAATCCAGGGCCCTGCATTCAAACCCGACATACTTACAAATGGGCTTTTTTCGTTAAAAAAAAAGAAAAAAAAAAGAGAGAGAGAGAGAGAGGGAGAGGGTGAGAGTGAGGGAGGGGAGAGAGAGATATGTTTCAATCAGTCGTGTGAAATTCTGAGATTTTTCCAGGGGCTAGGGGGTTGATTAGTTGTTAACGACCATTTTGATCTCTCCCATCTTTACTGTTTCAGTCAGACATCTTCACAGGCTAACCACCGAAGATGGCGAGAAGCCGAAGGGCATCAAGTATACCGAACTACTGTGAGATTTTTCCAGTGCGAGCTGGTTGATGAACCTGTTTACGATCATTTTTGACCGGTTTATCCTCGAGCAATTGGTCAGTTAATCTCACAGATTAATCACTGAAGATGGCGAGAAGCCTAAACGCGCTAGGCAGACCGAATATGATGGTAATGACCGAACTATAATTGTGTGCAATTGTGAGATTTTTCTAGACGCCAGCGGGTTGGTGAACCTATAGTTTCTGATCAATTTTGATCTCCTATCCTTGTTTTGATCAATCATCATCAAAGACCACTGAACATGGCAAAATAGCCGAAAATGGTACAACCAAACTATAAATGTGCGAAATTTTGAGATGATTCCATGGGCCACTGGGTGATAACTCGTTTCCGATTGTTTCGATCTATCATTACTGATTTAGTCAGCGATCTTCACAGACAAACCGCTGAAGATGGCGAGAAGCAGAAACGTCCGTGGCTGAAAAAAAGATCAGACCAAACTGCAACTGTGTGAAATAGATTTTCCAGGGCGAACGGGAAGAAGAATCGTTTTCGACCATTTTGATCTGCTCGTCTTCCCTGCCTTATTCAATCATCCAATCTGCATGACCCATTGATGATGGCGAGAACCAGAAAAGCGTCTGTAGACAAAAAAGGACAGGAAAGACCAAATTATAGTGGAGAATAGATTTTTCCAGGTACGAGTAGGTCGATTTTGATATACCTATCTTCGCTGATTTACTCAGTTATCCTTACAACCTGACCATTGAAGATGACGAGAAGCCTAAACGCGTCTGGCAGACCGAAAAGATCGGCAAGGACCAAACTATAACACTGGGAAATAGTGAGATTTTTCCAACGGCTAGGGGTTGATGGACTTATAGTTTATGATCATTTTTGATCTGCCCATCTTTGCTGTTTTAGCCAGTTATCTTTGTAGACCTACCACTGAAGATGGCTAGAAGCTGAAGTGTGTATGGCAGATCAAAACAGCGAAGATAGACAGAAAATGATCGGAAAGGATCAATCTATAACACTATGTGACTAGTAGGTTTTTCCAGATACCGAGGCTAGGCAGGTATGTCGTTTAAAAAAAATGATATGACAAAAGGTTATACATTGTGTGATTCGATGATAGGTGTCTGGAGATTAGGTCTCTCAGTCAGATTCTGCTTGAAGTTCGTACCCTGAATTTAACTGGTTGATTGATAGAAGTCGGTTGACATCCGCGCTACCCTAGGCGAAAATGCTTACCTAAAACTGGGTTAACAACACAAAGAGGACGGTCTATCAATCACCGACCTCATTCTCTCCATCTTCCTCTTTCACCTCCTTTCCCACCGCTTTACATCAATTGCACCGGCTCAAATTCCGACCGTGGTGCAATCCGAGTAATTTATACTTTTTGCCCTTTTCGGAAGCGGCGCTTTTATACGGTGAAAGTAGGTTTGATTTCGTTTTGATCGATGAAAATCCATATCCCGCGTGTCAAGTAAATGGGGTCGACTGTCCATCATCGGTTTCTTCTGGATCGCGGGCAACCGGTAGAAAAGAGATATCTATGCGTTAAAAATGCAGGCTGACTAGAATCAAAAGCATGGCCGAGAATGTAAAAAAAAAATTCCTGCAGTTTAATTATGTCAAAGAAACATCTGATATAATGTTCTGATGGAAAGGTAAGTTTCCTTAAAAGCTGTTTTAGTGAGTCGTGTACAATTAATTACATTTCTCACCTATTGCTCTTATTACAATTGTCCTTTTAATTCTAATTTATATGCATTAGATCAAATTAATTAACGAGGAATGGGCTAAAATGAATGTTCCTTTGATGTGATGTAAGAAAAAAGAATTTTAGGTTTATTTTCATAGGGGAAAAGCTGCAGAGGGAAGGAAATTTTGGACCACTCCGTCCGAGTCCTCGGAGGTACAAACCGAGTTTCAGTAAAAATCCGGTTAAGTACAAAAAGAAGAACTGTTTTTCTGTCTCTTTCTCAGCCAGCCCCTCTTCTCCGGCTTCGAGTCTTCTTTTTATTTCTTACTCTTCGGTTTGGAATTTCGGCGAGTCGCATAAATTTCCCGTGTCTTTCTGTCAGAAGTGTGTGGAGGAGCTGTGAAGTGCATATCAGGAGGGCTCACTTCAAGCCTTCTTTTTGGCCATTTTCTCGTATATTGAGCCAAACTCGGCCCAACGGAATTATTTACTCCGTACGGCTGTCAGAAGGTGAGAAAAGACACGAGGACGGAGGCGTTTATTGTCCTAACTGATCTCAAACAGGCATGACTGAAGAGTGGTCCGATAAAAACATACGGACGCCTTAAGTTCGCGATTTCCATTTCGAATACGCGGTCACATGTAAATTGTTTGATTTCCTCTTTGGGTCTGCGGAATGGTGAACCCGTAGTTGCGTCATTTCCGATCATTCTGTAAATTTGCATTGACCTGAACAAAAAGCCAACAACTTTAGTTTATCGGAAAACTGCTGACCTACTAAGAATTGCTTCATACCAGATGTGAAACGATTCACAGAGTAGTGATCATCATTCGGACTTTATTAACTATTAAATAATCAAAGCCTAAAAGTCTCTCTTCACAAAAAGATCCCTTATGGCAGATATGAAAACTGCAAAGAACCAAAGACATGTCAGAAGAAAAGTAAAAAAAGGCAGTTTCGACTGGTCGAGAGACTATGCATTAACGACCTGAAACAGAGCTCTCTTCAAGGATTCTAAATTTAAATAATTGATCCTGAAGATAAACTGCCAGAGGAGAATCTACAAGACTACATAGACACAGAAACTTTTATTGGGATAACAGACTCCACCATCCCAGAATGGTTCACACAAAAATGGGAAGTGGATAAACTCCAGAGGTGCCTTAGTAAACACATGATGAAGAACCCTCATCAAAACAGTGGTGTAGGCTTCATGTTAAAGGTGTCAAGTACTAGGGAAGGTAAACTCAAGGGGATTGATAGGGCTACATGCCTGTCATATTAGAAAACACCTACACTATATAAAATATGTATGATGAATGATACTGCTACCGATATCATCTTCGAATGCGAAACAAATTCTCAATGGTGACATAGCCTAGTGTACGAAGTCCTCCTACTCATAAAAAAAGGATCGGGTAAATTGTACCGACCTAAGAAACTAGGAAAAGTGCAATTACCCAGAAAACTGCAGTGCTTGGTAAATACCTGCTTTCTAGTATCCTCTTGTCATCATGTAGAAACAACCATCAGAAAAGGGTGGTTTTTTCTGGTAGATAATAAACGTAAAGAAAAGAAGAGGGCCCAGGACGGAGCCATGAGGAACGGAGTTTACTGGCAAAGCAGGTAAGGCAACCAATTTAGTTCTAAGCAGGAGAAACCAAAGTTTAAAACAAGTCCTCTTTACGCCCTTGCACACTGCGACCAGTATTGGTCTATTATGCCATTTCTGTTAAGCTGTTTTCCTCTTCCAGGAGTAAGGAATCTCAGCCTTCATAAGACTTATCACAGAGGATATGATCCGCTGTTTCTTCTTATTCCTGGCATTATCTGCATATGTTTGTTGGCATTGGTATATATGCTTCCGGAGTCTTTGTGTCCAGTTAGCAGTCCTACCATCATTCTAGTCCTCTTAAGAAATTATATTCTCCTGAAATATAACTCCATTGAATCGAGGACATATTCTTAACCCGTTGTCTGATGGACCCACGTTTTTGACAATTTTGCATGCCGCAAATAGGTTCATGGCCGATAGGTGTCCTCATTCCAATTTATTGGCGGAAAAAAGGGAAATTGTATGGAACCATGTGGCATAGGTCATTGAAAGGAACAAAGAAAATTCTAGTCGATTAGCAGTTTTTCTAAACTAACTCATTCTTGAGTGCTCCTAACGACTTCAGCAAATCATGAAACAACAGGTCACTAAGAAACACAATTCAAGTCAACATACGCCAAACATTCGACCATCGCCAAGGATTGCACATCAGCCGAAGTAGCGTTAAGAACCGTCATCCAGTATTGCCAAGTGATTGAGGACTCAGACCACGTACTTCTGGAGTGCACCTATAAGGAAAATGGAACCTGCCCACTTAGAACCATAGGCAGGGTTGTACAAATTCGATTATATTTTTGTTTATTAGCTCTAAAGCCTTGCGATTCACTGAGCTTAGCATACTGCCATAAAAGAGGATACCTCTAAAAATGGATCCTTAATGAGTCCAAAACCTGGTGGAACAATACCACAGGAATGAGACACGCAAAGAGATTCATAGAAGGACAGTCCGCAATATTTACAAAGGCAACCGCAACCGAACCAGGATTCTGGCTGGACTCCTGACAGATTACGGCCACTTAAAAAAGCAGTATAGACAGAAGAAACACTGTACAGATACTGCCATAAAGAAGAGGAGACCGCAGAATATATTCTATGTTTCTGTGAAGGTATATGTAGATGTAGGTTCTTGCAACTAGGACAAGAAAAACCACAAGGAAGATCCTACACCAAGGAGCCGCTGGCAAAGGTATGGATGATGAATAATAGCCTGAAGCTGGCCAGTGAATTATAAATAACAGAGGAGCACAGTAGATATATTCAGGTCGAGGTAGGCCTTGTGGCCGCCTCTTTTATCCCTATCCGTACGCAAAAGGCCGATAGATGTCCTCATTCCTTGGCCAATTTATACACACAAAAAAAGGAAATTATATGGAACATCTTATCGTGTGCCCCAATAACCATGTTGTCTTTCAAAGAAACAAAGAAAATTTTTAGTCAACTTATGCCAAAAGTTCAGCCATCAGCTAAATTGGCAATGAGAAACCTTCTGCCAGTGTTGCCAAGTGACTGAAGACTCAGATTACGTACTTCTAAAGTGCACCCATCAGGAAAATGGAGCCTGCCCACTTGGAACCGTAGACAGGGTGGTTCAAATTCGATTATATTTACATGGTACATTTTGCCAAGGATGTTTCTTATCTTTAAATCGCTGGTTTTAGTGCTGTACAAAAATGTACAGGGTTTTATGATTTTTGATATTTTGCATGACTTGTTTATTGCTTGACGGAAGCTTGTAACTTTTCTCCATGTCTTGCACTTTGGAAGTAATTAAAAATCAAGTCCAAGCGGGACGGTTTGATGTCTAAATTTCGTTTGGAAATACAAAAAGCCGAGGAAACTGGGTCCCCCCTTGATAAATAAGTATGTGGGTTTCTCACGATAAATTACCCTAGGAAATAGCTCCCTAAACATAGCTATAATTGAGTTCTACCAGGTTGATCAATCACCCGGCTTGGTTACGGGCGTGGGCCTGGGGGGACTTAGCCGTCCACTGATTAGGCTTCTTGTCAAAGGAGTCAAATAATCTCAAAAAGGATTTTTTTGTACCTCGTTCACTCACTTCTAAGGCCTTGTTAATGTTTTTCGTTTTTTACCAACACCCCGGTGACTGAAGGAGAAGCGGGGAAAGATTGAAATCGACACTTTATTTGTGGGAATCGGCTGTTTTGTCCATTTTTTTCTTATTTCGCACTGTTTTGTATAACATATTAAAGAGCTTTAGAAGATAAATTGTTTTCATTTAATTAAAACGTATTACAAGATTAGACGGCCGTCCAATTGGACCAACTGGGAGAAATAATACAAAAATCTCGCCCTGTTAAAATCAAAAAGGCATCAGCGGAAATTTTCAATTTTAATGGGTACAACGTGAAAAAATAACGAAAATGTCAAGTTCGTGCATAATATGCAAACACACCATTAAAATGATAAATCGATTTCATTAGGTTCCAATGAATTGACTTAGGCAAAAGTGAAATAAATATGTTATTTTAATTAGATGGCACATGATAAAACTACCAGTCTACGATGAGGAATGTGTTTTAAAACAATTAGATAAACAGTAAATAGTAACGATAATAATAAAAAATCAGTGATAAATTATTAAGAAGAACTAAAAGTCAATTGGTCATCCTATATCGCCATTTTTATTCGATGTGAAAGTACATTAATTTTGGCTGGATATTTTTTCTCTATTATACCATATTGTTTATAATCTTTATGTAAAGTGTGGTTGAGGTGAAAAATTACTGTCATAAGCGGGACTCGAACCCTCGACCTCTGGCTTTATACCACGCTGCTCTAACCAAGCGTAAATAAAACCGACTAAAACATGGTTTAATATTATAATATATTAAATCCATTAGATTTAGTGGTATATTGACCAAATCACTTCTTTCAATTAAATAATCCTTTTATGTAAGGTTTTGGTTGAACTGAAAAAATCAGTGCCACGAGCGGGATTCGAACCCACGTCCTTCGGCTAAATACGCTGCTGCCCTACCACTTGAGCTATCGTAACTTCGATCCACACGGACACCAACTCCCCATCTCAACCACCAACAACCAAAAACGGCAAAAAGGAGGTTAAAATTGAAAGGTTGTGGTTGAGATGGGGAGTTGGTGTCCGAGTGGATCGAAGTCACGATAGCTCAAGTGGCAAGAAATGTGGGAGGTAACCTTCCAATACACGCCGGTTCCGGAATGGATCCTCCGGAATAGGACCAGTCAAATTATGACAAGGCACCGCTACTTTGTCAGCTACTTGCATATGTTCAAAAGAACAAACACCCCCTGTGTCCGGGGGGAGTTTAAGTCGTACTCAAAAAAGTCCATTCGAGTAGATAGCGACCCACCCTCATCGATATTATATTCTTGTTTATTTATTTTATTAGTTTTAGATAAATTACGACTACTAGGAAATTTTTATCTCGGGCTGTTTTATCATCCGAGTGGATCGAAGTCACGACAGCTCAAGTCGTAGAGCAGCGGCGTATTTAGCCGAAGGTCGTTGGTTCGGATCCCGCTCGTGGTACTGACTGTTCGGGCGCGTCTCCGTCACCGAAGCGCTTCCTTTTATCATCATTATAATTCCGTGAACGAATCATCCTTTCATTGTCCCCGAAGACTCCATCATCTCACTGGCTACTACCTGGATTGCATCGTCTCATTCTCATCGCCACTGGATTTCATCATCCAGCATCATCAACGCCGCTGCAAGAAGGTCGGTACACCGGCTTAATCACCGCTGAACAACTTCACACTATTCAGGAGACATTCACCGCTTTCCGGATTTCATCGCCTTCAGAGGGATTCATCGCCTTTAGACCGTCATCGCCTTCAAATTTCCAATACGATCATCCTCCATCTTGGAAGCCATAGAAATTTCATTAACAGTGAGTCTTCAACTACTCCTTTCGTTCATTATTTATTCCTTCATTTAACCATTCCTAAACTAACATCCCCTTTTCAATCGGGAATCTTCCATTCACGTTGGTGCCGAAACAGTCTTCTTATTAACTTCAACTTCTCTCTCCGGCGGAGTTCATTGGCGCCATTTTGAATTTGGCTGCTGGCGAACACTGACTTTTTCATTTCAACTAAAACCTTCCACAAAAGGATTATTTAATTGAAAGATTATATTTTATTTTTTGTTAATTTTGTTAAACGAAGGTTCGGAACACTACAGGTCATATCAAACCTCGGGGACTTTGCAGGACCTCTGGATTCGAACCCGGTGGACTTTTAACTTAAAGTGATGAGCGCCTTGTCAGCGCCTTAACCGTTTCGACCACCTACTCGCCATTTATATTTTATTGTTCTCCGATAAATTGACAGTCGAATTAACGTGACAAGAAGTCAAACAGCGAGGGTAGGCGGACCATATATGATGAATAAGGATCGAACCCCATTTTCGGAAGACTTGTTTTTTTTCGTATTTTTATATTTTCTTGTTTCGTTCTTAGACCGGATTCATGCTGGTATCTGTTTTTGTGGATATTCATTACATAACTTATTTTCCACGAAACTAGTTTCTGTTTTTGAACTGTCGATTATGTATGGTCAAGATGTGATAAGGCTTGTCAAGCCTGTTTGTATGGTTTGGATATGATTTTGTGTTAGGTGTGTAATTATCATGCCAGTCATTATCTATTTATTAAGCAATCTTTCACATCCTAGCTTTGATTTGTCAAATATGCTGATAAGTGTGTCATGGTATGAGGTGATTTTTGTGAACAGACGGATTGACATCGAGTTCCGTTTGGTCTATGTTATTTTGAATCGGACAATGTGTTTATCGAATTATTTCGATCGTGCATGTATAAATTGTAAAAATGCTTCCATTCTGACAGCTGATTTTTTTCAACGATAACCCATGGAAGAAGCGGCGTGTGTTATGTTGCAGGATTTAGCCTTTCATTATGCGCTATGAATCATTAGACAAGTCTTAAGAGTTTGAAACGTGTAATTGTCAATATGACGTTTTACCGTTTAGCCTTCCAATTAATAATAAAGAAGGGGGCTGTACTCATGATAGGTCCTTGTTATACGTCATGTACGGTGTCATACCTTGAAATGTAGACTCGAGCTTGAGAAAGTCGGCCGGTGATCGTATAACGCGAGGACTTCGACACTGAGAGTCCTGACTGACTGCTTCGGAGGGTTGCCGCTGTCCGTCGCAGCGACGGTCACCCTGTATATGTCCTTCTCGCCAGATTCAAGCACCACTTTCGTCCTCAGCACACCCGTTACAGGATCCACGGAAAAAACCCTCCATCCTTCTCCTTCTCGACCTGAAATAAGATTTATTTGAAAAGATGTTTTTTTTTGTTTGATGAATTAACCAACCTTTAAGAATGGAATAGGTGACGGTGGCGTTTTGACCGTTGTCCCGGTCGACGGCTCGGACTTTGACTACTTCCGTCCCTGGGGCTTGTTCTTCTCGGATGGAGACGACGTCCTCCCTCGGGTCCACGATCTCGGGCGCGTTGTCGTTGACGTCGGTCACGACGATCCTGACGGTGACCCTGGAGGACCTCGGCGGCACCCCTTGGTCCTTGGCCTCGGCCACCAGCTCATACATACTACGCTTCTCCCGATCAAGCACCTCCCTCGTCCGGATCTCTCCTGCAATAAAAAATTACATATGTATTTATTAATTCAAACACTTCTAAAAGAAAGCCAGAACGAGTGGCAGTCGTGGTAATTCAGTATATAAGTAGATTTATCTATTTTATTAGTTATTACCTACATTTATGCTACTTTTTAATGTAGAAGATTGGTTTTACAGGTATGCTTTAAAATTTATACATTGTTTACTTAAGTCAAGAGGAAACCAGCTAGAGATAAAAATATCCTAGTATTCGTAATTTACCTAAAACTAATAAAATAAATAAACAAGAATAGAATATCCATGAGGGTGGGTCGCTAGCTACTCGAATGTTTTTTTAAGTACGGCTTCCTCAAACTTCTTGCAGAAGATTTTGTGCTCGACTCTTCTTGGAATTGGACTCCGCACTCTGGATACAGGGGCTGTTTGATCTTCTGAACATATGCAAGTAGCTGTCAAGGTAGGCGAGCTATCATGGTTTAGCTGGTCCAATAATCGGGGAGGATCGCGTGTATTGGAAGGTTACCTGCCTTTAACGTTACTTTCCCACCTTTCTTGCCATCTTTCCTCTACCCATGTGACCAGAAATCGTTTGCTTTCCCCCGAAAGAATGTGGCTAGCCATTCCATTTCATAGCTCCTCAGGACACTGATAGTTGTTCTTCATCTTTCATATAGCAGTGCCTTTTCATCAGTGATCTTTAGGAGGAGAGGAAGAAAGTTGGAGGGCATGCGTAGATGTCGTTTTGTCGTCGTCCTCAGCATTGCATCTCTTTGGCTATGTTCCACAATGTTTTTCGTTTTGCTTCTCAGTTTAGGAGCCCATGCCGCTGTTACATAAGTTTGTAGAAACACTTTTCCAGAGGGTGCATGGCCTTTGAGCTTAATCTCCATGTTGGGGAATGTTGGTAAGTTTGGCGTATGTGCTTTGTTTTGTTTTTTCTCTCACCCTTAGGAATAGGGATAAAAAAGGCGGCCACAAGGCTTTTTACACTTCGACCTGAGTACATCTATTGGGCTCTCCTGTTTTTATAACTCACTGGCCAGCTTCAGGTTGCTAATCACCTTCCATTCCCTTGCCAGCGGCTCCTTAGTGTAGGATCTTGCTTGTGGTTTTTTCTGATCTAGTTGCAAGAACCTGCACCTACATAGACTTTCCCAGAAACATAAAATGTGTTTTATGTGTTCTGCGGTCTCCTCCTTTTCCTGGCAGTATCTGCATAGTGTTTCTTCTGTCTGTACTACTATCCGATGCATGTGCATTCGTAAGTGGCAGTGCCCTGTCAAGGTCCAACCAGAATCCTAGGCCGGTTGCGGTTGCCTTTGTAAGTTTTGCGGACAGCCCTTCTATGAATTTCATCGCGTGCCTCTCACCTGTGGTATGGCTCCACCAGGTTTTTGACTCCTTAAGGATCCATTTTACGATGTATCTCTTTTGTGGCAGAATGCTTCTGGACCAGAAAATCCATGTTGGCCCCCTCTTTGGCCAATATGACAAAAATTTCGTTGCCTCTATGCCCCGAGGCCCGGGGACCCATGACAGGGTCAGGTCATTAGTGTCGCTGACGTCAGGGCCTCCATGCAGTTTCGGACACTCTTTGCCTTCACCTCGCATGAGGCCTGCCTGTAGTGCCTGTCTGTCAGACGAGATGGCTATCTTCCTGGAATATATTCCTAGCCTTCTCAAACCCTTATTAGATACTTAACTGAGCTTTATGCCTGTTTCTACCCCCTAAGAATACTACCCAAGTGCCGTTCTGATCGTACCTTTTAAGATTAGATTTTGACATTTTTTGGGTCAGTTTTTAAATTATTTTCAACACCCTTAAAATGACCTTTACAACATTTTCAGTCCGGTATAATAATCGCTTTCTCGTTTCTTCCTCTATCAGCACAACACGTCAACAAGTATTGTATTTTTCATATAAAGAAAAATACTTTTGAAGAATAAGGCTCCAGATCTTTTATATTTTTTTGATAAATATGCACTGAAGAAGGCAAAATACGTATACTGAAATTGATGGTAAACTTATAATAGTTTCTTTCATTTGACACAACCCTGATTTAACCCAAACTTACTGACAAAGAAGTATTGTTAAATGGAAAATTTTTCATAAATTTATGTATTGTTCTTTTTTTATTTCTTATATTCTTCTGATATTACAACATTTTTTAAATAAATATTGTCTCGATATCATTAGAAAGTCATTGAGGAAACGTCTGGCTAGTAAGTCTTCTGAACGTGCGTCATTTTAGCCATTCTTCTTGGCCGTTTCGATTATTCCTGCTGTGGAAGAACTGTTCGAAGTTATATCGGTTCCCAGCTGTCCGATAATTAATTAATGAGATTCTCGGTCGGATTGAGTTTTGCGTGGTTCTCGGCACAAGGGAGTTCTGTAAGGTAATAAATGAACACCCACTCTCGCCCGTTGGCACGTTTCGAAATTGGTGCCTTAGGAGTGAAGTAGGAAAACGAAGTGCAAAAACCGTTCGAGAATACTTAAAAAAACAACTTCGAAATTCGGACATGTAGCGAAATTTTTTTTTGAAATTAATAAATAATGGGAATTTTTCTTTCGAGAGTGAATATTAATGGGTTTTGAGTCTTCTAACGGTCGGATTTAGCACGTTTAGGTTATTTAATTCCTTGAAATATTTTTATATTATACCCCGTGGTAGTTTTATTTCTTTTCCAGTGTCGTTTTTTCCCGTGGGAACTACTATGTATTATTTTGGAAATATGATCGATTTGTACCTTTGTGGGACCGTCTTGCAATCTTTTTAAATTTCTTAAATCCGACTCAAGGCTATTTAAAAACTCATGTTTTATATGGTGTTTAAGAGAAAAATCTTTAGTTTCGGACTATATTTTGAAAGTATAGAACGGTTGCGTTGGATAGGATTAAATTAGCTTAATTTCCTTCCTGGATCCCACACGACAACCTTGTCTACGCACGCCCATTATCCTCGGTCACATCTCTTCAAGAGAAAACTCTTCTCGTATTAAAAAACATAAACATTCATTCTCTTGCATGGTAAATAGACTGGGTATGAATGAAATTCAAGGAACCTGCGACACCAAGAATAATATATACGATCTTCCAAAATTTCACTCGCAGACAGGCATCCAAAGCTGTTATTCGTCCTAATATTTAAATTTCACTTCGATTGACAAATAAAAATATTTAATTATAATTGTCGCCGAGAATCAAATTCAACATTTGAAAAATGGCAGAAAGGAAGGAAAATTCAAAACAATTAATTAAGGTTTTTATTTGAGATAAAAAAGTCAATGGCACGAGCGGGATTCGAACCCACGATCTTCGGCTAGATACGCCGCTGCTCTACCACCTGAAAAATGGCAAAAAGGAGGGATAATTCAAAAGGTGGGGTTGAGATGGGAACCACCCCAGGAGAACCAGCTTGAAGATGACGAGAAGACTTGGTTGTCTGTCCAAAGTCAGGAGTAGTCAAATGACGTACACTAAAATTGGTCAGAAACGACGTAAAAAGTGATGTTTCTAGCCGAAGATCGTGGGTTCGAATCCCGCTAGTGCCAGTGACTTTTTTATCTCCACTAAAAGCCTTAATTAATTTAAAGATATTAATTGGTCAAGCGGACCACGAAACTAGTGAATTTAATTGTAATATAAGCTCTACAGGCAAGGCCCAAAAAAGAACAGTCGTTAGGTGACAAAACATAATCAAATGTAAACTGATGGACAAATTTAACGCACCACCATTACACTTGTAATCCTTTTAAAAAGATAGTTCCTACACACAGCGAGTTAGTAGTTTCCGGTATGGTCTAGTGGCTAGGATACCTGGCTCTCACTCAGGAGGGTCGGGTTCGATTCCAGGTAGCGGAATAATTTTCGGGTATGGTCTAGTGGCTAGGATACCTGGCTCTCACCCAACGAGGGCCGAGTTCGATTCCCGGTACCGGAATAATTTTTGCTTACTGTGAGTAGGAACTATCTTTTTAAAAGGATTGAACACCGCACTCACACCACCATTCATCATCTCTATTAAATATTTATGTATTCATGTTCTGGATATCAAAAATAGATTTGGCTGTAAAAATAAGATATTTAAAAATAAATTGTATATTATCTAATTATAGAAAAACAATTATTAAGTAAAGAAGAAGAAAAAAAAGTTGAACGCCATTGCATTTATTGGAATAAGATTTCTGGTAAAATCCTAAGGGATTCTTTCCCATTCTTCAAGAACAGCAGTTTCCAACTCCTCTATGGGTGTTGGGACCTGGGTATGGTCGTAACTGTCACTTAAGTTGGTACCAGTGTTCGATTGGTTTCATATCTGGACTTTAAGCTGGATACAAGCAATCAACCTGGCATTATCCCGGATTAGCAAGAATCCCTCACCGATGTGGGTGGGCAAATGGCACTACATGTTCATCGATTTTGTCTTGTAAGTGCAAGTGCGAAGTTCTAGAACTTCATCGTACTACAACCAATTCGGTGCGGCGTCCAAAATGCAACCCAAGACATAAATGACCCACCGTGGAATGGCACCTGAGGAACCATACAGCATGGGGCGTAGGAGACCCAAGCGTCTCCGTATGAAATTACCTCGTCTGATGATTTGAGGCCAAATCTCACCTCATCCGTAAAGAGAACTAACTCGTCCTCAATCTTGGCCTTTTTCTAAGCTGTGGTAAGATTAAGTCCTGGAGAAAATCGAAACATTTCAGACTTGTCTTATCATATTTTTTCTCTAATTTCCCGTAATAGTGCTATTTCGTGATGACATCTCTCTCTTGTACCTTGGTCCACCATATCGTCTACCGACTATCCTAAAATCAGGAGTAGTCACACGGCATAGACCAAAATTGGTCAGAAACGACCGAGAAGTGATGAATTTAGTTTCATTTTTACTTGTAAAAACTTGTAAAATCTCGTTTTCTTAAATTATGTACGCCATTTCTGACCACGAACCTCTGCAGAATCAACACTGAAGATGACGAGAAGCCTAAGTTGTATCCGATGTCGAGAAAAGTCAAATCGCATAGACCAAATGGTCAGAAATGACACAAGAAGTGATTAATGAAGTTTCATTTTTACTAAACTTGTAAAATATCGTTTTCTTTAATTATATGCGCTGTTTCTGACCACGAACCTCTGCAGAATCAACACTGAAGATGACGAGAAGCGTAAGTTGTATCCGATGTCGAGAAAAGTCAAATCGCATGGACCAAATGGTCAGAAATGACACAAGAAGTGATTAATGAAGTTTCATTTTTACTAAACTTGTAAAATATCGTTTTCTTTAATTATATGCGCCGTTTCTGACCACGCACCTCTGCAGAACCAGCCTGAAGATGACGAGAAGACTTGGTTGTCTGTCCAAAGTCAGGAATAGTCAAATGACGTAGACCAAAATTGGTCAGAAACGACCGAAAAAGTGATGAATGTAGTTTAACTTTGACTAAACTTGTAAAATATTGTTTTCTTCAATTATATGCGTCGTTTCTCATTAAGGCCCCCAGTAGAACCAGCTTGAAGATGACGAGAAGACTTGGATGTCTGTCCAAAGTCAGGAGTAGTCAAATGACGTACACCAAAATTGGTCATAAACGACCGAAAAAGTGATGAATGTAGTTTCATTTTTACTAAACTTGTAAAATATAGTTTTCGTCAATTATGTACGTAATTTCTGACCATGCACCACTGCAGAATCAACAATGAAGATGTCGAGAAGCGTAAGCTGTGTACGAAGTCAGAACAAGTCAAATCGCATCGACCAAAAATGGTCAGAAATGACAGAAGAAGTGATTAGTGGAGTTTCATTTTTCCTAAACTTGTAAAGTATAAATATAATATAAAATAATTTAGTTTGTAACCACAGTGTTAATAACCTTGATAAGCTAGGTTTTCAAAGGATATATTATGGTTAAATTTAATGGTTTTATTTTTCATCCAAGTTGTTTCAAATTGTTTCTTAGTCACGAATGCTATCAGATTTCAATGGTTCTGATTTAGATCAAGGTAAGGTAATATGATATTCTTTGCTAAAAATAGAGATGAGGTTGAAGTCTATTTTCAGTTCTTTTTGATAACACTCTTTTTTAATAAAACCTTTTTGGTTGAAAGGGGTAGCCTGTTATGGAATGTAAAGTGCAATAGTTCTTAAGGCAAAACCAAAATAACTCTTTCCATATCAGGTATTGCGCAAAATTGCGACCTGGTTTTAGTAAAGAAAGCCAAAAAGGATCCGTCAAATTGTAACTTTAGCTTTTTACTCGTTCTCTGCCTCGTTTGCCTTTTATTCCACGTCTCGTTCTGCGGTCTAGGGTTTGTCCGGTCGAAACGTGAAACAGTAAATAGAGGCTGCCGAGAATAGGAGGTAGAATGGTAATGAGGGTTGGCTTGCACCGCGAACCTGCCGGCTTTTTTTATACACATTCCAAGAGGACCGGCGGCAAGAGTTCTCCCACCGGCAGCCCCCTGCATCTTATATACACAGTAGGGGATTATCTTAAACGCCCAACTACTAACTAGATTGCCCCCGTTTCCTTTCATCAATGGACAAGATAACAAAAAAGTAAACAACCGATCCCTGTACACATTTTCTTCATTTTGCGTCAAAAGGAGGAGGTGATAGGAAGACTACATGCCCGGCTGATTACATCGGATTCAGCGTACCGCATGAATCATACCGAATATCAACAGTAAACACAAATAACTAGTGATAAGTGCATAAACACTGAAACTATTGAGGTACAAGATACACTAATGTAACAACATTTTCTTAGAAAACAAACATTCTTAGATGTCCTTCTGGTTCTGCGGGTTGATGACCAGGTTCCAACCTGATTATGACAAAAATGGATTAAATTGCTAAATAAGGTTTCTAGTTTGTCTAAGCTTTTCGTTTTGCTATATCAAACTAGTTTCGCATTCTCGTCATCTTCAGTGCTGATTCTATATAGATGAGTGATCAATAAATAATTTAAGATAAACGATATTTTAGAAGTGTAGTAAAAATAAAACTCGAGTTTTTGATTTTGAACAGACCGAAATGATCGGAAACGACCAAATTACAGACTGAAAAATTGATTCTTGCAGAAACAGCTCGCAAAGTCAGAAGTGGCAGTGCAAAACTGCTGGGAAAATAATAGAACCATATTAGAGAACAAAGCAATGCCATTTTAAACAAACTTGTAAAACATTGTTATCTTCAATTATGTTCTTTTTCCACGACCCATGCAGAACCAGCACTGAAGATGACGAAAAGGAGAAGCTAGTGTTTTGGTCCGAAGTCAGAAGTCGAATCGCCTCTGGCAGGTCAAAACTGATCGGAAGAACCAAATTACAGTTCATTTTCATTTTTTTATTAGACTAGTAAAATATCGTTTTCCTGAATTATGTACGTAGTTTCTGACCAAGCACCCCTGCAGAATCATCATTGAAGACGACGAGATGCCGAAAATGTTTAATATGTCCGAGATCAGTAGTAGTCAGATCGCGTAGACAAAATGCGATCAGAAACCACCAAATTACAGACGAAAAAAGTAATTAATGGGGTATCACTTTTACTAAACTTGTAAAATACCGTTTTCTTCAATTATATGCGTCGTTTCTCATTAAGCACCCCAGTAGAACCAGCTTGAAGATGCGAGAAGCCGTCTGTCCGAAGTCAGGAGTAGTCAAATGGTGTATACCAAAAATGGTCAGAAACGACCGAAAAAGTGATTAATGGAGTTTCATTTTTGCTAAACTTGTAAAATACCGTTTTCCTCCATTATGTACGTTATTTTTTTCTACGTAGCCCGGCAAATTCAACATTGATGATGATGAGAAGCCTAAGTTATCTGTCCGAAGTTTGGTGAAGTCAAATCGCGTAGACCAAAAAGTGTTTAAAGGAGTTTCATTTTTACTACAATTGTAAAATATAGTTTTCTTCAATTATGTACGTTGTTTTTTACTACGTAGCCCGGCAGAATCTACACTGAAGATGACGAGAAGCCAAGGTTGTCTGTCCGAAGTCAGGAGAAGTCAAATCCCATAGAACAAAAATGGTCAGTAATGACCAAAATATGATTATCTGTAAGGATCAAATTGTAAGTTCATCACCTTGCAGATCTCAGGAGGAAATATTCTTCATGTTTACGGTCTTTACTATCATTGATTGGTGGACAGTTTACTTCTGATGCTTATTTTCATAAATTGTTTCTCCTATGGTGCACCACCCTGTATGCTGCTTATCTTTGACATTTTTTTCTTTAACAGAAAACCCAGAAAGACCATCACCAGACAGCAAAAATAAATCAAGATAATGATATTTTACAAGCAGTATAAATTACCGTCAATTTAGCTTTAAGTTCGCTTTTCGCCTATGGTGGTTTTATGCTATCAGAATGGAAAGTTTGTGCTAGGTTGTTTCCAAACATTTTGGTCTGCCAGTCCAAGCTGTTTTGGTCTTGAGATGAATTAATCTTAGGCTTAATTTTCTTAATATATAACCTGTTTAAATTTAAATGTCACATCGAATGTTTGAATAAGATAAGCACAGAATGATAGTGTTATTAGTGTGAGGACCAAAATGACCTGGTACATTCCTAGGTGCTTTAACTTTTTATCGCACCATTCTTACAATCATGCAGAGCAAGGCATCAGCCTCAGTTGGATTGAAAGCTGGCCAATCAGACGGTTTTGTGCTAGTAGAGACAGTGTTGACATGGCCGAAAACATTCGGAACATTGGTCTAAAATATATGGTTGGAATATCCAATAAAAACATAAGAGAAACTGATTGAATGGATTAAAATGTGGCAGGACAAATAAAATCACACTAAAAAGGACTGAACACAGAGAAACAAAGTTTTTCTAAAAAAGGTTCGAGACCATCAAGGATGACCGATGGATTCACATAGGGCCAAAAATTGGAACACAACTTCTTCGACAACAAAATCAAGTCAATAAATGTCAATAAACGCAAAACCAATAATACAATATCGTTCATTGTACGCAATGTTTTCGTGGTCCGCTTGACCAATCAGTATATTTCAATTAATTAAGGTTTTTAGTTGAGATAAAAAAAGTCAGTGTCACGAGCGGGATTCGAACCCACGACCTTCGGCTCAATACGATGCTGCCCTACCACTTGAGCTATCGTGACTTCGATCCACTCGGACACTAACTTCCCATCTCAACCCTCCCTTTTGAATTTTCCCTCCTTTTTGCCATTTTTCAAATGTCGTGTAATCTATTCGATTCTCGGCGACAAATGAAATGGCCACGGAGAGCTTTAGTCAAGATATACTTCATTTAACATTAAATCCACTTCATCACCACCGCTTGACCAATTAATATCTTTCAATTAATTAAGATTTTTAGTTGAGATAAAAATAACGTTTTATAAGTTATAAAACAACAATGAGTTTATAATAATAATTGTAATGGTTGTAAAACACCCGTCAGATGTCATAGATGTGGTAAAATAATAATAAAAAATAGAAAAATCCGCAGTTTCTAAGAGGTACTAACTGCTTTATGATACCAAAGTGCGAAAAACAATCTTCATTACACAAAACATCAACGAAATCGTCTCTACTTTCCATGAGAAAGTTAAGTTTCACATTTTCCCATTTCGCTTGTGACACTGCAAAAATTGCTTCGCTTCCCCTGGGACGTGCTACCTCACCGGCCATATTCAGCTGGAATTCTCCAGATTATCATCTAATCCTATCAATGACAAATTACGTTTAACGGTTTTGTAAACTCCGCATACTCGAAGCGGTTTTTAATTAGTTCCAGTGACAACTTCCAACTTTCTACACTAACCGTTTCAGAAAACGTTTAACAAATCTATTTTTATAACGATTCGTCAATTTTACTTTCTTTCAACAGCTCAAAAATGTAAATTCTCACAAAATGTTTTTTTTTTTTGAAAAATATCCGATGTTTATAAATCTGATTAATGAGGAGGACTGGCTACCGTTAGCGTGTACTCAGAACCCAGTGGGAGAAAGTGGTTGAATTTAAATATTGAATTTGTCCACTTATTAATATTATTCTTTACTTTTTAATATATTTTATCTTTTATAATCATTTAAAAAAATGAAATATTTTTCATCGTAGCTTTTGTTGCTTTAGATTTAGATATTTCACTTGCCACTTGGCATGGTTATTACCATCAGTCATTTTTCTTCTTCAATTTCTATGCAATTTACGCATCCCGTCTATTAGCCGTTGTTAATTTACAGTTTAATTTACATTGCTAATTTATCGACCCTTATTCCCGGACGGAGATTATTTGAATTTGTTGCTTTATTTTCTCTTTTTAATTAGGTCAATTTCTTACGGACTATGATCTATGTAGCGACTTTTCCTCCGATCCATACATCATCGGAAATATCTTTGATATATATAATTGCGCTCTGCATGCGAATTCGTATTAAATTTTATTTTATGAGATAAAGATGAAATATATTTATTGCTTTCTATTATCGGGGGCAAATGTTCAACCCATTAACAGTAAAGGTAAATTGACTTATGTACTTATTGACTTGTATACATTAGAAAGAAATGTTGCCACGGATCAGTATAAAGACCACCCAGTCTGAGAATCCTGCTAGTATCCATTTGTACCACTGAATTGATGACATGTCCCTCAGGTATGGAGGAAATATTAGGACTAATCCCCCTCCAAAAAATAACATAAACAAACATAATCAACTTAAGAACAAAAAAGAATCACTAAAAAGATAAAAGCAATTAGAAGTGAACAGGATATTTACATTTAAATAAGTCTTCCAGCCAAAAAAAGTTGGAAAAAGGATAAAACAGTCTAGAAAGACACTATTTGCTGGTATACTGGATCTAGGAGGCACGAAGGTACAAGGGCAAGTATACCCCAATATCTTCAAGCAACTGAGAGATCTGCTCAATTCAATTTCAACAGAGGATACGAAAACCAGGACATACCTCTCATAGTCAGGCAGCCATCAGAGCATTAAACTCAAACACCATTAGCTCAAGAATGGTTTTGAGATATAAACCAAGCTGTTAGATGTATCGCAGCAGCATGGATTGCTTGGCAAGGTTATATTAGGTCAGGAGATCCAGAAAATGGGGAAGGAAGGATGCTCTTGTAAGGAAAAGGTCCTGAACCTTTTTGTGGTGTAGAGATCCACGTAGTAAAGAAGATAGAGAAATCAGGTAATGATGGAATTCACATTTTGGGCATTGTGGACCGAATGGGTATTTGAGGAATATCTATTACCCAAACCTACCTACTAAAACACTATGGTGTTACCCTTATCCGCAGGTGGAAATACTTTGGGATATAGAATAAATACGACCACAATCAAATTCCTTGATGCTCCCGTGTAACCTTGAGACGATATCTTCGAAACCGAACCGGTGGCAAATACGCGTTATAAACTGCGTGTACCTAGACCCTGTAAGTTAGACCCCTTCAAGGCTTACATACTGGAACGGGTGAACGCGGCGAGACCTAACTGGATAACTGCCTGCGTATTGCTACGGGAGTCCGGAAGCAGGGGTATACCGGCAGCTACAGATAGCTAACCGCTTTTCTCCATCCTATGAAGCAACCCGTTATTGAGGACGTTGTCCGCTTCAAGACCGAACAAGGTGAGCAGATGCAGGTCATCATTATCGGACCGGGAATTAACCCTTTGCTGGCGTTCGTCGCCACACTGGGTAGGTACAACAGGGAAGGATACATATCTCGCAAATGGCAGTATGCCACTCCGAATTTTTTGTATCTACATTTAGTCTTATAATTGTTCTTAAGCACAATCAGCAAGTTTTTGGTTCTCTGTTAACGATAGGGTTTGTGGAGGATTAAAAACATACCAATCTTACATAGGTTAGAACTTTGAGTACACGGTCATTAGGAGGTAAGTACAACCCCATCTCTCAATTGGAGCGAGAAGATGGTATAAATGTTTTAAATCGCAAGTGATTATACGAAAAATTTACCTGTGACAGGATTGATTTGAAAGCTGGAGTTGGTTGGGATGAGGGTGTAGGCGATGGCGGCGTTGAGATCAAGGTCCATGTCGGTGGCGGCCACCCTTCCCAGATAGGCACCCCTGGGTTGGTTTTCTTCGACGACGAACTCGTAGATGTCGTTCGTGAAAGATGGATCGTTGTCGTTAGCGTCGGTCACAAGGACGGTGACGAGGGCGGTCGCCGTGGAAGCGGGGCTGCCGTTGTCTTCCGCAGCCACTCTCAACCCGTAGCGGTCCTTCGCCTCCCTGTCCAGCTGTCCTCGGAGGTAGATCCATCCCGAATTGGGGAAAATGCCGAAAACGTCCTCCCCAGAAAGGAGTTTGTAAGTCAGTCGGGCGTTGTTGCCCGTGTCCAAATCCACCGCCGTCACCTGGACCACCTAAAAATTAGAACAATGTTTCATTAAAATTCTTTCGTATAGTATCTATTTTAGATAATTTTATATTTCTCCAAGCACTAATAGCTCTTTAGCATATCCGACTGAATAAGTAACGCTTTTCTTTTGAGCTTTAACCAGAAAAACTATTAAGTTTAAACGAATACAGACGGACTTCTATTTCCATTGTCCTTTCGCTGAATGGTCATGCCTTTTGTTGCTTTGAGTGAACAATTTCCGGTAAGAACTTTTAATTACAAATTTCTTAGGGAGAAGAGTCCATTGGAAAAGCTACTAAATTTTTCTTGTCTCTTAATTCAAGAGTTCTTCCCTTGGATTATCTCTTCCCATACATTGACATGATTTTTTTTCAAACTTCGGTTACTTCTCTGTGCTACAAGCTTTTTAACTACGAGGTCACATAAAAAATCACACACACAAGAAAACGAAGACATTTCTTGAAAGGACTAATGAAGATTAATAGAAAAGGTATAAAAAATCTTGCCTATCTTAATCTAGGATTGCTTCCCCGGATTATCTCTTTGGGTGTTTTGTTTCAACCTTCAGATTTCTTTTTGAGGTGCGCAGAAAGTTGTGGTTCGATGTCTTTTAACGACGAGGTCAGTTTCTTCGTTTTTCTTGATATTATGTCCCAGGACTTTATCAAGATTAATAGAAAAGCTATAAAAAAATCTTGTGTGTAATCTAGAGGTGCTTTACCGGATTAACTCTTTGTATTCCTTCAAGTTTTTTTTCAACCTTTAGGTTACTTATATGAGCTACACAGAAAGTTGTGGTTCGATGTCTATTTAACTACGAGATCAGTTTTTTACATTATATCCCAGACCTTTCCCAAGATAAATGAAAAAGCTATAAAAAAAATCTTGCCTGTCTTAATCTAGGGTTGCTTCCCCGGATTATCTTTTTGTGTGATTTTCAAACTTTAGGTTCCTTCTATGGGGTACATAGAATGTTTGGGTTCGAAATCTTTTAACAACGAGGTAATTTTCGTCCGTTTATTTATTCACATTATGCCTTATGACCCAACCTTTATATAGAGTAGAAAAAGCTATTAAAAATTTTTGCTTGTCTTATTCTAAAGTTGCTTCCCCGGATTAGCTCTTTGTATCCCTTCAGGTGATTTTTTTCAACCTTCAGTTTCTCGGTGTTACACAGAAAGTTGTGGTTCGAAATATTTTTAGGTATGAGGTCAGTTTCGTCGATTTATTAACCTTATGCCCAACCTTTGTAACGGTCAATAGAAAAGCTATAAATTGTTTTCAAGAGATTTTTTTAAACTTCAGGTTATCCCTCTGTGCTGGATAGAAAGTTTTGGCTCTAGTCTCTTTAACCACGAGGCCAATTTCATCGATTTATTAACATTATGCCTTTTTTTCTCTTTTTAAACGAGGGTTCGCAACAGCAGAGGTTATATCAACCCTCGGGGTGCCGGTGTTTTTGAAAAAAAGCTCATTTGTAAGCATGTCGGGTTCGAATGCAGGGCCACTGGATCCGAACCCGGGACCTTTACCTTACAGTGATGAGCGCCGTGTCAACGCCTAAACCGTTGCGGCTACCAACGCCCCCTAACCTTATGCCTTATGCCCACCTTTTGTAAAGATCAATAGAAAAGCTATAAATTTTTTTCAAGTGATTTTTGTCAATCTTCAGGTTACTTCTATGAGGTGCACAAAAAGTTGTGGTTCTATGTCTTTTAACGACGTCAGTTTTCGTTTTCTTGATATTATTTCTCAGAACTTTATCAAGATTAATAGAAAAGCTATAGAAAAGCTTGCGTGTGATCAAGCGGTGCTTCCCCGGATTAACTCTTTGTATTCCTTCAAGTATTTTTTTTCAACCTTTAGGTTATTTCTATGAGCTACACAGAAAGTTGTGGTTCGATGTCTATTTAACTACGAGGTCAGTTTGTAGATTTTTTTGACATTATACCCCAGACCTTTACCAAGATCAATGAAAAAGCTATAAAAAAATCTTGCCTGTCTTAATCTAGGGTTGCTTCCCCGGATTAGCTCTTTATGTCCCTTGAAGTGATTTTTTTTCAACATTCAGGTAACTTCTCTGTGCTACATAGAAGGTTGTGGTTCGAAATATTTTTAGGTATGAGGTCAGTTTCGTTGATTTATTAGCCTTATGCCCAACCTTTGTAAAGGTCAATAGAAAAGCTATAAATTTTTTTCAAGTATTTTTTTTCAACCTTCAGGTTATCCGTCTGTTCTGGATAGTAAGTTTTTGGTTCGAGTCTCTTTAACTACGACGTCAATTTCGTCGATTTATTAACCTTATGCGTTATGCCCACCTTTTGTAAAGATCAATAGAAAAGCTATAAATGTTTTTTTCAACCTTCAGGTTAGTTGTATGAGCTACACAGAAGGTTTTGGTTCGATTGTCTTTAAACTACGAGGTCAGTTTCTTCGTTTTCTTGACATTATGTCCCAGTGCTTTATCAAGATTAATGGAAGAGCTGTAAAAAATCTTGACTGTCATTACTCTTGGATTGTTTCCCCGGATTATCTCTTTGTATCCCTTCATGTGATTTTTGTCAATCTTCAGGTTAATTCTATGAGCTACACAGAAAGTTTTGGTTCGAGTCTCTTTAACTACGAGGTCAATTACGTCGATTTATTAAGCTTACGCCTTATGCCCACCCTTTGTAAGGATCAATAGAAAAGCTAAACATTTTTTCAAGTGATTTTTTTTCAACCTTCAGGTTAGTTCTATAAGCAACACAGAAAGTTTTGGTTCGATTGTCTTTAAACTACGAGGTTAGTTCCTTCGTTTTCTTGACATTATGTCCCAGTACTTTATCAAGATTAACGGAAGAGCTATACAAAATCTTGCCTGTCTTTAATTTTGGATTGTTTCTCCGGATTATCTCTTTGTATCCCTTCAAGTGATTTTTGTCCAATCTTCAGGTTACTTCTATGAGGAGCACAGAAAGTTGTGGTTCGAAATCTTTTTAACTAAGAGGTCAGTTTCGTCGAGTTATTAATCTTATGCCCAACCTTTGTAAAGTTCAAGAGAAATGCTATAAATTGTTTTCAAATTATTTTTTTAACCTTCTGGTTATCCTTCTGTTCTGGATAAAAAGTTTTGGTTCGAGTCTCTTTAACTAAAGAAGTCAATTTCGTCGATTTATTAACCTTACGCCTTATGCCAACTCTTTGTAAAGATTAATAGAAAATCTAAAACTTTTTTCAAGTGATTTTTTTTTCAATCTTCAGGTTAGTTTTATGAGCTGCACAGAAAGTTTTGGTTCGAGTCTCTTTAACTACGAGGTCAATTTCGCCGATTTATTAACCTTACGCCTTCTGCCAACTCTTTGTAAGGATCAATAGAAAAGCTAAAAAATTTTCAAGTGATTTTTTTTCAACCTTCTGGTTAGTTCTATGAGCTACACAGAAAGTTTTGGTTCGAGGCTCTTTAACTACGAGGTCAGTTCCTTCGTTTTCTTGACATTATGTCCCAGACCTTTACCAAGTTCGAAGAAAATGCTATAAAAACTCTTCTCTATCTTAATCTAAGAGTGCTTCCCCAGATTATTTTTTTGCATTCTTTTATGTGATGTTTGTCAACCTTCAGGTGACTTCTAAGACTTAGCACACAGAAAGTTGTGGTTCGAAGTCTTTTTTAACTATGAAATCAGTTTCTCCGTTTTTTTATCAAGTCCCAGACCTTTATCCAAATCGATGGGAAAGCTATTAAAATTCTTGACGTTCGTAATCTAGGGGTGATCACTTTTTGTCCTTTAATGTTTTTTAAACTTTCAGGTTACTTCTATGAGCTATTACAAGGCAAAATGTTTTACATTGTTTAATTCTGACCGTTGACTAGTTTTATAACCTGAATCCTATGTAGCTAGGCCAGTGACAAGCGTTGTCAAGTGTTTTCCCGTTTTATTTTTTAATCTTGTTTATAATTTCAACAGTTGCGTTTTTGACTGAAAAGGAATATTTTTAATTGTATAGTCAGTTTTTGTCTCATAGCATAAAGGTGTTGTCATGGGGTGGATGACCGTGAGTCGCCTACATATCGATGCCCGAGAGACCAGATAGGCACCATCCATCAATCCATCAAGATAGGAGGCTAACAATACCGAGTTGTCATTAACATACAGCCAATGACAGACAGTGTCCTTTGTACGAGAGTCTACAGCATCGCCAACACTCCGAGAGTGACTAAGGACTAATATTCGGGGTATTTGTAATCAACTCGAGCCTTATGGCCTGCACTAAACGCTTAACACCCGCGAGCCTTTAATTACACCTGCAAAGCCCCGGAAATTATAACAGAAACCCATTATTGAAATTGTTTTTGTTTAACGCGAGAACGTGACTCAATATTGGCGCGAGTAGTAATTAGGGCCGAACCCACAATACCCGATAGTCATTACCCAAAAATTAACAGGGTCACTATAAGATTTTTTCTTATTTGGAATCGCAACAGATTGCGCAATTTATAAAAAAATTCTGCACCGCAGTTATCACGTTTTCCACCGTAATTGCTTTCGAAGTCGTTTAAATTCCTAAAGTTTAAAATAAGTTTTCTTTTATGCGCAATTTATAAATGATAAAGCGAATTTTGTTCTTTTTGCCTAGCAACAGGCAGGAAGATTAATTATTTGCCAGAAACGGCACAGTCATCGAAATTATTAAAAAACTTTTAATGACCATGATTCAAATATAAATTAATGTGAATGCAGTTAATAATCATGCCCTCTACATAATCATAATTTACCATCCCTCTCCACCAATTGCCATAATTGGAGATGTTACACATAATAATGAATAAAAAGTCTTAAAATTGTCAAAAATACGTATAGAACTAACAGGCTTGTAAAAAAGAATGTACAAATTGGAAGCATAACGGATCTCCAGACTTTATTTTCGCTTGGAGCTACTTTCCGCTGTAGAAGGTTCTGGGGCTTACAACACAGCCTAGAAAGAAATGCAAACTTTGCAAGTTCATTACAATTGCATAGTTTTTAAAAAAATTTGTAGTACATTACAATTACCTTAAAGTAGGTAACAAGTAACAGTGAGCAAGGTTATATATACAAAATTAAAACCAAGAGTGGAGAAAACACCCATTGATGTTACTCCAATGTGACTAAAATATTGTCTGTTTAATTGATACTTGTGTCATTATCATTTCCACTGTCATCACCACCACTTCCTAGGAGATCTCGCGGCCATTGTCTCTTCAGACGGCGGGGAGGGTTTGAGGGGATTCGTCGGGATGCGAGGTTTCTGATGTGCTGATTTACGTTAGTTGGGAGGTTTTTAAGAAATTTACGGTATTCTTCTTGTACGAAAGGGATACGTAAATCTGTATGCGTAGTTTGGTTCGATACATAAAATGGAGCATCTAGTATTTTTCGCAGTATTAAAGACTGGGCAGTTTGAATGCGGTGGATGTTGGAATGTTTGGCTAAACCCCGCACTTCCAGTCCGTAAGTCCAAATCGGTTAACTGTGGTGTTGTAAAGCAGTCTTTTATTTTTGAGTAAATTAGAACGTTTGTCAAGGTTGCAAGAACTATCGTGTCATTACCTCCTGACGTTTCAGTCGTGTGTGAGGATTCCACATCAGGCGATGTACAGACCGCACCTTGTCCGCAGAGATCTTTTTACGAAAAGTGAAGGTAATGTGGGTGGATTTGTCTGTGTTAAATTTTATCCTCTTTTTTTTACACCAAGCCTCTAGTAGTATGAGGTGTTGGAGGTTTCGAGTGAAAATGACAAGGTCGGAGTTGCTAGAGAGAATTGCCGTATCGTCTGCAAATGTGGATGTGATGGTATGTCAGCTGTGAAAACCTGGTATAGTGTAGGTGCCAGAACGCTACCCTGAGGAACACCACCATGGATAGGAAAATATTCAGATATGGCCTTCGATGACTTGGAAGAATCGGTCAGTGAGGTAACTGTGCAGAACGAGGTAGAAGGTGGATGGAAGCCCTCGAGCATGAACAGTAGGCCCGGGTGCCAAACTCGATCAAAAGCTTGATTACGTCAAGAAAGGCTAAAAAAACAATTGCATAGCAAAACTCATAATTGAATTTGAGACTTTGAGCTGAAAAGCGTTATGTAATTTAGTCATTACCGACCATTTTGGTCTGCTTATTCTCGCGTTTCAGCAATTCGCAATCTAGTATTGGCTAGCGTTTCATGCAAAGGGACACGGTTGACCAAATAACAAACTGTCCAACCACTGAAAAAAAGGGCGACAGGCCAACCGGACCCCTGGTTACCGCACACCTTAGGAGGAAAAATTAGTCCAGTTTACGATCTTTATTGATTAGTGGATAGTTTACCTCTGAAGCTTGTTATAAAAATATACAGGAGATTCATTGTTTTTTCTAATGTGAAAAATACACTACCCTGTATGAAACTTATCGTTGACAGTCTAGAAAGAAATTCAAACTTTGCAAGTTCAATACAATTGCATAGCAAGACTCATAATTGAATTTGAGACTTTGAGCTGAAAAGCGTTATGTAATTTAGTCATTACCGACCATTTTGGTTTGCTTATTCTCGCGTTTCAGCAATTCGCAATCTAGTATTGGCTAGCATTTCATGCAAAGGGACACGGTTGGCCAAATAACAAACTGTCCAACCACTGAAAAAAAGAGCGACAGGCCACCCGGACCCCAGGTCCCCGCACACCTCAGGACGAAAAATTCGTCGAGTTTACGATCTTTATTGATTACTGGATTGTATTTTCTATGATGAAAAATACACTACCCTGTATGATACTTATCGTTGACAGCCTAGAAAGAAATTCAAACTTTGCAAGTTCAATACAATTGCATAGTAAGACTCATAATTAAATTTGAGACTTTGAGCTGAATAGCTTTATGTAATTATGTAGGATTTTCATCATATTACAAATGTATATATTATGTAGTAATAAAAAAAACCTTGTAGGTTTGATGCTCTTTTGCCATTAACCGTTATACTTTTATTTCTTTTGAAGTAATCAATGTCTTGCTGATTTGTGGTAATTTATAGTCGCGGCGGCTTGGGAAGCGTTCTTTTTTTTTGCGCGCGCGAGAGGAGCAACCCACTAATCGGAAATGCTGACAACAACGATATTTTTTCAACCGATGCCTTTATTTTAACGACGGAGGTTTGAAAGGAAAGACTCCCAGCCGGTTCCATCGTCCCGGCCGGATCCCCTATCGTTCCGTCTTACGAAACCGGGCTCGTTTCCCCGCGTCCTCCTCGCCCCTCGTCCTCACGGAAGGGCTTCATAATCAAAATATATTAATCCGCGTTGGGCAATGCTTATGATCGTCGTTTAGCCGGAGATTGATTCCTGAGTCACGTCTCAATAGAGAGGGAGATCGCCTCGAGGCATTTATCCAATCTGGCTGGGGGAAGTGGCGAGATAAGCATACTCGCAAACCCTTCTTATATGTATAATTACGATTGGACTCATGCCGATATTCTCCCTTCGCATGGTCTAATGGCAACAACCAATCTCGACCGGTTTCAATCAATCACGTCTTTCCCGTTTGACTCGTTCCCACTTCGGACCTACTCGATGGCATCTTTATAAGCAAATAACTTATGTTAATGTCGATTTATTTAAATCCAACTTGGTCTTCAACGGCATCTTTTTATCAGAACTGCCATAAATATCGCAATCCTTACTTTATACAGCGTTATTGGTTTTATGAACATTCACGAATAAAAGTGGGAATTGCAGTGATTTAAGTACCATCTTCCTTACTTTCTTGACCAAATCAGTGCATAAAACTAACTTTAGACCAGCTTTTTAAACAGTAACTCAGACTGTTTTATCTCAACAAGAAACTCACACAAATACAAGGAGATTAGATCAATTCAAACCAATTTTCTACAAGGGTGCTTTCTTAGTCTCATACTATTACAACCTGACATAATTCAATTTATTAATCTTTTTATGTAAGTTCACTAGTTTTCGTGGTCCGCTTGACAAATTAATATTTTCAATTAATTAAGGTTTTTAGTTGAGATAAAAAAGTCAGTGTCACGAGCGGGATTCGAACCACAATCTTCGGCTAGATACGCCGCTGCACTACCAATTGAGCTATCGTGACCTCGATCCACTTCCCATCTCAACCGCTCCTTTTGAATTTTCCCTCCTTTTTGCTATTTTTTAAATGTCGTGTAATCTATTTGATTCTCGGCGACAAATTAAATGGCCACGGAGAGCTTTAGTGAAGGTAACTTCCTTTAAACTTTAACAGCGGCGTATCTAGCCGAAGATCGTGAGTTCGAATCACGCTCGTGACACTGACTTTTTTATCTCCTTAAAACCTTAATTAATTTTTATGCAAGGTTTTGCTTGAAAACCCCAACTGAAAAAGTTAGTGTTACGAGCGGGATTTGAACCCACGGCCTTCGGCTCAATACACCGCTGTCTCACCATGTGAGCTATCGTGACTTCGATCCACTCGGACACCAGCTCCTATCTCAACCTACAACCTTTCGAATTTTCCCTCCTTTTCGCGATTTTTCAAATGTCATGACATAATTTTACCTCCTAAATGTAATACCATCCAAGAACACCATGAGATTATCAAAGAATACAAAATAAAGAAAAAACTAAAGTAAAAAAAAGGAAAACTGCAAAATTGCTTACAAATTAACAATTTTGATCTGTACTTTCGTTAAATTTGTATTAAAATCAGAAATTGTAAGCTTAAAGTCTTCTTTGCATTTCGCAATTCATATTCATCCGTCGTTTAAATTGGAAGAATTTTTCACCGCGGGTGCAAAAATGCTTGATATTTCCAAGTCTACTTAATGCCATTGCGCTTTAATTATTTATGGCTACGGCGCCTCGGGGCTTTGAAAAAGTACTCTTTAAGCGGTGAAAGGATTAAAAGGTAATTTGTAGCAGTTTAAAGAATCCGGGTTTGCAAAATGCTTACGTTTTACCCCTACCATTGTAAATCATCAACAATTTCGAAGTATTTCTTGTTTGGTGATTTGTGAGAATGAAAGTTTTAAGTTTTTCTAACCAAGTTTTTTGTTGGATAGCAATGATAGTGAGTAAATCTAAAAAATAGGCATAGTTTATTTCAAACACTATATGATTTTAGGATATTTTTTTATAGATGCATGTTTAAACATTTTGTGGTAAAAATGAACATTGTGATAAATAGGGGTGTGAAATATTTATTCGCAAATTTTTCCTGGTTATCCAAAACATCCAGTTTTAACTAACTGTATATGTTTAGCATTTGGATCAATTTAAGATATATTTATTTTGCATATTTGTGCATATATTGCCATATTTTTGCATAAGTGAGTTGTAATTGCATATTTTTTACATATCCGGCATATCGGTATTTGGCACGTCAAATTTTAATATTTCTGAGCAGGCAAAAAAATTCTCCAAGAAAGAGCAACGGGCTTCCATTCTTCGGTGTCCACATAATGTGCGAGTTTACGTTTGTTCATTTGCTGCTCCAGAGCTTTCCGCGAACTTTCGGTCGCCTTTGCTTCTCTTGAAAAAAAATGGAGAAAGGAATAGTGTTTGTACCTCTGTAAATGTTCTCTTGCAACAGTTTAATTGGACTCATGGAAATATAAAGACCCCACTTCTCTTCTTTCCCTCCTATCATACTTCTCAGCTTTACCCAGTTTCTCATGCGTTTTCCATCGTGAAACATTATTTGCCTGTTGTGAACTGACTACTCCTAAAATGCCGAAAATCACCGCAAAGTCGTAAGATTTTGTTGAAAAGTATGTGCGTGAGTTTTTGAAGTGAGACTTTTAAGGGAGATGGTGACGTTTTATACTTTCAGTGCACTATTTTTCGTGGTCCTCTTGACCAATTAATATCATGCAATTAACTAAGGTTTTAAGTTGAGATAAAAAGTCTCGATAGGTCAAGTGGTAGAGTAGCGGCGTATCAAGCCGAAGGTCGTGGGTTCGAATCCCGTTCGTGACACTGACTTTTTTATCTCAACTCAAAACCTTAAGTAATTGTATGATATTAATTGGTCAAGCGGACCACGAAAAATAGTGAACTTAATGAATTAAAATGAAGTATACTTCACTAAAGCTCTTCGTGGCCATTTCACTTGTCGCCGAGAATCAAATAGATGACACATTTGAAAAATGGCAAAAAGGAGGGAAAATTCAAAAGGTGCGGTTGAGATGGGAAGTTAGTGCCCGAGGGGATCGAGTCACGATAGCTCAAGTGGTAGAGTAGCGGCGTATCAAGCCGAAGGTCGTGGGTTCGAATCCCGCTCGTGACACTGACTTTTTTATCTCAACTTAAAACCTTAATTAATTGTTTTATACTTTGTTGTGATAAACCTGTATCAACAGCTATACGTTTTTTGGTAACACAGCACATAAAGACGGCCAAACACAAGGACAACAAAGATAGGAAGTCTAAGTTTCAACATACTTTTGTGACACCACTGACACAAGTGCTCGGTCTGGAAAGTCCGGTTTCGATACAGATTTATGTCGTGCTTTAGGTAGTGCTACATACCCATCCATAAACTTAGCCATAAACAAAGATACCTAGAAATAGTGGCTAAAAATAGGGGCTCGCTTAAGATTTATACAGACGGGTCGAAGATGGCCAATAAAGTAGGATACGGATTTGTTGTCGGAAACCGACAATATAGCCTGAGACTACCCTCGATGTACAGTATATTCAATACCGAACTTATGGCCATATCCAGAGCGCTACCGATGTCCAATTGAACCATAATACGGTTGTTCTTTTTTGTGATTGCTACAGTGCCCTGCAAACCATTAAAAGTTATAATGTCGAAAACCCCCTAGTGAACAGGGTGAGGGAGACAGTGTATGAACTATACTTAAGGGCAATTTCCATTTCCTTTGTATGGATTCCAAGTCACATAGGAATAAAAAACAACGAATGGGCAGACGTTGTCGCTAAAACAGCCCTGCGCTTACCGGAATCTGAGCAGCCCGTGTGTGCAAAGGATCTCGTTTCAACCTTCAGAAGAGAGATATTAAAAAAATGGGAATCTGAATGGATGAATATTGGAGACAACAAACTAAAAAAGATAAAAGACAGCATTCACCCCTGGGAAACTTCCTATCAAACGAATAGGAGGGAAGAGGTTATCATCTGCCGACTCAGAATTGGACACACAAGAATAACACACGGGTTCTTGATGGAAGGTACTGACCCTCCTGTCTGCCTATGTGGTGAACGCCTAACCATCGAACACATCTTGTGCCCCCCAAGGAACTGCCAACGGTTTTACACATCTTCCTTACACCTCCCACTTAAACAACTCCTACAGGATAAGCAGCAAATGGTTGACAAAGTCATCGGGTATCTTAAAAAAATAAAACTATACAACTATATATAACAAGAACACTACATTAACACACAAATAACATAAACAACAAAATTCGGCTGGCTGTAAGCGCTCCCCAGAACTGACACACATACGAATCCACATACACACACTCACATACCACTGTACACACACGCACACATAGCTACATAAATGCAATGACAGTCCTTGCTGGTTTTTTGCCTATAAAAAAAATAATAAACTTAGCCACCCTGAATTCAAGGCTTTTTTTTGAGAAATACATGAAAAACCATTCCACACGAAAGTGCCCTCACGAAATCTCACATGGATCTTATGAATGAACACTCCATAAAATCAGAGGCTTCATCTGGGTTTCGATAGATGAGACAATGGATTTTTTAAATTTAAGTTTTTTTTAAATGCGTTTTTCTTTTTTAATATTCGCCGTGTGATGTTCCTCTTGCCACCGTTTCTCTTTTCAATACAACTATGTGATTTAATTTGAGGTTTCCATATTTTTTCTCATGGTAGTTTTTGCATATTTTCAGTTTTAAATTGCATTTTTTCACCAAATATATTTACATATATATGTGCATATTTGTCTGTTTTTATTGTATATAAATCACAGCCCTAGTGTTAAAGAAAGGAAGAGTTACTAAAGCACGGCTTTATCTCAACTTGAACCTTTGTGTTAAAGGTTCGTAACCTGCCGCATCAACGGGACGCTCCATTTTGTCTTTTAGCGTTCTGTAAGGAACGTATTTTGTTTGATTTTCCCCTTAACGATAATTATGCCCGGTTTAAATCCTATATTTTTTAAACGTGATTTCAATAGGAGTTCATTTTTCAAACGTTAAGGATAAGTTAATGGTGATACGCCTGTACCCTCGTCACCTAGCACCATCAATCAATACGTTCAAGATAATTACCGAGGTCTTCGTTCGGTTAAATGCTTTCTTATCTCGAAACTCGTTGCGCTCACGGCGTCAACCCTTTGTTCTACAGAGTTTCAAACTGTTGTACAATTCGTATAGAAATCGGTTTAAACTTATCGCGAAATTAATTTAAAAAAAATTAAGCCTTTGGAATTCTCTATGGTGTGTTGTTACAAAAGAGCGGCCATTTTACTAGTCTTTAGTCTTAAGATTTGCAAGAATCGATAAAAAAAAACATTTTAATACTGATATTTGATATTTTATATGAATATCAAATCCGGAACGGCAAATTTGGCAATAGTTATATATGAAAGTTTATACAGCGAGACCAGAACGGGGCCTAGGATGTTACCTTGTCATGCACCAACCTTGATTTCCAACAAATCAGATTATTCTTGTTCACTATCTCGGTACAATTTTTCCAAATGTTAAAAGGTCAATTCAATATATTGTACTTATGTGCCAATAACTAAATTGGTGCTTAATTTTACTTGGCCTACATTGGAAATACTGAAACCGGAGATCCCGGCCATGTCATCAAAGGAGTCTTCTCAGCGGAACCAATCGGCATTCGAACGGCACTGGACACCATATTAGGTGGAAATTCGAGGGAAGAGAAAGCGTTTATCCTGACGGATTCAAGGAGCTCGATAAAGAGCATAAAAAAATTTCAGCTTAAAGTAAGGTTGCTCCTATATGGTGTCCAAAATTATGGAACTCAGCCATAGGATATTAGAACGGCAAGGCGAATGGACCTTTTGTTCGATACGGAGCCATGGAGGAGTCCAAGGCAATGAGCTTGTGGACAGCATGGCTGTTAAAAAAGGGCAAAATTTAGAATCTCCCATCGCAGTTGAAGAGTTCAAAGTAAGTTTGAAAAAGGAAGTATATGACGTGGAACAAGCAACTAGAGCAACTATTCCCCTGGTAAATTTTACCGGGATATAAACCCGACGACCAGTAGGAGGCCGTGGTTCCTTAACTTCCCAATGTCTAAAAAAGAGTGCACTACAACAAATAGTGTCAGGTCTAACCACGGAATAAGTGGAACATATTTTAGACGGAGTGACCTATGTTTAGTATGCGCAGAGAGGAAAGACCTGGAACATCTCATAATGAAATGCAAAAAGAATAATAATGAAAGAACAAAAATGTTGGACAGGTTGTACGGAATTGGAAAGCTGATAAAGCTTCAGAATCTGAAAGGGAAACAGATGATCACTACCTGGTAGTAGAATGTAATAACCTTACTACCATTACTGAACTGAACTTTCATTAAATTTTTATTAAAATTAAAAAAATGAATTTAGGGAGATTTCGGTTTGTAACTGATCGATTTACTCAAAGACTTTAAATTCCATCAGGATCTTGATTAATAAACTGAAATTTAGGGAATAGTGAAAGAACAAACCTGAGAGTTGATGGCGAGGGCTTCAGAGACCGGGACGGTGTATTCTGTCCTCTCGAAGACGGGAGGGTTGTCGTTGACGTCCTGGACTTCGAGGAGGATGGTCAGGTTGCTGGTGAGAGGTGGCGAACCGCCGTCGAGGGCAGAGACGACCAAACTGTGCCTCTGGGCGCTTTCGTAGTCCAAGGGACCCTTGAGGAAAAGGTCTCCTGACTTGGGGTCTACTCGGAAGAGCCGGCCGTCGCTGAGGAGGCGGTAGACGACCCGGCCGAATTCACCGGAGTCGGCGTCTTCCGCGTGGACGGTGTAGAGGGGAGTACCGCTTCCTTCGCTCTCCCTCACTGATATCCTCACCTTGGACGATGCGAAACGCGGTGCGTTGTCGTTCACGTCTTCGATTTCGATATGGACCTGAAATAAAAAAAATTATTAAAAAAAAATTGTGGTGGTTTAGCGGTTTGTGTGGCATAGGAACCCACTATCAAAGAGTACCTCAGACAGAAGGATAGAAAATGAGGGAACAATGGAACTCACTCAATGGATATAAACAATCCAAGAACCTCCTAACAAATTTCGGAAGGAAAGAAGTTTATAGAAAGTGTAAAAGAAAGCAGGAAGAAACTGCGATTGTTAACAGGACACTGCAAACTAAATGAACATAACCAGTACCTTACACAAAGATTGATTAATTATTATTTATTCTCTCTCACTCTCTTTTTTTTCTTCTATCTGTTTCTCTCTTCTCTCTCTTTTTTAAATTGTATTTTTACCTGAGCGTGTCCGTAAGCGGGAGGAGAGCCGGATGTGGCTTGAACGTTCAGCAACAGGCTGGAGTGGTGTTCATGGTCCAGACGTCCTGTTGTTCGCAAAACGCCGGACGCAGGATCGATGTTGAAATATCCATCAGGGTCACCTGAATATATCGAGTAGCGCACTGCAGATTTTCCTGAAGAAAAAAATCTATATTAATTCGAATAATCCGAAAGAAAAATTAAATCTTGTTTTGTTCTGATTTTTAGTACTGAAACGTTAAAGGTCATTAACATTTTCATGTTAAGTGGTTTTCTAGGTTGATAAATAGTCCTTAAAAGATAACTGAACATAGATTGAACAAAAATGTTGAAAATGCGCACCATTTGAATACGTAGAAAGAGAATTTCGAGCATAAACAAGAGCCTGTTTATTTTATTTTTAAACGGGTTTTAATGGTAAAACCATAAACAGTAATGCATTACGCGGACAATAAAACGACCATGGTGGGCAAATAACTTTTTAATGTTACGTACAACATTAGCAGTCAGGGATCTGAAATCGATAAGCGATGAAATACCGCCCCTTTAGGACGACTAGATAAGATCTGTGGCGAGATTAGACTAACTACAGAACCATTTTGATGGCACTATTTATTGACTTTTTATAAAATAAGGGATAGGGATAGAAGAGGCGCTTACAAGGTTTTCTGCATCTCGATCTGAGTAGATCTATTAGGCTCCTATTATCCTGTATTGTTATAACTCACTGCTCAGCTTCATCAGGTTGTTAATCCACCTATCGCCTTATCAGCATCTTCTTAGTATAGGATCTTGCGGATTTTCCTCCCCTAGTTGCAAGAATCCACAGAACAGACACTCACAAAAACATGTCTCCTCTTCTTCCTGGCAGTATCTTCAACGTTCCTTTTGTGCGCCTTATTTAGACGACAGTCAGGAGTCCATCCAGAAGCCTGGTTTTTCTTCTTGCCGTCTTTCCTCTACCTACGTGACCAGAAACCGTTTGCTTTCCCCGAATCATTCCATTTCATAGCTCCTCAGGACACTGATCTTTTTCCTCATCTTTCTTATAGCATTGCCTTTTCACCAGAACTATCAGATCTATAGGAGGAGCGGAAGAAACTTGGAGGGCATGCGTAGATGTCGTTTTATACGCTTACATCATCCTCAGCATTGCATCTCTTTGGCTATGATCCAAAATGTTGTTTTGCTTCTCAGCTTAGGAGCCCATGCTGCTGTGACATAAGTTAGTAGGTAAACACTTTTATAGAGGGTGGCCTTTGAGCTTAATATCCAAGTTGGGCATGGTAAGTTTTGCGAATGTGTTTTGTTTTGTTTTTTCTCTCACTCTTAGCGATAGGGATGAAAGAGGCGGCTACAAGTACTTCTGCACATCGACCTGCTAGTTGATCTATTGGGCTCCCCTCTTTTTTATAACTCACTGGCGAGCTTCAGGTTGTTAATCATCATAGCTTTGCCAGCGGCTCGTTAGTGTAGGATCTTGCTTGAGGTTTTTCCTGATCTAGTTGCAAGAACCTGCACATACAACCTTCACAGAAATATAAAATGTTTCTGCGGTCTTCTCCTTTTCGTGGCAGTATCTGCACATCGTTTCTTCTGTCTGTACTCCTATCCGGTACTGTGCTTTCTTAAGTGGCAGTGCTCTGACAGGAGTCCAACCAGAATGCTGGTTCGGTTGCGGTTGCCTTCCAAGAGATTCCTTTGTAAATTTTGAGGATGGCCCTTCTATGAATATCTTCGCGCGCCCCATGCCTGGGGTGTTGTTCCACAAGGCTTTCGACTCATAAAGGATCCATTTTTCCACTCGTGTGGAAGATGCTAGGCCACAATAGGAATAAGGGCCTAGTGAATTAATAATTTGGTTATTTTTTGGCAACATGTCCACTAACTCATTGCCTCTGCGTCCCATACGCCTGGGACCTTTGCCATGGTCATTGGTGTAACTGAATTCTATCAGGGTTTACAATTCCATTATACTTGGAATGTAGGTTTATTTCTTTAGTGATTATTTTACAAATACCATGGGCAAATTTGTCCATTTTGGCCACCATTTAAATATGAAGGAAATAGAAATATTTCAAATGAAAATTTTTAAATCGTGAACATCCAATTATTTCAATCCGTTGAACTTCCGGCTTCGGGGTTACATTTACTCTCGACAGGAAGTAGTGAGAATGCAGATTATCCCCCCCCCCTTTTTAACGCCCCTCATAAAAGAGCCTAATTAAAAACCGCACTAGTTAAGAGTTAAATATCTCCGAGTGAATTTAATGTTTTTCTTGTCAGAGCGATAATCCACTTATACTGGTTTGGTCGGATAGTTTTCCCTCAGTTTGAATTATTACGCCGGCCTAAAGGAGCCGGACCAGTAATTATAAAACCGTCTTTATGAAAACGTATTAGGAGGCGCTTTTGGCCGGTGGCCTTTTCACACAGGACTCGCCGACTTAATAAGTTACTGATATAAGAAGTACCCCTAAGTCCCCTCTAAGTCGTGAAAAAATAGCAACGGATAAAATCTCGAACTGCATGATCATTTTGTTACGGTTCAATTGGTCCAATACCACAAGCTTCTATTGGATAATTCGCAGTAAAATAAAAACATAATATAACACTAAACTCAATCCTTCATAAAAGTTGTTTGATGAGTGTAGTTAATGAATACATTTTTGCATACATACAAATTTGATTTAGAGAGAGTCTTATCAATTAAGGCTTAAACACATAAAATAGGCTCAAGGAAGAGGAAACTTCAAGCTCATAACCCCTCAGTCTTCGCAGAAAATGACGAAATGGTCAAAACGCGTCTGACTAACAAAACTAGGTATAGGCAGATCATAAGAGACGATCAAACTAGTCAAACCTTGTACAGATCAAAAAGTTCTGCAGATTTAGCAACAATAAGTGCAGATGCAGGCTCAAGTCGCGTTCGGTTAACCAAAATAGCAAGTGTGGAAAACAAAAGTTAATGGGTCTGCAGATCTCAATAAGAACTTATAATTGCAAGAATTTTGGAACAAATCCAACTTTGAAGATAGGAAGTTATGAAACGAGCAAGACTTGGTAGACCAGAATAATCTGAGACGATCTAGTTCTCGTCCTCCAGTCCTTAATGAGAAATTGCTCTGTTTATTTAGCAATCGTCTATGAAAGAAATATTACTGTTGACCGCACTACAAGTCCATCAGCCCGCCGACCTCAACAATAACTGGTATGAAGACTGGTCACAGACCCAACTGATTATGGTGGAGTGTCCGCGCGTGGAGGATAAAACCACTTAGGCTAGACAGACCAGTACGAGTCGACCAAATTACAGGTTCATCACGACGCTGACCTCAACAAGAGCCGAAATGGATATTGAACCAAAAACCTACCAATAGGGATGTCATAGAGCTAAAATCCTTCTCACAAACTAANGATGTACAGCTGAAACGCATCTGACAGATTAAACAGGCAAGTAGAGATGGAAGTGTCTAGAAATGACAGAACTAGGTGTTCGTTTCTCCACAGATTTGATCACAACAGGCAACTGTCGATGATGGAATGATAAAACGAGTCTGGTGGACCAAAATAATCAGGATACAACCTGTATTAGTGGACGGTAAAGAACCAACTGATATGAGTAAGAACGGGTCTGAAGATTTAGCAATAAAAACCACCACTGAAGATTGGTAGTGCGATACGCTTTGGACAAATAAAACAATCTAGACAAGGCTGATCAAGGATCGGACGCTAAGCAGGCCTTATCTAATCTCGCGATTTAAACACAAACCTTCCAATGGAGATGACATTGAGCTAAAACGTGTCTGACAGACTAAACAGGCGTGACTAAATAGACGAAAAGACTGGAGAAGACCAAACTACAAGTTCATCACCCCTCATCAACAGGAATTTTGATATGAAAATTTAGTTTGATTCGGTAAAATAACTGGTCAAGGAAGAATAATATAAAGGATTTGGGACGATCAAGCTAGACAAAAGTACCTCAACGCTTAAACTTACAATTTAATTTGTCTCGAGAGAAGGGCATCAAAAGGGCTACAACTTACGCCCTTGAACATCACGCCCTTAATCTGAATTTGCAAATCATCACTGATTATGTCGTCGACCTTTCGTGCGCGCCAGCGTTAAATCGCAACCAGGGCAAAGCTGCTTTGATTTTTCCAGGCGACTTTTGAAAGAAACGAAAGGATTACAAACATTTGTCTACGTTAAAGGGATTAAAGGTAATTTATTATTGTCACATATTACCCCGCCTAGCGGCTCGCGTGGAAATAAGTCCGCCACCGATTCAATTACTCATAATTATACAGTGGCTTAGAAATTAAAAATACCTGTGTATTTTATTATTTCAATTATTTGAGTGCTGGGGCGTGTATAAGAGGTATTAATCTAAGAGTAAGCTTTACAAAAAAAAAGTTTAATTTTAAATTCAATACTTTCCATAAACGATTCTGTCTTAGAGAACCTTAAAAGCGGTTAGACTGGCAAAAAAGGCCTCGTAAAATCGAAAGTCAAGTAGCTTTTAAACTATTATCATGTAAAAAAATCACATCAAAGTGAGTGTATGCATCCAATATCTCCCAAAGCTGTGGAAACAACAACCCGATATCTTGGGTAACGAAAAAGCAGACACTGCCTAGAGGTTGACCTATGATCATATATAGGGCCTGAACCTATTTATGATATAACAAAAATACAGAATCATCCATCACAGAATAGGCAAAAGTAAAGTGCTAGACACAGTAATCTTATGCTACAGGGTAGGGATGAAAGAGGCGGCCACACTGCTTACTGTACACTGCACCTCGGCCTGAGTAGATCTATTGTGCTTCCCTGTTATTTATAACTCACTGGTCAGCTTCAGGTTATTAATCATCATCCATAGCTTTGCTAGCGGTTCCTTGGTGTAGAATCTTGCTTGTGGTTTTTCATGTCATAGTTGCAAGAACCTGCATCTACATAGACCTTCACAGAAACATAGAATGTGTTCTCATCCTCTTCCTGGCAGTATCTGCATAGTGTTTCTTCTGTCTGTACTCCTATCCGGTACATGTGCTTTCTTAAGTGGCTGTGCCAAGTCAGGAGTCCAACCAGAATCCTGGGGTTACGGTTACCTTACAATAATTCTTTTGTAAGTTTTGCAGATGGTCCTTCTCCGAAAATTTCGCGTGCCGCACACCTGTGGTATTTTTCCACCAGGTTTTGGGCTCATTACGAATCCATTTTAAGATGTATCCTCTTTTGTGGCAGGATGCTAAACCCTGTTCGAGACCTTTTTGGCCAACATTTCAACCTTTTCGTTAAATCTGTGCCCCGAGTGCCAATCTTATGCTATAACAACCCTCACCAATACTGGCAGACTCAGTCGTATAGTTAGAAAGGGCTAAACTCATAAGGGTGATAGAAACTGTCACTGGTATCTCAAAAAACTCTATAGGTGATGAAATATGGAAGAAGCAACATCCACAAATATCATCTTCGAATGCTAAGCAACCGCTCAGTGGAGACATAACCTGCGATACAAAGAAAACCTAGAGAAAGGAATTGTAGCAACGACAGTCAATAACATCTTACTTCGAAGGATCGGATAAATTGCACTGAATTAAGGAACTAGGAATGTTCGGTAACGCAGAAAGGTGTAGTCTTGGGGATCAAAAACACTCCTTCCTAGTATCCATGCATCATCATCATCATCATCATTAGCGTAATATCAAATGCCACAGTGACTCCCCACATTTTATCTGTACATATTATATGAATGCTTTTTATAGAACGAATATTTATGTTTGTGCGGGTTTGTTACGGCATAGGCATGTCCCTATTTGTCGGTTGTACAACCCTCATATCATCTTCGAATGCGAAGTATATCAATAGAGATATACCTGGGATACCAAGAAAAACCAGGGAAAGAATAATTCGTCTTAGAAGAAGGATCAAGCTATGGATCGGAACTAAGGAACTAGGAAAGTACAATAAGCCAGAAGGCTGCAGTGCTTGGGGAACAAAGACCCCCCACTTCCTAGTATCTATCACCACCACCATCATCAATACCGACACTTTTTTAATACAATAAATACAAAGATTAATTTTTCCGGTGAACTTTTTGATATTCATACATCATTTATTGAGCATGAGCGAGACTTTTCACATTACACAGCAGACAAACCACTAAAGCTGAGAAATTGCCTGAACGTGTGACAGACCGAAGTTACGAGGAGAACATTAGGATGATCTAACACGACCAAAATACATGTTAAAATACCAACAAACATTAAAAAGAAATGTCATTTTGTATGAAAATTATTGGCCAGTATTCTAAAAGTGGATCGTCACAAACTACCTAAAGAGTAATTAGATGTTATTATCCTGCCTGGCATGAATTTCTTTTCTATTGGTCTGGAATCGGTGAACTCTTGGGTCACTTATTGGGTCCGATTCACTAACGGATTTGTTGAACTACTCAAACCATCCTCAATTAGACGGTTGGAGAGAGTTCCTCACTGAAGATGGCGCAATGCCGAAACGCGTTCGAGTAGTTCAACCGGCGATTGATGACGGACCCAATACTGGTTCGGCGTAAGAATTTGTTTACTTTTAAACTTGATTATAAACATTATTACGATCTAACTCTAATTAATGAAAAAAAATCGGGTCATGACACCAAATAAATTAAAATCTTTTAAAATAATTATATTAAAATAAAAAAGTTATCAGTGACATGTGTCTTGCCATTTATAATTAAAAAAAAGATGTGCCTTCCGCCATGTTGAATAAGAGGTCCTTCCTCGTCCTTTCGAATCTCAACCAGCTCTCCGAGCCTGCAGTTGGGGATTAGCATATCCTAACCCAAAGGATAATCTTTATTGGTAAAAAAAATATTGTTGGGTGTGGGATGTGCAGGCATACAGAAAACAGAGTAGTGCTCAATTCTTTAATTTGCCAAGTTTTCGAATGATTTTTCATTTTTTTTCAAGCGGCTCTATCCTTATTCCAATGATAAAAATGTCTTTCAATATTAAAGTTATCCAGTTCATTTTCTAGTCGAAAATTTAAAATTTAATAAATTTGTAAATTCAATTTCACATTGCTCACAAAGTATTACAAATTAGTATTAAGAAATTAAAATCTATAAAAATGATGTAAAATGCTTATTCGGAAATCGTGAGATGCAGTCTGGTGCGACGTAGGTTTCAGAAAAACATTTTTTTATCGTACAACGTTTCGACCTTTATTGAGATCTTCTTCACGGCTCAAAGTGTTTGTTTTCCGTGTAGATGTGTCATTATTGTCTGTCGTGTTGAGCGTAGTATATATAGTATATGTAAAATAATGTAAAAAATCATATTCCAGGCGAAGCCTTGAAAAAGAATGAAAAACCAATTCGAAACGTTGGCGAATTAAAGAATTGTGCACTACGCTGTGTTTTTTGTATGATTGCACATCCCACAACCTAACATCGTTGAATATAAATAAAAGAAAAATATTGTTATAAAACAAGACCATACATTAACAGCACATTAATGTTTTAAAACAGCTTGGTTAATTTTTTTATTGATAGCCTAAACGAGTAAATTAAAAACATGTGTTCACCTTTATTGGTAATGTGTTTATAATTGCTATTTGCATGATGATTAGCATATTTTTGTTGATTTTAATGGTGTATTTTAAAATTTGATGGCTTTTACAAAAATATTTTATTTAATAGAGTTGATTGCAGTTTTCTATGGTGCCATATGAGAGGATTTAACATTTGGCCGGTGGAAATTTACATTTGGGCATCTTTTCGCTATGCAAATCAGCAGAAAGCCCCCCGGTCCCCGGTCCGGGCAAATCAATTAAAACGTGGAATCATTCCGGACCGAAGCATAAATAAATGCAGTGGGTGGTGAAAGAAAGACGGCCGATCCCTATGGACAAGAAATATGCCCAATTAAAGGTGGAGGGCCGCGAACGTGGTGGGCAGAGGAGATAGAAGTATTAGTAGGAAGGACAATGCCTGTCTCATAACAGGAATAGAACAAGTTATTAATTATCCGGTGGTATTGTTCGGGACTAGCTGTTGATTAGGGTTCGACCCATGGGGTCCTTATCGCCGACACACACAGCTAACTCCTAAATACTCCTTTTCAGCTTCAATTACGGCCGACGCCTCGAGATAGGCTGACTCTGTCTAATAACACGCCCCGTCAAAAAATGCCGAATAGAAAACGAGTGGAAATTTATTCGCACACGCAATCGAAATCCGAAAAATTCGGAAGGCGGTATAGACACGATACAAGATCCTTCGGTTCTTTAATCGAGGATCGCCACGCTACTGCGGACGCGTTTTCCGCCCGAGAATACTTTCCAGGACACGCACGTCGATTTCCTCCCGACTAGGGCGATTACAAACTGGGAGAGAGGATATTATGTTCCCACAAAATAATTATCAGGGCCCGACTCGCGAGAACGTTCCGCCTCAAAACTGGTTAAGGGATTGATCTACAGAAAATCAATTTTAATTAAGATTATCAGCTTCGGTAACGCTCCTATACTTATTCGCTATCGGGCCCTACGAGAATTAGAAACACATTTAACAACCCATCCTAATCATACCGGGAGTGCAATATGTCTTAAAAACAGTACACACTAAAAAAATCGCTAAAAGAGATCAGATTATTCTTATTCGTTGATGTTCATTAAAGATCCGTCTAAAAACAATTTATTAGTCCTCTAAATAAATGAAGAACATCTCTTGGGTTTGTTATTAAAAGAAGATAACAACTAGATAAGATTCTTCCACATACTACTGCAGATATAAAAGGATCAACGTTTTCATTCCAGCCGATCGTTCATAAATTCATTTTCATCTTCTTATCGGAATAATTATAATAGTTAACAACAGCAATAACTCCTTAATATGATGATGACAATAAACTGGGATTTTTCCTTGAGGTCAGCAAGGTGAAGAACCTGTTGTTTGGTCGTGCTAGATCATCCTGGTCAGAATATATATTTTTGCTTTGGCTTGCCTACGTTTCGATAATTAGCCATTTTAATATTAATTTGAAAATAATTAAAACTGTAATGAAGACGGTAAACAATTCAGTTTAGAGCAAAACAAGGCGAATAGGCGGATCAGGAAAGGCGAACACAAACAAATTAAGGTTTCCTCGCAGACTTGAAAAAAATTGGTTAGTTGAGATCAAAACAGCGAGAATAGACGGACCAGGACAAGCGAAAACCAGAAAAATTAAGGTTCATCACCTCGCAGACATAAAAAAACTAGTTGATTTGGAAATATTTTAGTTGTATAGCACACAGCCTCCTTTAGTTAAGATCAAAACAGCGAGAATAGACGGACCAGGAAAGGCGAACACACAACCAAGTTAAGGTTCATCACCTCGCAGACTTAAAATAACTGGTTGATTTGGAAATATTTTAGGTATATCGCACACAGCCTCCTTTAGTTAAGATCAAAACAGCGAGGATAGGCGGACCAGGAAGAACTGACATCACAAACTACAGGTTTATCAGTTGCAGACTTAAAAACACACTCAAACAATGACTTTGTTTAACAATAATTGTCTAAATTCAAATGTAATGGTTGGTTTATTAAAAGTTAATCATTTTAGTTCAGACCAAAACAACGAGAATAGGCGGACCAGGAAAGGCGAACACCGCCAAATTAAGCTTCATCACCTTACAGACTTAAAAAAACTGGTTAATTCGGAAATATTTTAGGTACATCGCACACTTACTCTTTTTTTTGTCCAGACAGAAACAGCGAATATAGGCCGACCACAATGATATGACCTCATCAAACTATAGGTACATCACCTTACAGACTTAAAAAAACTGGTTAATTCGGAAATATTTTAGGTACATCGCACACATACTATTTTTTTTGTCCAGACAGAAACGGCGAATATAGGCTGACCACAATGATATGACCTCATCAAACTATAGGAACATCAACTCGCAGATTTAAACAAAAACTCAAACAATGACATTACTTAATAAAAATTGGGTAAACTTTCAAAAGTGAACGTTAATTGCCTGAAAATATGGTGTACTCAGCAAACATAGTTTAGAACAAAACAGCGAGGATAGGCGGACCAGGTATGACACCACTAAACTATTGGCACTTTAATACCTCATAAATGAAACCAATAATTGGGTTGTTTATGATGGCTTAAAAAATGATGAAGTTTTGAGTTGTTTATGAGGAGGACTATTTCATATAGATTAGATGAAGATCTATGTATCTATGATGTTTTCTACATTAAACATGATTATGCTCTAAACTGTTTGAATAGACCTAATAAACGGAATTAATTCACTTTCATGGCAGCATTTTGGTGATTAATAAGTGTTAAAACCTTGTAGACTGAAGATGACTTTAAGCCGAAATTATGTCTGACAACAGCCGCATATAAGGACCGGAGATAATTTTTGTTGTCGGCTTTTATAGAAGTTTCCCTCTTTTCTACTAGTGTCGTCGCAAATGATCTTCGACCTACCATAACGATCGATACGAGAGATTAATCAAAGGCAGGACGCAAGACGAAAAAATCGAGGTCGGGAACAATAAAGTTTTTGATCTTCGGACAATGCCATCGTGTTATACCGATCTAATCGTGTTTTTTTCACCCTCCTCTCACACCGGGGAATCTTAAAGTCCCGTTGTAAAAAAAAGAAATAGACATTGTTCATAATAATTAGTAAGTCGGGCAGACGCTCTTAGGAAATAATCATTACGCTGAAGCACCTAGGTGATTTGAATTTCCGATTCGGCAGTCGAACCACCCACGCGGCTATTGTTCAAGGCGACTTACGCAAATTCGTGTTAAAGGACATTACTGACGATAAGTCCTGACTTGTGATGTGTTTCTACAAATTTTCACTCTTGGAGGTTCGATAAAGGTTGCGATGCATTTACTTAGATGGAATAAATAGATGGATTTAATTTTACCCAATAAGTTAAAACATAAACTCGACCTCCAGAATACCTCAAAACTAGTTGCAAATGGTATATTGACCACCAGTCAAAACTTAATTAAAGTCATTGATGAAAATTAATACTGTTTGGACTTGGTTACTGCGACAATTTAGATCTTTTTTCAATGTTGGTATGGTCCAATAAGGATACTAGGAAGCAGGGTCGGTACTCCCCGGGCACTGCAGCCTTCTAGCTTACTGTACCTTTCTAGTTCCTCAGTTCAGTGCAGTAGACTTTATCCTTCTCCTTAGAAGTATCAGGTCATTGATTGTCGCTGCTACAGTTTCATTTCCTAAGTTTTTTTTTGTATATATGGTTGAATCTCCATTGAGCTGTTGCTTCGCATTCGAAGGTGATATTGGTGGCTGTTTTCTCTTCCTCATTGCATAATCCGCAGATGGGATCATCGTTGTATATGCCCATGTTGTGTAGATGTTTTCTCAGATGCCAGTGACCGGCAAGTAGTCCTATCACTCCTCTGAGTTTAGCCCTCTCCAGTTGCAGCAGTGATTTTGCCAATCTTGCTGAGGGTTGTTTCATCATCAGTTTACTGTGTTTAGCACCTCTAGAGTTTATCCACTTGTTTTTGATTTATTTGAATCCAGTCTGAAATGGAGGATTCTGTATTTGTTTTCGTTATTCCAAGTAACCATACGGGGCCTATGTATGGTCTTGCGGATCCTCCTCTAGCCAGAGTGCTTTCTCGTTACCCAAAATTCCTCTGTGCCCTGGCACCCAAGATATCATCAGGTTGTTGTGTTTCCCCAGGCTTTGGAGATTTTGGATGCATTCACTGACTAATTTCGATATAATTCTTTTACATGTTAATGCTTTAATGGCTGCTTGGCTATCAGATCTTACGAGGATTTTTTTGACAGTGTAACCTCTATTAAGTTTTTCCAGGGCACATGCATACATGGCATGTACTTCTGCTTGAAAGACCTATACTTCCTTAATGAGTTTGATTGCTCATGTTTTGGACTTGTACACTAAATCCGGTTCCTTCGTTTGTTTTTGAGCCATCTGTATACCATATCATTGTGATGCTCTCGTGTTCTTCCTCTCCTTTATAGTCCGTTGTGAAGAATTTTTCCGGGATCATATAGTCACTCCCCATTTCAAAGAATAAGTGTCTGATTTTGTTAATTATAGTTGTATGCTCGAATTGTTTGGCTCCTATCCTAATTTAATTGTTTTTGGAGCCTAAATGAGCTTTTCCTAGCCTCTCCTTGTATGATTATTTCCAGTGGAGGTAGGCTTAGCAGAGTTTCTAGTACACTAGTACGGGTTGTGCTCATTGCCCCTGTGATACATAGGTTTGCTAGTCTTTGTATGCTGCCTAATGTTTGAGTAGCTGCTTTTTGTTGAGTTTTGGTTCACCAGATTAATGATCCATAGGTTATTTCGAGTCTTATTACTGCCGTGAATAGCCAATAGGCCATTTCCGGTTTTAATCCCCAAGATTTGCCTAGGATTCTTCTTGTTCTATTTTTTTCAATGTTAAAAGTATCGACCACATTTTAACTAACACGTTTAAACTTAATTAAAATCTTTGATGAAAATTAATACTGTTTGTACTTGCTTACTGCGACAATCTAGATCTTTTACAATCTTAGAAGTATCGGGCACTTTTTCAATCACGCACACTCTGGCTCAAGTTATGGTCTTGAAGAAAAAAGTAAATTCAATTGTTACTGACAAGCTTTTCACCTATTTTAAGGTAATCATTATGGCAAAACAATCTTAAATCTGCAGATTGACATATTTATTTCTTTTACAGGCGATTTTTTTACATGAGGTCAATCAATCTGTAGACATATTTAAGTTTTTTTTTGCCCTGCTGATGACCTTAAAATAGGTCGAAAGCTTGGCAGTAACAATTCAGTGTGTTTTTTTCTTCAAGACCATACCTTGATCCAGTGTTCCTGGTCGATCTAGATCACACTGACAGCGATTCAAATAAACATATAAGTTTTTCTAATGCGAAATGTTTTTAAAGTGTCAAGTCTTTACGGTCAAACGGGTCTGGAATGGACCACACAATACAGTCTAGGGATAAATTATGCGGCGAATCGGTAATGAGGAAGCCCTTGAGGCATTTAGCCGACCGAGAGTCAATATGTCCTCGGAATATGCCCTTAATGTATTCATAGCATAAAGGGGGTGTGTGTGTAATAAATATGTCCTTATTGTTAAAGGATGGGCCCGACACTTGACAGCATCCTATTGTCCTGTTCGCCCGACTGTCGCTTTTATTTGCATCCTGTCTGTTTAATTAGTTTCTTAAATCCAGGTCTAATATCTCTTCCACTATTGGAATAAATTGGTGGGGAATTCTAAGGGCAGAACGAAGAGGAATTCGCCCGTGGTAACGGACACGGCAAATAATGCATTTGTGGAACAGTTGAATTCTAAGCATTCCTAGGCTTTGAGACAGTATTTAAATGACGTTAAGTCAAGTTGGAAATTTTATTGAGTTAGGGTCATAAGCAATATAACATTTAATTAAGGAACCACTTCTGATCGTTACGTAGAACCGCTTCACACTATCGTCACAAAACAACATTCCTGACATAAAATATGTATTATGTATTATATTTAATTTTTTATAGCTTACTATCTTTTTTTTAATGAAACAGTGTTACGATGTGCCTCCTTACAATCTATTGCTTTATAATCTTTTTTTTTTTATTTTTTTTCCTTCAACTATCTAGGCAACATAGTTTTCATCTTTTGAGGATAATTTTTGTCAGTGTAAACTATTATAATATTTTCTATAGCACAAGCACTGATCGCATGTATTTTAGCAAGAAAGACCGAGGAGAACTCCTGCAATGTGCTTTTTTCAAATTTTGTATGAATATAATTTATTAGCGTGAAAGCAAGAGATTGCTTAACTCCGCCCCGAGGAATATTGAATGCTATGGGCTCAGTGTCTGGAGAGTAAACGTAAATTATTAGGCAGAATAGGGCGGGTTCGACCTTGCCTCGATAAATATCTAGTACTCTGGCGGAATGAATATGATTTATTTTGTACCTAACAACCTGTCACTAATCTGGTGGAGCAAAGCTCAACGAAACCCAGCTACTAAAACATCAGGCAGCATACAAAGTTAGCAAACCTATGACAGGGGCCGTGAGAACAACCCCTACAAGTGCACTACAAACCTACCTCCACTAGAAATATTTATAGAAGGAGAGGGTAGGAAAAGCTCATTTAGGCTCCAAAGACAATTAAATTGGATAGGAGCTAAACAATTCGGGGATACAACTATAATTAAAAAAATCAGACGCCCATTCTTAGAAATGGGGACTGAATATATGATCCCGGAACATTCTTCACAACATCCTATAAAGTGTCAACGGACTATAAAGGAGAGGAAGAACACAGGAGGGCAGCAGATACAATGATATGGTATGCAGATGGCTCCAAAACAAACGAAGGAACCGGATCAGGCGTTTTCTGTACAAGCCCAAAACACGAGCAATCAAACTCATTAGAGAAGTACACTTCGGCCTTTAAGCAGAAATACATGCCAACAATGCTTGTGCCCTGGAAAATCTTAAAAGAGGTTACACTGACAAAATTCCTTATAAGACTGATAGCCATGCTGATTGAAACATTAGCATGTAATAGAATCACATCAAAATTAGTCAGTGAATGCATCCAAAATCTCCAAACCTGGGGAAACACAACAATCTCTTGGGTGCCAGGGCACAGGGGATTTTGGGTAACGAGAAGGCAGACTGGCCAGAAGAGGCTCTGCAAGACCATACATAGGCCCCAAACCTATACTTGGGATAACAGAAACAAATATAGAATCCTCCATCGCAGAACAAAACAAAAGGAGAAGCGGATATACTCTAGCGGTGCTAGACATAGTAAACTTATGATGAAACAACCCTCACCAAGACTGGCAAAATTACTGCTCTAACTGGAGCAACTCAAAGGAGTGATAGGACTACTAACCGGTCCTTGGCATCTGAGAAAACATCTACACAACATGGACATATACAACGATGATCCCATCTATGAATTATGCAGTGAAGAGGAGGAAACAGCCACCCATATCATCTTGGAATGCGAAGCAACAGCTCATTGGAGATACAACCTAAAATACGAACAAATTTTAGGGAATGAAATTGTAGCCGCGACAGTAAATGACCAGGTACTTCGGAGGAGAAGGATCGAGTCTATTGTACTGACCTAAGGAACTAGGAAGGTACAATAAGCCAGAAGGCTGAAATGCCTGGGGAGCACAGACCCCGCTTCCTAGTATCCTTATCACCATACCATACCTAAAAACCTGTGATACAAATAAAAATTTAAAAATATCGACTTGTTATTTTCATAGAAAAGAAGAGGGACAGTAACAGATCGAGGTGCTCTCTAGAATCAAACGTCTGTAAAAAATAGGTGTGAGAGACCAAAAAAAGAAGTAAAAAGGGGTAATCAGTGTCCTATGGTTCATCCATCCACACCACCTCAGATTACTCTATCCTCAGGGTGTTTGGGGAAGAAGCTTTTGTATTCACGCTCATAAATTACAATCCCCCACCATACTTAATTAACATTACTCCCGAGTACTCGATGTTTCTCAGATTGATTGGGGATGAAGCCTTTCCATTCACGCTAATAAATTACATTCGTACACCACAATCCATTCACACTACCTCCATGAACGTTAAACAATTATAATTCCAAACCAAACTTCATTCACACTGCTCCAAATACTCAATATTTCACGAGGTCTCTACTTTCCTCTAATTAATTATATTCACACACCAGACATTGCTGCTGAGGACTCAAGTACGCTGGGTGGTTGGGGGAAAACATATCTATTCCCGCTAATAAATTACATTCACACACCAAACTTCATTCACCCTGTCTCTGAGAATATTTCTATGTCTGGTTGGGAAGAAACCATTCTATTCACGCTAATAAATTACAATTCCATTCCAGACTTCATTCACACTGCTCCACAACTCGATAGTCATGAGGGTAATTGGGAAATAAGCCCTTCCATTCATGGTAATAAATTACATTCACCGCTTCATCACACTACCCAGAGTACTCCATATTATTCACGTAATTTGGAATAAGCCCCTCCATTCACGCAAATAAATAATTCTTTCCAATAAATAACACATACCACAAACAGTAAACAATGATTTATCTAATGAGTTTAATTGTACATATTTTGGGCTTCACAGAATATACTAATTTTGGTTCCTAGTAAAACCGAAAAGGTAAAAAATTATTCGACAAATACAATAACGCACTAACTACTGAAGACGGCGCAATGCCGAATCACTTCTAACAAACCAAAATGATCGCAAACGACCAACCTGCAAGTTGTCATCATCATTTCAGACACCAAGAATAAATCACATAATTAATGTATTTAGTACAGTTTCTTGTATATTACTAAAGTTTTATGATTTATCAGAGTCCTACTACTGAAGATGGCGGCATGCCGAATCGCGTCAAACAAACCAAAATGAACGCAAACAACCGTACTGCAAGCTATCATCTTCATCTCAGACCCAAAGAGAAATCACATAATTAAGCCATCTATTACCGTTTTTGTATAGTACTAAAATTTTATGGTTTATCAGAAACTTTGGTGGTTATTATCAAGCCTCCAACGTGAGTGATCTCAGGCTTAATTGCGAAGTTTCAAGTATGATTTTAGCTCATATCCTTGAAGAGACTTTGCCTAAACATATTAGCAATAAATAATAAATAAATCACGAGTCTGATCACGGCGATTTCATAGTTTTATGAGTTCAACCTGTTCGAACACTTTCCTGGATTTGCTAACAAATTAAAAATATTGAAGGCTTTTTCTGCGACACTAGGAAACTTAACGCAGTTAGAACTTTCATTAAGTTCACCTCGAATAAGCTAAAGAGATATTCCAACTACTAGGAAATTAAACTATTATCATACTAAAAGCAGGTAGGTTAGTGTTAAGAGCCAGGAGAGTAAACTTTAGCGGAAACAAAGGAGTAGTTGTAAATCTTCAGATGTGAGAATAATACGCAGCCTTAAAAATATGTGCATCCGTTAGGCTCGGGAGATTTTAACCGTCCCGGTTTTGAATAGATCTGCAGTTTGGTATTTCCTCTGAGAGATTACAATCGTATAATGTTCCAGGCGGTGTAGGGAGAACCGACAATGGCAAAATATTCCACAAGGATCACTCTTTAACCGTAGATCCCGGCCATTACATCTCTTTGAATACAATAAAGGCATTCCTTTGCGTTTTAATACATGGATAAAATATAAAAGCCTTCTTGTAAAAATCTATAAGGGAAATGTACAGGCCCTTCTTGGAATGTGATACAAGGGTCTAAATGGCCGTGTTGGTGCCCGGCACCGTGTATCATTAAGGAACACAAAGACCTAATGATTCTGATGATTAGGGCTTGGGAAGCATCATCACGCATTCCACCACCCCCGTCGGACCTGCGACAACCCGATGTTTTATTTTATGAGAAAGCGCTTTTCGGCGATCGCTAATGGACGAGAGGGGTGACATCGCCGATTATCGGCGTCTATTAGCAGTTGTGAATCAAGTTGTCATAGGACCATTAGGAGGAAGGACACAGATCCTGCATTAGCCCGCTAATATTGAGCGGTTCGGGTGCGGAATAACTCTGAGGATGTTAATAGTCTCTGCGAACGAGGCGCCTTCGCCAACTAGATAAGGTTTCCCTTCCCTGATATATAGCACCTAAATCAAGTCACTTCTCTTGTTTAATTTAACACCCGCTTAGATAAATCAGAACCGCTCCATTGTTAAACCTTCCATTTCAATTTTATTTTTAGTCCAAAGGAAAAAAAAAGAAAATTAAAACGCCATGAAATGACCTGTGCACGTTTATGGTTCTACTACTATGTGCTAAGAATTTCGTCGAAACGAACAGGATTTTCACTTTCTTTAATATAATTATTATATGTTGAATCCCTTTAAGACTTAACTGTTTATGATTTACCAGCGAAAACAAACGCACCCGGCAAAGTGATCAGTTTTGATCGTTCATCTCGCAAGCCCACACTTTATTTTTATTTCATTTATATAAGAAGCTTTTTTTTGTTTGTCTATTTTTTTAAGTGTATCAATGTTTTCCTTTGACCACCTCTTTACCTTCAATATTTAATTGCCTGAGCTGTAAGCGATTCAGTAATTTTATGTGGCCTAGGATAGAACAAATCAATGATGAATATCCAACATAATTTGAAAAAAGACACTCCAGATATAATTTTATATTTAAAAAAAAGTAACTATCTATTCCACTTACTCAATCACTCTCTCTCTCCCTCTCTCTCTCTCTCTCTCTCTCTCCTTTCTGTTTTTGTCATACTTTCTCTCTCTATCTATTTTTTTCAACCCATCTATCTATGTATTACATTCTTTCTATTTCGCTATATATTTATCTTCTTTCTTTCTTCTTTCACTTCTCCCATTATCAATTCCACTATCTCTATCTCTTTTTCAGTCTCTTCTCTCCCTTTTATCTCTCTCTATCTCTCTTTCTTAGTCCCTTCAGTCACTTTATTCAGTCTCTTTCCTTTGCTCAACCTTTTGCTTTCTACCTCCTTTTTTAGTCTGTTATAGTGTTCAATTTCTTTCTTTAGAGCTTTCTCTCGTTTTCGTTTTCCAGTCTCTCTCTCTTTTTTTTCTGCATTCACACTTTCTTCTTGCATCTATATATCTATCCCACACACTATTCTTTTTTAGACTCTTATCATTTTTTCAGTCCCAACATTATTTTTCAAGTCTCTCTCTCACTCTATTTCGCATTCTACATTGCATCTATTTATCCATCCACACCCCCTCTTTCTCTCTTTTCTCTCTCCTCTCTTTATTCCGGATTCATACTTTCTACTTTGCACCTATATATCGATTCCACAACTTCTCTTTTTCTCTCTTTCTTAGTCTTTTCTTTCTCTTTTTCAGTATCTCTCTTTCTTAGTCCTTGCTTTTTTTAATCAGTCTCTCCCTCTCTATTCCGCATTCTCACTTTCCACTATGCATCTGTTTATTTATCCGACACCCTCCCTTTCTCTTTCTCCTCTTTTTCACTATCTTTCTTTCTATCTTTCTTAGTCCTTTCTCTCTCTTTTTCAGTCCATTGTCTATTTCTCTCTTTCTTGGTCCCTTCTTTCTTATTTCAGGCTCTCTCTATTCCGCATCCTCACTTTCAACATTGCATCTATTTATCCATCCACACCCTCTCTTTCTCTCTCCTCTCTTTTTTCCGGATTAATCCTTTCTACTTTACACCTATATATCGATTCCACAACCTCTTTTTTTCTCTCTTTCTTAGTCTTTTCTTTCCCTTTTTCAGTATCTCTCTTTCTTAGACCTTGCTGTTTTTAATCAGTCTCTCCCTCTCTATTCGGCATTCTCACTTTCCAGTTTGCATCTATTTATCTATTGCACACTCTCTTTCTCTTTTTTCTCTCTCCTCTCTTTCTCTTTCTTTCTGTCTTTCTTAGTCCCTTATCTCTTTTTTCAGTCTCTCTCTCTCTTCCGCACTCTTGCTTTTTCTCTTTTTACTTTGCATCTATTTATCTATCTTACACCCTCCCTTTCTTTCTCCTCTCTCTCTCTCTCTCTCTCTCTCTCTCTCTCTCTCTCTCTCTCTCTCNAGGTTATCAGTTACCATAAATATTGATTAGCGATGGAGGTTTTCAAATAGATAGACATGAAAAGGTAAAAGATCAAATTAGTTGGATTTTTGTTTTATTTATGATCAAATGTGATCGCAATTGCCATAATTTTATTCGGCAAAAGTCAAAGTTTTACAGTTTTCTTTATCACGTTCACTAAAATAAACCTAGGCGTTTATCAATTGTTTAATTTAAAGCTGAGAGCGATTTGAAATTGAACCCAGCCCAAAATGTAAGGATATAAAGTAGGACATATTTTACTTTCTAAAACCATAAACTTAAACGTTTTAACGACGATCATAAAACATAGTCTACCAATGAAACTGGAAATTCTATTTTTTTGTAGCAAGTTTATTATTTTTTTAAGTTTAAGAACGCAGTAACAGTAAACCCGTATGGTTTTGATTTGTACAATATTCCCGAAGTTTTATATTCAACGAAACTCCTGTTCTTCCAGGGCTAATTAAAATGACATTCCAGGTTGTATTTAATCTTGACTAGGGAAGAAATCCCACGGCTTGCAAGTTAGTATTTGAGGAATGTCCGTGCACTTGATATCAGCAAAGCGACATAATTAATGGTACAGATAACCGTAGTGTAAAGAGGTTGTATTATTGTTCAATAACAATTAATGTCAAAAGGATGTGACAGTTAGTAGAGCAATAATGGCGAAGTCTATTAGTCCCATTCAACAAGGAATCAGATAATGGTAATTGTCTTGAACTAATAAACGGCCGATTTGTGAGTACGTTGACTCCAACGAGGCTCCTTGGGGAAAATCTTAAAATTAAAATCGAGAAGGGGAGGAGGAGAGGAAAAGGGCCGGTGAAAGTGGACATCTGGTCCCTTCGTGAGACAACTTTATTATCAATAATCACGTTTTCAATATTTACCACACGACTACTCTATGATCTGAGGTGAGACCCTCTAAACACAGCTAACTACACCCATATCTGGCGTTTTACAGAAATTCCTTTCGTGACTATTTTGCTTTATATAGTCATACACGATCTTCTTTGTGGTGTATAAATACAAGAATCAAGATATCTATATTTGGGAAGGAACTATCATACTCTGTATTAATTTATACATACATTATAAACTTTAAACCATTCAAAATCTTTGAGGCTGACTCGAAATTTAACGGACTGGCACATCACAATCTGCACACCTCTAACCACCATGTTACCCGGTGGTAACATGTGTTACCATGTGAAAATGCAATAAAAGGTATGTGCCTCTTTCGGATTTGAATCGAAGAAGAGGTATCTCACTCGACCCAGAATAGGCCATATGCGATAGACAAAGGGCACTTTTGACCCAAAGTGGATGTGTCCACAATGTGTCCTAAATGACTGAAGGGTGCCATTACTCTTCATATGGAATACGTGATATTCGATTTGTGCATTTGCATATTCTTCTGTGGCCGTTATATACAATGGATTTTTATTGTTAATTTGGGCGAAAGTTCACAGTGACTGATGGTGACAAAAAGCAAATAGCATCATCCTGAATTAGATGAGGAGGATATGTACGGTTAGGGTAATGGAGGTACATCGACCCACACTTGAGTTTCAAAATTTTGCTAAGGGATGAAATGACCTTGCTGAAGATAGCCTCAGAGCTTAACTTTGGCATGCAGGACGGAGAAAACCTTCAGGCCCAACTCAGTCCTAAAAAGACCAAAGTAGGTGGTTCAAATAATATATGTTCATTAAAATAAGTGATGATGAAGGAGACAAGAAAGTGGGGTTTATGTCCCCCTGCATCCGGCTTATTGTACTTTCCTAGTTCTTAAGTTCAAGCCGATTCGATCCTTCCATTAAGTAGTAGGCTATCAGCTGTAGTTGTTATAACTCCTTTTTATGGATTTCCTTCGTATCCCATGTCGCCATTGAGCAGTTGCTTCACTTTCGAAAATTATAAACTCAAGACTGTTTTTAATTTATAGGTAAATACATGACTGTTGTTTCCTCCATTGTAAAAACGTGTTTAAGTTTTTAAAAAGTTATGTTAGACTGGGCAGGAATGAGACATACCTGGTTGTGAGTTTGTAGCTTTGACGGTTCCGACCACGGTGTTCGGCCTAGCGTCTTCTCTGATGGACATGTCGTACCTCGGACTCTGGAAGTGTGGCGGAGTTGATTTTGAGTCCGTGATGCTGATGTAGACTTCAGCGTCCTGCTGGCTCCTCAGTCCGCCGCCGTCTACCGCTGTCACGTTCAATTTGTAGACGGGGTTTCTCACCGAGAGCCTCTCCGGCCTGCCGAGGGATATCTCCCCGGTCTTCTGGTCTATGGTGAAGATCCTTGCCGAGTTTCCGGCCGATATGGAATACGTGATGGTGCCGAATCTGCCCGAGTCCCTGTCTGTCGCTGCGACCGCGACGACAGGACCGACGACGGCGCCTTCCCTCAACGAGACGTTGTACTCCCGGGGGTAGAAAACGGGCCAGTTGTCATTGACGTCCATCAGTTGTATCTTGACTATCGCCCTCGTACTCAAGCCACCTGGAACAAAGAGCTTTCGTTAAAAGAAAAATGCAAAACGCGATTGGATTGTTGCACTCATCGGAATGCTTTTATTTGAACGATGTAAAGGTCACCCTTGGCCGAAATTCCTCCGGTCTTTCGCATTGTGTAGGCTTTTAATTTACAAGTTAAGCACATCGACGAAATTAAGCGGTCCCATTGACGCATCGGTCATTTAGATTCGAATCGTCCAACAACTCGCGTCGCTCAAAAGTGACATTCTTTTACACTTAATTCTTCAAAAGTGAAACCTCTCAATTGTTTTTATTGATTAAAACTGATGATTAATTAAGAATTAAGATCTTATACAACATATTCGAGTTTTACCGAGCTCCTCCGAAAGCTACCTCTTCTCATTCATCAATCACTCTCTGATCTGCCGACTAGACCCAGCTACCGTTTCTTAAACCGAGTTTAATAATCCTCTTACTGTTTTACGGCCTCGGAAAATATATCAAACGTTTTTTTAGTGCAATTTTCATCTGTCACTTTAAGGAACAATTATAAACTTTAATTCCCTACTTAGTACTATTCGATTATTTAACGTCCATGAACTTGAAATATTCATTAACCACCATAATCTTTCATGACAGTGACATAATCTTTTAATTATTATGCCTACGCTGGTTTCATGCCAAGGAGATGACTACTTTTTGTAAATATTAACAAAAACTATCTAAAGATTTTGAATTTCCTAGATTATTTATTTATTGATTTTTTTCGACTAAAATTCCATTACCATAATACATTTTGTAATTTTAGGGATTTTATCGTACATATTTACTATGTTTTGAGGGGAGTTAGGAACCATTGTCGTTCTTCCAACTTTACACAAGAAAGGTCTAAGGTCCGGTGCCATCTCCATGGGTTGAGGGGAGAGTTTGTCGTGTAACTTAGAAAATTTGTCCAGGATTAATTTATTTACAATGGGTATTTTGAAGTCGTTGTGGAGAGGGTATCGGATGCATATGGACCGTTGACTATTGAAGGGAAGAGTGGACAAACGATGAAGGTCCATTTTTTTGTCGGAATCTAGATTTTCCCGGCATCTGTTGGCTTGCGACATGAAATATTAACCGGGGGACCAATCAGATTCCACTAAAAATCGCGTTTGAAAATGGGCATCTAAGGAAGAACGATGAGAATTCATCTCCCCGGCATTTAAAATAATATTATTTTAACAACATATTAACAGATAAATTTACCCTAATGTAACGACCAACGATGTTTAATACAAGAAGCAGTTGAGTTTCTATTCTTTTATCCCCACACATTTCTACACTTACGATGAAAATGAAGCGCAAGGGGGCAAATTAAAGCGTGCTCCTTGCTTGGCCATTTTGCCACCGAAATTCTTTCGCAAACAGTCAGAACGCTTATAATTTTTTGTGACTCGTGTGCAGAGCAAAATAAAAATAAAAATTATACGGTTCTGCGATTCCTTCACCATCTCGTAACAGAAAACGGGAGAATAGTTTTTGTTAATTTCTTTCCCATCCGTGGCCATAGCTATCTGGTGTGCGATAGAGATATGACCATGATTAATCAAAAATCCTATGTAGATATGCCACAAAAATGGAGGGATGTGATTGGTCAGAGGTGCAAAACCTCACCGAATTACTTAGTACCGATGTACAAACCGAAAAGTCCCATCCCCACAAGAACGATTCGATGTTTGACAATATTCTCTGATACACACAGTATATACACCACCGCACTTCATTCTGTGGAGCTTATTATAAGCACAACGTGTTGTGGGTGCCACAACAGAGAGGCAAAAAAACACAAAGACAGTAGCTTCGTAACTCCGACGATGGACCCCTTCCTATTAATTTGGAAAAATATAATGACTTGCAACACCTGACAATGTTTCTCACCAACGAAGATGCCAAGAGGTTTTACAATAATTTGGTCACGGATAGAACAGCCACAGAAACTCAGGATGATGTTTATGAGTTAGACGATGAGTAGCATGGAACTTTATACCTCAGAGCTTTTTAACTTTTTTTCAGTTTTACAATAATTAATCTAAAATTATGACCATAGATATCATTTCAGAATTTTCGTTTCACTTAGCCTTTATTTTTGGAGTTTTGCAACAGCAGAGGTTATATCAACCCTCGGGGTGCCGGTGTTTTGAAAAAAAAACCATTTGTAAGTATGTCGGGTTCGATTCGAACCCGGGACCTTTGCCTTACAGTGATGAGCGCCGTGTCAACGCCTAAACCGTTGCGGCCACCGATGCCCTCCAATCAGTCAGTCCATCTTTGAAATTAATATCTTTCAATTAATTAAGGTTTTTAGTTGAGATAAAAAAGTCAATGTCACGAGCGGGATTCGAACCCACGACCTTCGGCAAAAAGGACCCACTCGGACACTAACTTCCCATCTCAACCCCACCTTTTGATTGTCCCTTCTTTTTGCCGAAGTATATCTCAAGTGGTAGAGTAGCGGCCTATCTAGACGAAGGTCGCGAGTTCGAATCCCGCTCGTGACACTTACTTTTTTATCTCAACTAAACCTTAATTAATTGAAAGATATTAATTGGTCAAGCGGACCTCGAAAATTAGTGAATTTGATTTTAATAACAAAATTTCGTAATCATGGTATTTTCTTATTCGTTCCTGGGTTCAAAATGAGGGTTTAATGGTTTTTGGATCAAGAGAATTACTCAGAAAGAACTCTAACAGTTATTACAATTATTGATTTAAACAACAAAAAAGAAACTATTTCACCAGTAGTCATAAAACTTTAAATTTAGTGTTAGAGCGTGGACTATTATTCTAACGATTTTGGATTGGAAGGACTGATCCGTCGGATGATGTCAAGTTTAGCGGTGTCCCCCCATAGTTCTAAACCATATGTCCAAATCGAAATATATAGTTTTGTACGATTTGCTTATTGCCAACTATTAGATTTGCATTCAATTAGATTATAGAAAAGTCCGAAACGTCTAATTAGTTCCTGTCTTTTCATTTGTGAGTCGGTTCCGTGAGCCAAGATAGAACGCAAGATAGCTTATATTATATATTTTACGAGGGGTTTTGCGGGGGGTAAATGTAACAAGGGTTTTCATTAATTTTTATTCATCAAAATTTTGCTCCATTCGGCTATTCGTTGCCGTCGGACTGGAGCCCCTTCCAATTGCAGATCGGGATCAGATGTCGTCTGCAAAGGATGCAAAGTAGAGGGTGCAATTGGGTTGTCTGAAGCGAGTAAGAGGTGCAGGAGTCCCACAATCGAGTCCGACCCCAGAAAAATCGTGAGGTTGGAACGAAAGCTATTTGGAAAGACTCGCTTTAGTTTGTATATGAGAGGAGGTTGAAGTTGCTTGCTAGAAAAGCAAGTATGGTGGTTATTATTATTCCTGATAGTTACTAGCAATAAATTACTATAAGAAAGCACAGATGTTAGCTCACTTAATAGAAATTGACTTGAAAAATATTGGCCATTGGGGAAAAGAATGGAAATGAGTCCCACCTTTAAAGTCAAACTCTTCGCCAACTCCTCTATTGTCATATGATTTATGACTGTATTACGACTGGTTCGTGCTTTTTCCGTTTTGTCAATTCGGAATTTATCCGTTAATGGGGTAAAGAATGCCGTGATCGGACCGTTGCGCGACCTCACCCAACCGTACATCACTAATTACACTACTGCGCACTGTTTTCAATATTAATCACCTTTCATCCCACGTCGACGGTAATTAATTCATTTAATCTCGGTTTGATCGTGGCCGACGTGGGGATTGTAAGGACACAGCTTCTAGGACACATGTATCAATTACGAAACAGGATCTCCCTCGGATCACGTTCATGTTGAATTAAATTGAAAATGTACATCGTATCATCTTTGACTTCCAATGACAGTGAATGACGTCTTGAATATACTTTAACGACATAGTAAATTAGAAAACTAACAAACATCCATTGTTACGATCCACAGTCATGCTATATTTCATTATTTTACATTATTAATCTTTTATGCTATTCATGCCATTTTGTCCTCATTTTTCCGTCTCATCTAACACTGACATGTTTTTTTAATTTCAGATTAAATCGCTTGAATTATATTACGCGGCGACTATAATCTTCAGTTATATAAACTTTTGCGGTATTAAAATTATCTATTTACCCTGTCATTGTGAATTAATTTTAATTAAACAGAATCCTACGTGGAGTAATTCAACATGTGGGATGACCTGTGATCTACTACGCAACAAAAGCATTATTTATCCAACATGTCACAGTTATCTAACTGTTTTTAATCGCTTAATCAATTTTACAAAATCGAAGAAAAAAAACCAATGCCTGTTTTTATAAACATAACCTTGCTATGGTAAGAGGGAAAAGAAAATTATAATTATTTCAAATAGACCAATTTTGGATCGCAACATCAAGATAGCGTACATGCCACAACCATAACCGTCATACCTCAGTAATATTGGCGAAATAGTTTAATCTGTTAGTCGCGTGTTGGCACTTCTCTATTTTAAGTGCTCGGTTTGGGCAACACCCACCATCGTGGACTCGTCAAAACTCGTCTGATCGAACAAGGGAGGATAAGAAAGATCGGGATGTTCTTAGACGACCAAATGTTATAAACCTGCATTTACCTATTTTAATTTAAAATAAGTCATCTTACCCAAAATCTCGTTTATTATATCATTTTATGAAAAATTGACTGTTGATGATGTTCGTTTCTACTTGGCTTATAAAACTATTATCATTTACGTTTCTCTGGAGAGTCGTAAGTATAAAACGAGAACTGCACAAACCGAGGGTCACGATGGGAAATCATGAACGCAGGTGAAACGTGAGAAACTCGTAAATATCCGTGCATGAGGAATATTAGATAAATTTAGATCTGCTCACCTCTGTCCGTGGCAATGACTGGGAATTCGTATGACGGCCTCGTCTCGTAGTCCAACTGGGAAGCAATGCATATCTCTCCAGTGTCCGACTTGATCATGAGCTGCGGGATCTTCCCGGACGTCTCGCCGAGCGTGTAGTTGACCATGGCGTTGACTCCGCAGTCCGGGTCGGTAGCCGCCACCTGAAACAATTCGAAATATGAATTTTCTCGATAATGGAGAGGGAAAATAAAACGATCTTATTGGATTTCGTATTAACTAAGGGGGCCATTAAAGATTCCCATCGCGTCATAGTTAAATAAATGGGCCATAATATATCCTATGTGGCGCAAGTACTCTGCGTGCCACCACGTATCTCCAAGCTCCCACCGCTCCCTCTTACAATCATAACTTAACAACCAGGGAGATAAATCTAAAATAGTCTTCCACGGTCTTTTGGCAAAATCTTCATTTCCCTCGAAACCTTACTACTTTATTGAGTTTTGTTATTCAACCTTTGAAAATATAAGATTAAAAAGTGAAGAATCGATATTTTTGTTACACTATTTAGAGAAGAATATACCTGACAGTTTTCCATCAAGAAATCATTTTGCCAAAAAATAAAATTTGGTTCGAGCAAATTTGGAAAAAGATCAAGAAAAATGTTTAGTTTTGTTCAGATAACACAACCCAGTGAGATCAAATGTCTGCATGCTGCAGGTCGACGATTTGTTGGCGATGGTGGAAAAAGTTCATTACTGGATTTTTTCTTTTCTTTTCAAATACAGCACAATGAAAGAGTAAAAATAGAGAGTAAGCGTGGCTTGCTCTTTTCCTTTTTAGTAGTATTCAGTAGTACCCCCCTAAATTGAATTTTTTTAAATGTTATTATTTGCATTCAACAATTCTAAAAATCAATGTGTATAATAAAGTGTTTCAGTGTAATTATATTGATTGCAATTCATTGTATTTTAACAATTTAAATGTATGTATAATTGTGCATTGATGTTGTTGAGTGTATTTTTCAGTCAATGGGTTTAGGTGATATATATATAATACATATTAATTAAAACAATAACTAAAATCTTATGTAATTACAAGAATTCTGAATTGATAGTTTTCGTTTTGTTTGTTTAATTTTATTTAGGGATTTCTGTGATCAAATATCGTTTAAAAAAAACTTATAATTTTCAAAGGCTGATTGAAACATCAGGTTACTTTTGGTTTTAACTTCTTCAAAAATATCTATTTTTCTTTTCCAATTGGCTCGGGGTATTTCTTTTGTTGACAATTTTCCTTTTATAAATTGTACAGAATTTGTTCTTTTTTGTAATTGTATAGACTTTTTTTATATATATCCATTGTGGTAATTCTCATTTTTTGAATTTATAAAGGAAATTTTGTCTTATTTTGTTCTTTCTTTTTTTTGGATTAGGATTCTTGATATTTTGGGAAATAAAATAATTAGTTTAGTTTAGATGTCATGGAGCCAATAATTATTATCTAAACTTGAAAAGAACAACTTTTTNATTTTTTTTTAAATAATATTAATGTTTTGTTATATTCAGATGGCTAGCCATGAACCTAAGTAGGTTAGGTTAATATTTTATAGTATTCAGTAGTATGGTATACTAAAATTTTTATATGGTTTTCTGTACAAAAATGTATACATGCAACAATTTATTGGTAGCATCAATAAAAGATCTGGCAGCAACCTATCAGATCAAGGTAATGGGGGGGGGAGGTGCTATTGCAGAAGGTCTAGGTGTTTACAATTGTTGGTTGTTCGGTTCATAACCCCCTCACTATGGCCCAACGTAGTTGGGGTTACAGCCTATAGTGGCTTATATAGACCAAGATTGGAAAAGTGGTCGGGAACATTGGGTTTTTGGGAGAGATCTCACCAAACACATCACAGGTGGCCAACATGTGCGAACAAAGTGCGCTGTAGATACGTGTCCGCATAATGAGCCAACATTGGTCAGCCATGTTTGTTGTTTCCGACCAGGTTTCTGTCAATAGCGTGTATCATCCTCGCCAAACAAAGCTTCAGCAGTTATTTCCTCGACTTCGATATCCATCACGGCATAGGAAAAGTAATCAAGTGCCATAGAAGCATCGTAAGGGTTGGACCATCCATTGGCCCAGTGTGTGTAGCCAAGCCCATGGCCAAAGTGGAATGATGGGCGCAAACGCATTGATTTCTCATGGACCGAATTGTTAGGGTTGTTAGGATTGTGTTAAGAGGTCATGAGGCCACAGACTTGAATGTGACGTAGAGGATTGGATGTCTTTGTGGACGTGGTTGGTTAGGGTTGAGGATGCTGAGGACTTTTGGTTAAAGGATTGGATGTTGGATAGCTTGGCCGATCCTCACAGAACGATTCCAAATCGGACTAATTAGTGTCTTTTATATTGTTAATTTTTTATGTGTATTCATCGTGGAGTTGATCAGCATGTTCGGTTCCGTTCTTTTCTTTTGTTTTATGTGTTTGTTCCATGTAGAAACTAAGCTAGCGGATTTGGTTTGATGGAGGGATTACCAAGTGTGAATATCTTGCGCCGTCTCTTTTGTTCATTAAGCTCGATGCGAGTGCACCAGTCGGTGATCTTGGGTTACTTTGCTTCAAGGATAGGGTCAGAATGTGAGATCCGGGAATGTGATGTGGGTGTTTGGACCTGGATAGGTCAGCGGTCTGGTATACAGAAAATAAATAATGAACACACTAGCTGACACATCTAATTTGTAACTGCGAAAGAGGGGGTGATCGCTGAGAAGAGGTTAAGGGTGTTAACGCCCCCGAATCCTTTTCCGAATAAAGAATCAAGAAAAAAAAGTGAGAAAAAGAAAGAGCGAGAGGGAAGAGGTGATATCCAATAAATAGTTTACGTTCGTGACGATCGTTGGAATAAATTAGCAATTTGGGTTGATTAAAATACCAGAGCTACCACCTCAAAACTCAGCTCTCGGCCCAATCCCAACCCGTCGAGGTAGGATTCAAAAACTCGGACGAAACTTCTCTGCGAATTTTCACAAATAATAAATTTTATCTATTGTTTCCCGTTTATGACCCGTAAGAAAAAGGAGCGTTTGTAAGGATCAAAGGGGCCGTAGACTTTTTCAAACCGGTCTTGCCTCTTCGGTGGAAGAAGCCCAATAAAACGAAAAGTTCATGTACAATAAATTTCCGATTTTAAAATATATTACGAAAAGGAATAAGAAAAATAAATAAGCCAACTTAATAGAGTTAAATACATTCCTTCATTACCGATTTAATTATTATTTCTGACTTCTAGTGATAAAAACATCTACAGAAGTTTCAAGAAGCCATAACATCAATTATACCGACATAAAACTATTAATAGTGAAAACATTGACAGTATATTTTTTATGCTAATACACACTCTATAAATCAACAACAAATAACATCGGACATCATTTTAATATATGGTAATAGTTACAGATCATTTTCGTCCGACAGCCGCGTTTTGCCTTCTCGCCATCTTGAGTTGTAGGTAAACAAAGCTTAAAAATGTTCAAGACTGATCAAATCGCACAGATCGGCCATTGAAGATGGCGAGAAGTTCCTGCGTCTGTCAGAACAAAATAGTGAAGATCGGAAACCAAATTGCAGTTTTTCACCCCGCAGACGAGACATCTAAAAAGTTCTCAACTAAGTTTTTCCTTTTTTTAGACAACATAGTATGCTGTGGTGTGTAAACAGTATCTTTGGTGGTAACAATCTTTCGTCAGACAATAGACACTAAAACTTTTGTACAACATACTTTTCTTTGTTCTTCACCCCTCCCCCCACAAGAGTGAGGAGGTTTTTGGAATCACCAAAGTAATTTGCCAAGTAATCAAACGAAAACGCAAAGAGAGATGAGGAAGGAATTGTTCCTTTACCTAGAGGAATCCTTTTTACCTCTAGAAACGTATCTTTTAAAATAATGACTTTAGGATTTAGTAGACAAGAAAAAGTTAAAACAGCGGTGCAATTTTTGTTTATTTTTTGAATATTGGACTGAGCAAAAGATTGCTGTCCAAAAAACCAAAGCCATATCCCAAAAATTGGTATCAAAAAGAATTCCGAAATGGTTGTTTCTTGGTGCCCACTGTGAAAGCTAAGTTCGTATGTTTCACCTAAGTATATTTTTTCTCGTGTTCTTGTTGAACTATTTTCTTCTCCTTTTCTTACTTTTTGACATTCTTGACATATAACACAGTATATGCAAATACCGCAATAATGAAATACTTACAGAATTGTCATATTTGATAGATGATTTGAAGTCTCAGGGAGGAGGACACATCCGCGCCGTTAGATCAAGTCTGGGTTTTTAGTTTACTTTTTAGCTGTGAGTGTCTGCTTTCGATTTATGTGCTTTTACGTTTCTCCATCTTGAATGTATCTTTTATGGGGTGATCAACGTGTAATTTGTGTTTGTGATTCATTGTTTGTAATTTTATTCATCTTTCTCGAGCCCTTTCTTATGTTTTTGAAATGTGAAAGGTTTTTGGGTTTTATCTTTATGCTGTTTAGTGTCTGACGTGCGAAAAATTCCTCATATTGAATTTGTCGTTGACGTTTGTAGGGTGTTCAATTTGTAATTAGGTCGTTTTAGATGGGCTTCCGTTAGTCGTGTTTGTATGCTTAGTATTTTATCAAATTCAGTGATTGGCCTGTGTGTTATTCACCCTCCTCGAGCTTAGTTGGTAAGATTTTGAAAAGTACAAGGGCTTTTCGTTTTTATCTTGGTTTATCAGCGACTTTGGAAATTCAAGTCGAGGGTTTTAGTTGATTGCTGATTTTATTTGTATGCTGTTCGCTCTTTTATTTTTATGCTGTTTATTCATTTTATTTTTGCGCTATTTAGTATCTGCTGTATATAAAATTCCTCAATTTTGGAAAATCAAGTCGACGGTTTTTGTTGATTGCTCATTTTATTTTTATGCTGTTTGCTCATTTTATTTTTATGCTGTTTGCTCCTTTTATTTTTATGCTATTTAGTGCCTGCTGTACATAAAATTCCTCAACTTTAGAAAATCAAGTTGACGGTTTTAGTTGATCGCTCATTTTATTTGTATGCTGTTTGCTCATTTTATTTTTATGCTATTTAGTGTCTGCTGTACATAAAATTCCTCAACTTTAGAAAATCAAGTCCATGGTTTTAGTTGATTACACGTTTTATTTTTATGCTGTGTAGTGTCTGCAATACATAAAATTTCCTCATATTGAATTTGTCGTTGAGGTTTGTAGGGCGATCAACATGTAATTTGGTAATTTTAGATGGCCTTCCGTTCATCGCTTTTCAGTATTTTATCACATTCAGTGGTTGGTCTGTGTGTTATTCACCCTCCTTTTGCATGCTTATGAAAGGTGCAAAGGTTTTTGCTTGTAATCTTGGTTTATCGGCGGCTTTGGAACACTAAGACTTGGATTTTCGTAAATTGCTTGTTTTCTTTTAATATGTCCGGTGTTAACCTTTTGCGTACTTTTTGTATATTTTAAACTTTGTGTCATTTATTGTTCTGCTAGTATGCTCCATGTATTTTTCTCCACATTGGCAAGTTCAAACTGTAAGTTTTTGTGTTGCCTTATTTTTTGACAATTGGTTTAGTCTCGTATTTGTTTTGCCCTATGTATTATAGTTTGTGTGCCTCTTTATGTTTACATATTTATATAATTTAATTACTTGTTTCTTAGATGTTTCATTTTGTTTGTTAGGTTGTTATTTGTGCCTACATTTTTAAACGTTGTTCTTTTGTAATTTTCATTTATTCAAGATAGTCTCATGTTTCAAGATAATAAATAAAGTGATATTTTTCTTTAATATTTGTGTTATTATGAATGTTTCTGGTTTGATCGAATACATCTATCGTCGCGGTAATTACCGAGACTTTATGACGGATAAAGCTGAATTTGCCAATGGATCACGTCCTCCTCGTCCGAACGTAATAATTAATAACATTTGTTTTTTCTAAGGAACGAGAACCCCTGCCAAGTATCAACGCATCGGTTCTAATGCATCATCCGGATGTTTCAGGGGCTCTTCACCGTTACAATCTTATTACTCTCGGCGAGGTTGGGAATGATTGAACGTCAATTTGATGTCCACTCACCCGTCAAAAAGGGCCCGTTGGTTCCATTCAGGACCCACGCATTCATCAGAATTGACAACTTCTTCTAAACGACCATTCACGAGCACGTACCTTGGACCGGAATACAAAAAGAAACAAAACCTTCAGCGAGAGAAAACCAAAAACTACATATTTTACATCAAAATTTTTTTTATCCGTTTAAATTCAGGCCAAACCGTCTTTTTCAAATAAGAATTTACTATTGAAAATCCGTAGTTAGAAAATATAAAAGGAGGGTTTCATACTGTGAAGTGTTTAAATAGCACTTAGGTGTTGGTGTATCCGATCGAGGGGAACGGACAATATTTACCCTGGAGAAAAATGGTAATTGTGTCCCTAAAAAAATTCTCATCGTCTTCATTCAGTTTGGTTTTAGACGACGGCCGTAGCTTTAAGAGATGCTATGATTTTATTTCTCGTGTAGCTTGTGTGAAAGCTAAACGATTTTTGGACTGAGTTATATTATGGAACAGCTAGACTTTTAATTTTAGCTTGGATTATTCTGTTTTTTAATTGACAAGAGTAATTTTGGGCGATTTTTGTTTAAAAGAATCAGTGAATTGGACTTCATCTTACGAGGAGACGACCATGTTGGTGTGTCACGGATTTGGACCAAACATTTAATGGTAATTCCAAAATATCAGTATCCACATCAGAACCTTCATAAACGTCCGATAAGAAAACGCTTGTCGATGCGTTCTGATAGATTAAAGGGATAAGAGTAGTCCATGCGAGGATACCTGATAGGTATACGATGGACCTGACATTAATCGCGGCCGGAGATGGACACTTACTTCCGGGCCCAAGTCCACGAATGTGTCCGGCGTGTAAAGGTAGGTTGCTCGATTGTCTCACTTAATCGAAGGGTACCTTTCCTTGGCTCCATATAAATAGCTTGTTGGGATGCCACCAATTATGAAAATTGTGCTTGAGCACGGCAGCGAGCGTTTTATATTGTAGATATCTTGTGTTTCTTAGTTACGTTAAGACTGACTGTATTTATTAGCGTGAATGTATAGAGAAGGAGAAACGAGAAACTGATGGGTTGGAGGCTGAAATGACCTAGATGTTGACAGCCCATGGAGCAGGATGTGTGCGTCATTTTCTTGGTGAAACAATCGACTTATGATGGCAACATGGCATCATTTGCGTGTGTAACCTCTAACACACGACGCTATCTGGGCGTCATTTTCGTGGTGAAACAATTGACTTATAATGCCAGCGTGGAACAGTTGCAGGGTAAAACAATTGGCCATCCGGGCATCATTTTCATGGTGAAACAATCGACTTATGATGCCTATCATGGAACAGTTGCAGGATGAAACAATTGACTTATGATGCCAATATTGTAGATATCTTGTGTTTCTTAGTTACGTTAAGACTGAATGTATTTATTAGCGTGAATGTATAAAGAGGGAGAACCGAGAAACTGATGGGTTGGAGGCTGAAATGACCTAGATATTGACAGCCCATGGATCAGGATGTGTGCGTCATTTTCTTGGTGAAACAATCGACTTATGATGCCATCATGGAACAGTTGCAGGGTGAAACAATTGATTTATGATGTCAACATTGTAGATATCTTGTATTTCTTAGTTACGTTAAGACTGAATGTATTTATTAGCGTGAATGTATAGAGAGGGAGAACCGAGAAACTGATGGGTTGCTGGAGGCTGAAATGACCTAAATGTTGACAGCCCATGGAACGGTTAAAACCGAGGGCTGACAGTAATTTATTATAAATTACATAACCTGAAATTTCCAGTGTACTGGGAGAAGAGTAAACTCAACTCTAACATAAGTGTGTATGTATGTACATGTATGTGTACTTGCTTTTCCTACAAATGTTTTTTCACATTTACATTCTATTTTATGACATGCAAGATTGGTTTGTAGTACATATTTATATTTATTATTTGATTTTGAGATCTATTTATGAGCAAAATGAATTTTTCTTTAGTTCTTGAATTTCTGTTTAGTTTGGAAATCGCATGTACTGAGACTAAGTCTCATACTGTTTAGAAAAAACCCTGTAAAGTGACAGTCACCGTTTTTGATTATCTGCTTTCTCCTTCTCTTTCAGGCCGGTGGTGAAACGGATGTCAGAAGAGGGTAAATCAATCGAGGAATGCGAGGTAGATAAAGCCGTGTGCTTAGCGTAATCGCCGTGACATAAATATAAATCTGATTCATCGGGAACGCTCTGCATTAGCTTTGGGGGTCAATCCACATTAGGCTAATCACCGAAAGGGATATATTATTATGTCGATACGCGTACCTTCATCAAACCGAGTCGGATCATGATCTATCGGACGGACGGAGTCGCGGCGAGTATGATTTAACCTAGATTCATTCCACGCCTCTTGTTCCATAAGCGACAGCTTCGGAATTAATAACCAGACAATTAATATCGCAGTATATTATTAATAAACGGTTTTGTTATTGTACGGATATTGAATTTTAACTAACTGAAAGGAAGGCTTTCATGAATTTCTATTTCGTGGCAGGTCTATACTCGCCGTTATGGCGTAATTACATAATCAGCATATGTTATTTTTAACAATTTTGTCCTTTTATGAATAAAATTGAGGCTCCATGTTCACTAATAGGTTCATCGAAAATATGATCAGACCAGCATGATCTGACAGAACATACCTCATATCACTCGCATACCTTTAAAAAAAAGTCACAATTTTTATTTTTATTTTATTGGTTTTTTTCTCCTTTTCTGCTTCAACCAACCGACACTATCTTCCCACCATTGAAAGTTCAAAAGAACCACTATATTTTATTAGATAATTTGAGGTCTATGGGGTGATCAACGTGAAATTTGGTCTTTGTCAGTCACGTTTCACTATTTTGTCATATACAGTGGTCTGTGTGTTATTCTCCTTTCTCGAGCCACTTGGATTTTAAGCGACGTCCGAAGATTAAGTATAGATTTGCGTACATTTTTAGACATATTTTTAAGCTTGGTGGTTATCAAGTTGTGGTTGACACGGTGCTTTCATATTACCACAGCTAGTCCATATAGTTGAGTAAGTTATAGTTGTTGGTGGAATTTCACACTAAAGATCTCGTAAGTCAAAAAAGCTTTTGACTAGGTTGACCTTTAAACCCGCGAAAGAGTAGACAGACCCAGCAGAGTATCTGTCAATCATATTACCTCTGGGTTTCATTAACATAATCTGCAGATCGAGTCATTGTCGTAGATTCAAAGCTTGGTGTTTTTTCCAGGTAACATGGCACTGTTATCATGCCTGTGAATACCTAATGAACCAGTTATGCCTAGGGATTTTGTCCAATCTATTAAAAAGCTGAGCTTAACCAAAAAAAAAAAATTCGCACACTTGATATATTCTTACTCAATTCGATTAGGTTAATTTAAAACTGCATTTGCCTAGGTTTACTATAGTCGACTAATTTTCTTGATGCATTTTGTTTACTGCGTTCACCGAGGGACCTATTTGGTTAAATTTGTGTACCAGGCGGATTTTTTTTGATATATTTGAAACTGCTTAGAGCTAGACGCTAACGTGCCGTCGAATTCGACTTCTGACAAAGGTCTGGCGTCATTTGCGAGGTGATATAACTGACTTATGATGCAAACATGGTGTCATTTGCGGGGTGAAACAACTAACTCATCCAGGCATCATTAGCGAGGTGAAAAACTACTTCTGACGCCAACACGGCGACATTTTCGTGGTAAAACAATTGACTTTCGACGCTAATCCGGCGTCATTTGGGAAGGGTACTACTGACTTATGATGTCAATATGGCGATAGTTCCAGAGAGCTGCAGAGTGAAACAGCTAACTCGGGACGCCATCCTGGCTTCACTTTCGTGATGAAACAATTAACTACTGATGCTAACATCGGTTGATTTGAGAGGTGAAACAATTGACTTATGATTCTAATACGCGACTTGATTTATGATGGCAACAGTTGAGGGGGTTTAACGACAGATTCAAGATGCCATCCTGGCGTAATTCTTGTGGTGAGACAATTGACTTATGATGCCATAATGGAACAATTGCAGGGTAAAACAATTTGACTTATGATGCCAAATGGCATCATTGCGGGGTGAAACAGCTAACTCGCGACGCCATCCTAGCTTCATTTTCGTGGTAAAACAATTGACTTATGATGATAACACGGCATCATTTTCGGGGTGAAACAGCTAACTCATGACGCCGTCCTGGCTCCACTTTCGTGATGAAAAAATTGACTTCTGATGGTAACATGGGTTGATTTGAGTGGTGAAACGACTGACTTATGATTATAATACGGCGACTAGATGTATGATGCCAACATAGCTACAGTTGGGTGAAACGACAGACTCAAGATGCCATGCTGGCGTCATTCTCGCGGTGGGACTAACGTGATGCTAACATGGGGCAATTTGCGTGGTGAAAGAATCGACTTTCGATCCTACTCTGGCGCCAGTTGGGAAGTATACTACTGACTTATGATGCCAATATGGCGACAGTTCCAGCCGCTTCAGTGTGCAACAGCTAACTCGGGAAGCCGGCATCATTTGCGGGGTGAAACAATTAACTTAAGATGCCATCCATCATGGAACTGATAAAGGGTAAAACAATTGACTTATGATGCCAACATGGCATCATTGGCGGGGTGAAACATCTAACTCACGAAGCCATCCGGGCGTCATTTTCGTGGTAAAACAGTTGACTTATGATGACAACATGGCATCATTTTCGTGATGAAAATTCTGATGGGGCCGTTTAAGATGTAAACAATTGAATTATGATGATGGGCACATTCCGCAGATTTGATGTTTTATCTCTTATTTTTGAATGTTTTGAGTTTTAACATCTCGTGGTTTCGACTTCACATTTGAGACAGATCCGTTTACGAATGATGATAATGCAAACATTAAAATCTCATTGCAATAAGCAACGGTACTTTTGCTTCGAGGCTTTCTCGTCCACAGTCATAAAAATACCGAGTCGTGAGTCGTGTCATTACCATTCAGAAAGGGGGGAAATTAGATATTCAAAAGGGTTTAAGATGCCGCGAGAAGAAATGTAATTCACGAACAGGGTGACACACGCAGCTGTTGTTACTGCTAATATTTACACTGTACACAATCCGTGGGCCCCGCTTTGCTTTTAGCCGCTTATAAACAACCGCGGCCGTCCATTTCAATGTCAGTAATCCTCAGTCAATACTTGCCAACTTTGTTTACTGAATACACCGTCAAACAATTAAAATCCATTAAATACTCATTTTTACTTTTTTTTACTACAGATGAAGGTGCGGTATTTTTTAGTTTTTAACTATTCTTCCTGTTCATTTCTTCTTTGTTTTTGATAAAATAGAAGAAATCAAACAGAAAATAGTTTATGTGAAAGTAAAATCTTCGGGTCAGGACATGATACCTTTCGGTAAATTTTGGAGGGTCATCAGCGCAAAAAATACCCGGCGTAGCGGCCAAGGGAATCGAAAATACCCGGCAAACTGGTTTCGTCTTGTGAGGTGATTATCTGCCTAGATTCCTCCTGCACCATTAACTCTAGGCTCGCGCGGGATTCTTCAGAACGGCGGATCGATGAATTGGTATTGAAATATTGCTCCGAGGTCCGGGATCGAAGCGACCAAGCTTGACGAAGTTAAAATTAAACTCCTCGATTAGCTAAAACATACTGGGCTTAAAATTTTTCTAATCTACAGACCATCCCCAATAAATAAAGGCAAATTGATAAGAAATGGAGAAGACAGAACTTTAAGATTGTTCATTGGTTGGTCCGCTTAATTTGGCTTTAAAATTCCACTATTTTCCTACACAACATTTCTTGGCGTATATCTGAAAAGTTAGTCAACTTTTGTTTATAATTTGTTTCAGGGTTGTATCTTAAGACTTATTTAGAAAATGGTCAAGACGCCCCTATCCAAGTTTAAATCATCTGCCACCATCTCCGCATGTTGGCTGTATGCTGGCTAATTTTTAATTTACTCGTTGAGCATGAAATATAATCGTTTTATAGGAAATTGCTCACCTTTAAAGCGAATTATATTTTTAAAAAAACGAAACAACCATAGCAGATTCCTGTGTTTAAGTTGATTTTCATAAAACAAAATAAAACACATAATTCACTAATTTCGTGGTCCGCTTGACCAATTAATACATTACAATTAATTAAGGTTTTTAGTTGAGATGAAAAAAAGTTAATGGCACGAGCGGGATTCGAACCCACGATATTCGGCTAGATACGCCGCTGCTCTACCACTTGAGCCTTCGTGACCTCAGACTGTTAAAAATTGTTTTCAAATTGTTGAAGTGATACATGATGGACTTTCCTATACAGAATAAACATAACATGATTCATGCTATGTTTCTTTCCTTTTATTAAAGTTGAAACTTAGTGAAAGTTTAATTTTTGCATAAGATTATAAGAAATTAGTCCATTGCGTGACTTATTGCGTTGCGTGCTATTTCATCTCAGTTAGCTGTGAATTGCGAATCTTCAGAACTCATTGTAAACTGAAGGAAAAAGAGAAATTTTATTTTAAAAAATCTGAAGTGAAAAGTTTTTTTAAACGATCTTCCTCTCTCTCTAACGTTCTATCATTAACGTTTTAATGCACCCCAAAGCTCTATTGTTTGCAATTACCGTTAGAAAGCTTAATTCAAGAGGATTGGGACTCCGTGTAAAATCTAAACACGTGCTGGTCGAAAGTACTGAACAGGAGACAATTGACTACTTTGCAGTGAAACCTGCACTTCCAACGAAACCGCCTGTCGACTTTCCAAAATTAGAAAGATTCTTAAGAAACAATGTGCAACAGGGGTATGTTTCGAAACACTAGCGATTAGACAACTAGAGGTGGAAGATCAGAAAAAAAAACAGTTTTAAGGAAAAACATCAAATTCATTAAATCAATAGCACGACTTTGGGTTCGATGGATATCCAAAAGTTTGTCATGCAGGAGTAATAAACATGCTGATAGACTACTTTTCCCCCGTACTTCAATAAAAATAATTCGTTTATATACTAGGAAATTTCAAACCGCTGTCAACTCAACCCTCAAAGTGACAAATCAAATCGTGTCTCCCAAGGATCCATAATCGGACCTGTACTTTTTCTTATATTTTGTAGTACAATGCCAAGATCGTTTTTGTACGCTGGTGACATTGCAATCTAAACTTCATCCTGAACAGTGGGTAATGAACAGACTCAAAGGCCATGTCCAACAAATGAAGGACTAAAATAAATCCTACGAAAACGGAGGCTATCACTAAATCAATAGCAAAACTTTTAGTACAAACTGATGATTGACTAAAATCAATATTCATTCTATCGTTAAAAAAATTAATTTAAAACTGGCTAAAAATAAATTAAGAAGGGCTGAAAATATAAACGCTATACGATTTTTTCACCATCTGTAGAAGATGGCAGTATTTTCAACTCTTCAACATACATTACGAGGTTTCAAGTTAATTTTTTTCTACAAAAATATTGTATTTTCAATTAAAAACAAATAAATGTCTAATTCTCTTTTAAAAAAATATTCCATTGTCTGAAAGCTTTCCATAGACGTGCAGCGTAACTGGGGCGTTTAACCGACGTAAGGACTCAGGTTTGGGTTTGATGATATTCAAAAGTTTGGCATGCAAGAGTAATAATCATACTGAAAGACTAGTTTTCCCCCCGTACTTCATTAAAATAATTCATTTATATAATAGGAAATTTCATATATTTGTCAACTCAATCGTCAAAGTTTTGTCACACCAAATGGAGTCTCACAAGGATCAATTATCGGAACTATACTTTTTCTTATATTTTTTAGTACAATGCCAAGATCTTTGTTGTACGCTGGTGGCATTAATATCCATACTTCAGCCTTGACAGTGGATAGTGAACAGATTTAAAGGCCATTCCAACAAACGAAGGAGTAAAACAAAACCTACTAAAACGGAGGGTATCACTAAATCAAAACTTTTAGTACAAACCAATATTCTAAAGTTTGTCATGCAGGAGTAATAAAAATGCTGATAGACTAATTTTCCCCCCTTCCTTCATTAAAATAATTCATTTATATAATAGGAAATTTTAAATCTCGGTCAACTCAACCCTCAAAATTGTGACATATCAAATGGTGTCCTACAAGGATCCATAATCGGACCTGTACTTTTTCTTATCTTTTTTAATACAATGCCAAGAAGTTTTACACTACATCCTGCAGAGTGGATAGTGAACAGACTTATAGGCCATGTCCAACAAATGAAAGACTGAAATAAATCCTGCAAAACCGGAGGCATGGTGTTAGGGCATACCAACTTCGGGGGCCGGGAGTCTGCTGTTGAGTACCTTGGGGTAATACTTGACAGTAAGCCAACATCAATAAAGTCAAGTCAATAAACGCCAAGCTGCAATTCGTATCTTGCGCAGAGAACTGACCCAATATAAAAAACCTCCTCTATAAAGCATTCGTTAGACTAGTTCTTGTATGCTTGCCCCTATGAGGTTTGACTTCTAGATCGAACATCATCCTGCACACGCATTCTTGACGAACAAATTAACACAGACCTGGATCACGTCACACCGCACAAAATGTCGGACAAGGAATTTTTTTTGAACGGTGTGGGCTAAGCAGCAGTCAGTTTGACAATTTTGGGGAGAACGACTTGGACTTTGTGCACGAGCAAAGGAGAGCGAAGAGCTCTTTAGTTTAAACCTCGCCTACGGCTTAGGGCTTTTCTTATGTTTTTCCTTTAAGTTAACAATATTTTTATTACCCTCTTTAAAAAAAGGTAAATTGTGAAGCAGGAGGTTATAGTATAAAATGGCACTCTTATGTAAAAGTGTGTAAAGTAAGTCATTCAGACAGTTTTTTCCCGCTGGAATCCCCCTTGTTGAATTTAAAGAACACCTGCAGGTCGTCTAAACGAACAATAGTCCCTTAGTGAGTTCGAATAAGTAGATAAATACATAATGAGCTGGATCCGTGACCTGATTAGCTCGTGGGAAAAAGCCACCCCCTGCGGATCGTGTCACGAGGACGCGTACGCCGATCCTAGGAGTTATCCGTTATTCAATAAGGTCGTGATGGCGAGTTAATGTTTTAATTGACATCACGACTTGTCTTTAATTAGGGTGAACTTAATTTATTGTCCAAGGGCTGTCTCTGTAAGGAACTCTACTAATCAATTAAGCATTAATGAGAAGAATCATGTTAAAAGGGCGAATATTTCGAATATTTACATGAGGATTAGAGTTTGATGAGCCTGTAGTTTTGTGTTTTCTTATCAGTTTTGTTTGTTTATTAACTGAAGATGGCGAGAATCAAAACGTGCCCGGTAGTACGAAATGGTCAGAAAACTACTATAGTATTTTTTTTTACGGGGGGTATCGTGAAAAAAGGGCCAGAGGCGACGGTGGGAATCGAACCCACGACCGTGGCGTCTATGAGCCGAGAGTCTCTCACGCTAACCACTCGGCTACCGCGGTCCCTACATATGAGACTCATTATTTTTATTTAAAAAAATATTAATTCCATTGTGAAGCGTTGATCTTGTCTGCAAGTTGTTCAACTTGACCTAATCGCACTCTAAACTCAATCGATGAAGATGGACCAGGATTATTGAGGAGGATGAAATTGCAAACAAATATTTCAGTAGTCCTTGAAACATTGAAATAGGTCAAACAACCACGAATCTAATGAAAATTAAGAATAATTGATTCTCAGGTGACTTTGCATTATTTTTACCAAAAACAGTGAACCGAACACCCATCGAAAAACCAAAAGTGGCGAGGACAGGCAAACAGAAAGAAAACAAGACACAGAAAAGTCAAGAAAATGTCATATGGTGATGATGATGGTAAGGATAGGAACAGGGCGCTTGGAAATTCCCAAGCAGACTTTTGGCTTACTACACTTTTCCTAGTTACTTGCTTAAATTGATTTATAATTTTGATGTAAAGTGTCGATTTATAAGCTGAAAAGGTTCAGTTCAATTGGCTCGATCATTCTTTTAAGAACTTGTAGATCATTGACAGTCATTGCTTCGGGTTTTCTTCGTACCATGGTTATGTCTCGATTGAGCGGTTGCTTGGCGAAGAAAGGCCGGCCATTCCTCTTCAATGCATAACTGACAAATGGCTCTATCGTTGAATACGATTGAATTATTGAGAAGATGCTGTTATGCCCTGAGTTTTAGACTGAATAACTGTCAGAGTTCACCAGTTTTGAGGGTTGTTCACTCATGATCTGGTTCCTCTAAAATTAATCAATTCCTTCTTTCTTTCGTGTTAACCCATTCCGAGATCAATTTATGATCGTGTTATCACTAATATGACATCTGCCCTCTGATCTTGCCCGTTGGTCTGCTTGTTGTTTCTTTATGCACTGGAGGGCTGCAGTTATGTTTTACTTGGTTTTGTAGGATTTGGACACGTCACCGACATTTGGCTGTTAAATTTTTACGTGCTAATGCTTCTAGGGAGGCTGTCGAAGTAGAAAGTTGTTGTCTGTTGTTCAACTCTTTCTCCCTGGTATTTTTAGTACTCTGGGGTCTCCATTGATCGGTTCCTTCGCCTTCCAAGATATGTGACAGTTTCATCCTCTCATAATGTTCTTATGGGGGTCATTATTGAACATAGCCGTGTTTTCTATGTGCTTTTGCAGATGCTACTGACAGTTTTATAATCCAATCACTCCCATGAGGTATGAACTGTCAACTGTTTCGATGTTTTTGCCAATTTTGGCCCGCGACCTCTTCAGTTCATCCACTTCTCGTTTTGTTTTGTTTGCGAACACAATGAAACGGATGTGCTTATGTCTGATCTTTTGATCCTAATTATGGATCCTGGTTCTTGCAGATCATCCTTTGTCCAGTTGGTCTACTTGTTCATTATCCTGAATTTCTTTATGCCCTGGAAGGCTGGAGGTGAGGGTGTTTTTCCCACTTTTTAGATGTTTTGTTGATTTATTAAGTTCATTAATTGGTTTCGGATCGATCCATATATGATCTTCGATATGAAATCTGTATAATGGCATCATTTTACTTGTTTTTTTCCTGATGTCTTTATCTTCTTAAAAGTTGAAACTTTATAGTAAGTTTTAAATGATGTTTCCTAGATAATATAGTCTAACAAACTGTTAATAAAAACAAAGGTTTGATTTTGTTATTCCACATTTTTGTTTGTTCATTAGCTAGGACTCCTTTGCGCGCTGGCACCTGTTTTGGCGATTTTGGATGTATTATATTAAGTGATCTTTTTTTAGCTTATAATTTTAGAACTAATTTAAATTGGTTGTCTGATCTTAAGTTTTAAGATATTCTATGGCATCTGCTATCATCAGAACGTATTTCATCTTGAATGACCAAGGTAGCTGACCCTCTTCTACTTTTAAAGATTTTCATCTTCTGACCTCTCCTTCTATTTTGTGTTTTATGGATGTTAGTTAACAGAAACTTGTATTTTGAACAATATAATAATCATTCAACAAGAATCCAGGTTTCACAACTTAATACATTTTTTTCAAAGATACATTTGATATCGCCAGAACTCGCCAACTTGTTAAAAAGTTTATTAAATTATTATTCAAATTGTCGTTTTTATGAAAAGTTTTGGGCTGAATTACGCTTCAATTATTATAAATAGGACCATTTCCTTTTCCTTCCTGTCTAGACGCCAAGGAAACTAACCGACTATTCGGAAATTAGCCTTAATGCCTTTTTTGTGTGTGTGTATGTCTACAATTTTATGGCTCAACTGTTGGCTGTTAAAGGTCACGGGCTTGAAAGTTTTAATTACACACGGAGATAACATCACGGGGGCTATTATTGTATATATTCTCATTAACTCGGTGTAAACATCCATGATGGGAAGCACTTATGGACCCCCTCTCGCCCTGTTCGTCGGCTTTTATGTTTTACTGTTTTCTTACAGAAGTGTTCTTTATTATCGAGTTTTCCTGTAAAAATTGTTATCTGACACAAAAGAGCCTTCATTTGTTCAAGAGTTCTTCAACAAAAAAACAACAACCTTTTCAACACTTTACAAGGCGATTGTAACAGATAATAAATACAATCTATTAGCATTAAAATTTTTTTAATAATCTCAAAGGTTAGTTCAATATTTTTCAAGTTTGATAGGTAATTTAAATAAAAACTAGTCTGTCCAAAAGGAATAAACGGGATTACAAACATTAAACAATCCTTCCTCAAACTTTACTTCCTTGAAAGTTCCAATTGAAACTGTAAAGTTAAAAAAACATACCAACTTTTGTTAAAAAGTAATGTCTCAAAGAGCATGGGGAATAAAGAGAAATTCTAAAACAATTATCGGCAGCTTTCTGTCGTGCCTTTTCAACGCCAACCTATTAATTTAAGCTTACGAATTCATGCTTGCTACTCATTCCTGACAAAGCTGAAAATATAAACAGCTACTAATTTTACGGTAAAGAGGGAAAATATTCAATCTTCCATTTAAGGTAAAAAAGTAGGAATACAAAATATATAATAGCAATTTTGCTGTCTGTTATGTTTGCTATGTCCAAGTCAGACTTGGATTTCAGCATCATCAATTCAATCAATGTATAACCATTTGCCCATTACTTGGAATTATTAGTCATTTTTGTAAAGAATTTACATTAAAAAAATTTATGATTTATATATTTCATTGCTCATTATTTGGAATTACTAGCCTTTTTTTTAAAGAATCTACCTAAAACACTAAGATATATATATTTTATTGCCCATTGTTTGGAATTATTAATCATTTTTTTAAAACAATTTACATAAAAAACTATATATGCATATGCATTACACGTTTCATTAAAAAAGAAAAAAAATATAAACAGTTTAAAATTTTCTTTTCATACTTGTGATGATAATGATGTGTGTTCTTTCTTGCCTATCTCTTTTGCTTACAGTGTTAGATATCTTGGTGTGACATTGGTCTCAAATTTGAGATTTAATTTACGTCCATAATACGTACCAAATTCTTTGGTTTCCCGTCTGAGGAAACTCTTTTATAAATTTAGAAATTTACGCAACTTTATGAAAATTGAACTTTTAAGGGAAATATATGTTTCTCTTGCAAGATCCATAATAGCTTATGGCATTGTTTCCTGGGTAGGTACACAAAGACTCCGGATGCAACTATAAACTCACTTTTTACAATTATTTTACGTAAAAAACTATATAGATATATTATGAAAAAATTATACAGTGACTTAAAGTAATGAATCTGTACCAAATCTTTCTTACATATCCATGCTTGTGTATATATATATATATATATATATATATATATATATATATATATATATATATATAAAATCCATTATATTTCGTGGTAAGATAAGTTCTTTCAATTAATTAATCTTTTTATGTAAGGTATTGGTTGAAATGAAAAACTCAGTGTCACGAGCGGTATTCGAACCCACGACCTTCGGCTCAAACACCGCTGCTCTAACCACTTAACCTATCGTAATTTCGAAAATTTTAAATTGTAGTTAAGATATTTTAAAGCCAAGATTTAATTTGGTTGGGATGTTTTCATGCTACACGTTTATTCTGTATTATGTTGGTTTATTTGTTTGTTTTTCATTACGCTTTTGTAAAGATATTCTGTTTATTTCTCTGATGTTCTCCAAAAACTCCTGCTGTCCAGTACATGTTTTGCTTTTCGACAGCAGGCAGGGTTGTACCAAAATATTATTTTTCGTTGTAAATTTATATGCAATGTACATTCTTGCAAATTAAGATTATTATTATGCAGACTATCATAATTTTACAGACTAGCACTGGATAAGATTGAATATTAGACATTAGACTTTTAAACAATTAACTCAAGACTGAAAATTGTCCACATGTTGAGTCAAAAAAGGTTTAAAGTTATTGACCTATGTGGTTGTTTATGAAACGATAAAAAATGATCTAATCTAAAATAATCTAATATATTTTCTTGCCCATTGTTTAGAATTATTAGTCATTTTCTTAAAGAATTTGCATAAAAAACAATGATGTATATATATATTATTACCCATTGTTTGGAATTATTAGTCNAGAGAGAGAGAGAGAGAGAGAAAGAAAGAGAGAGAGTGAGAGAGAGAGAGACTTAAATAGAAAGAGAGAGAGTGAGAGAGAGATTCTCGAGCAGTGTGTAAATTAACAATATTTACGTCTGATAGTGCGATATATATATACATAAATCTGATATTAGCTAGTTCATGGTGTTTTTACATCATTACCATTTTCTGGCTAGACAAGTCATTAATATCAAACTGTCGATGAAACCTACTTTATTTTAGAACTATTACTACTTGGTATTTTAAATGTGTCATTCATCGAACATAGGACGGTCTTTCTGTTAAAGCTAATTGAGTTAAAACGTGAGAATTTTATTGTTTTTGTGCCAGTTTATGTGATAAAAAGGTTTCTTCTTCAATTTAAGTTTTGGTTAAAAAAATGCTTTAGACGAAATTATGTTTCCCACGGAAACTGGCTTTATATAGTACATGTTGTTTCACCTCTTATCTTAAAAAGGCGAGCCGCCATCCTCATGGGAGGAAATAAGTAAATTAAATAAGTTCAAAAAAGCTCCTCGGACAATTTTCTCTTAATGTCGTCCACTTAGAATCAAAACTCTTTTAGCTTGTGACCGCCTAATCGTAGCGGGGTGAAAATTTCAGTACGGTAATGGGACGTCGCCAGCTCACCGAACCCTCTCCCACTTCCAGATTCGCCTTAATTCGAACATTTATAACCCATTTGTGGTGTAATTTCTTAATCGAGGCTGGACACGGCTAAGTGGAAGGGCGACATCGAGTCTACCCTGCCTTTTCAACGACGATTACATTAATTGGGGAACATTTCCTAAGGTGTGCAATGCACACATCCTCGACGTCCCACTCTCCGTCCGTCTTCTCCACCATAACAAATGACACTCATATTTAACTCCTGGTTAATCCTCCTGGAAAAAAATTGAATTCTATCAAGATTCATTATATGTATTAATCTCGTGTAATTGAAACGATTTGTATCCGGTGAAGTGTTCTACTTGAAAGGACGTCTTAAACAGACTTGACGACAAAATTAAAGCTCTTCTACTTTTTTTCTTTTTTGTCTGAGACTTATCTTATCGACCAGAAAACCCATACAAACACTATTTGGTTTGTAAACAACCACGCTGTATATTACAAATTTCGGTTTTATCAAACATCCCTGATGTGTTTGTCTTCGTGAAAGAGACGCCGCTGATGGGACACACCTTTCAACGGGGCTATCTTTTTTTTTACAGCTTGAGATTGTGGAGTACAACGTTTTTATTGACATTTGAACAACTTTCCATACGATTTTGTTTCTAGACTTTATCTCATTTCGGATACCTAAGTTCCATTCGAAAACACAGTTTGATGGAGGTTAACAGCCATTGAAAACCTATCTCGACACTTTACAAATATTTAGTTAAATTACCAACCCTATCAATTTTAGAGTAAACTACTATTTGAACTAAGTTTCATTATGTAAATTTGAGCATAGCCTTCTTTTTGGCATAACCTGTGCTCTCCAACGAACTTAACCAGAAGTCGACTTGAGCCCAGAGCCCCCCCCCCCAATTTTTTTGAACGATTTCGATAGGACAGAGACACGTAAAGATTTTATCTTGTGTGAAAGAAAAAAAGAATGCTCTCAGCCTTCTGGATAATATTCAAAATGGCAGGGGATAATTGAGTTTGCTCTGTTTGTAAAGAGCGTGAGTACGAAAAATGGAGGATGCCTATAAAAAGTGTGACTGGATTTTCTGAAATAAGCCCTCTTAATTAATTTTTAAGTGGTTCTCCCCTGCCTACATTCCGTCCTCCAACCTCACATTAAGTGTAATAACATCTGCATATCAGAACCCCCTTTTTAGGGAACAGCCTTTTTAATCTGTCAACTGCTCGGCCCTTCGATGACTCACAATTTGGACGGACGAAAATCGAAGGGGGTCCACCTCGGCCAATATCTGTTTTTTTTTCTTTTGTTGCTGGTAAATTTAGATAAATCGATTCGATTAAGGAGAAATGCCCGAAGGACGAAGCGAGAATCGCCTGATTTACTCATACACAGACCCCTTGGTAAAGCAATCTTAAGACGATCGTTACATTCTGATGAAGACCTTATCTAAGCTGCTACTAAACCGGGGCAGTTAGATTATTCTTTACCGTTTCATAAACAACCACATAGGATAACTATCAACCTTTTTCAGTAAACATGTTGATAATTTTCAGTCTTGAGTCAATTGTTTAAAAGTACTAATGTCTAATATTCAATCTTATACAGTGCTAGTCTGTAAAATTATGATATTCTGCATAATAATAATAATAAATCTTTATTTGCAAGAATGTACATTACATATAAACAACGAAAAATAATATTTTGGTATATCCCTTCCTGCTGTCGAAAAGCAAAACATATACTGGACAGCAGGAGTTTTTGGAGATCATCATAAACGGAATATCTTTACAAAAGCAAAATGAAAAACAAGCAAATAAACCAACATAATACAGAAAAAACTGTAGCATGAAAAAAACCCAACCAAGTTAAATCTTGGATTTAAAATATCTTAATTACAATTTAAAATTTTGGAATTACGATAGCTTAAGTGGTTAGAGCAGCGGCGTTTGAACCAATACCTTACATAAAACGATTAATTAATTGAAAGAAGTTATCTGGTCCACCAGACCACGAAATATAATGGATTATATATATATATATATATATATACAAGCATGGATATTTAAGAAAGATTTGGTATAGATTCATTACTTTAAGTCACTGTATAATGTTTTCGTATTATATCTATACAGTTTACGTAAAATAATTTTAAGAAGTGAGTTTATAGTTGCATCCGGAGTCTTTGTGTACCTCCCCAGGAAACAACACCTTAGGCTATTATGGATCGTGCAAGAGAAAAATATATTGCCCATAAAAGCTCAATTTTCATAAAGTTGCGTAAATTTCTAAATTTATAAAAGAGCTTTCACAGACGGGAAATCAATATGTAAATTAAATCTCAAATTTGAATCCAATGTCACACTAAGGTATCTAACACTGTAAGCAAAAGAGATAGGCAAGAAAGAACACACATCATTATCATCACAAGTATGAAAAGAAAATTTTAAACTATTTGTATTTATTTTCTTTTTTAATGAAAAGTGTAATGCATTACACATACATTGTGTTGAAAAATAGAAAATTTGAGTTTAACCAAAAAACTAATCATTTTCATATCATTATTTATAGTTTTAGTTAAATTAATTAAATTATCACGTTAGAAAATGATACATGTATTATCTGAATAACTAAATATTTTTCCAGATAATTTAATTTTCAAAAAATCATTAATATATAAAAGAAACAAAATTGGGCCTAAGACCTTGTGTTACTCCAACAAGCATATGTAATTAGTTTGATTTATATTATATTATGCCCATATCATCTTAAAGTAACAATTAATTCATTTTACGCCATATTAATTTTTAAGCGAAATTATTTAAATACAATAGGTTTATAATAGGCTGTAAAAAATTTGCATTTCATACAATTAGCACCAATTATAAATGGAAATTTGTAGGATGTCTGAAAAAGGACCCCCTTTGTCTTGTTTTTGGAGAAGGGAAGACCAGTCAGTATTCCGGTTAAGCCCCTCACGATTTTGTCAGTAATTGGCCCGTTTCTTCCCTGTGGAAGAAGGCAGGTGGGAAATTACCTCAGAAACCCAATCCCCACCCGTGGAGTAATTCACCTGGGCAAAAGTAAATAAGTCCGCGTCTGGGAATTCGTCGTGTCGACCCCCGGGTAATTGGTCTTGTACCGAATCAACCCTCCCCGGGTTGGTATCAGCCCGCCGCTATCTACAAGGCGAATCCCCCGGCTAATTATACAGTTGGGTGATCAGAGCATTGTAACCAGACGGTGGCATTTTTAAATTGCTCAGTTTCCAGCCTGATTTATTGTTGGCTAAAGTAAGAAAAGGGGGATTTGAATGCGACCCTGTCTGGAATTTATCCGACAACGACGGGGCCCACTCACAAAACAACCACTTCGCTTGTAATTAACAACAACACTTCCCCTCAAAACATAATGAGCAATTATCATGTCTACTTAAGAGGGCTTTCCACTTTTGTTCCTTTGAAACCTTTATCTGTTGCAACATGCCGAAAACGAAACATCTGGCTAGAACATAACATCTATTTCAGTTTTATCACATAGATAGAGGTAAATAAAGAAAAAACATAAAATGTATAAAGCATAGGTATAAGGATAGATAGAGAGAGAGAAAAAAAGGAGAGAGAGACGGTGAGAGAAGGAGAGAGAGAGAGAGAGAGAGAGAGAGAGAGAGAGAGAGAGAGAGACAAAGGCAGAAAGAATGTGATAGACTGATGAAAAAAAAGATCGAGATAGAGACAGGAATAGATAAATGGAGATAAAAAGGTAGAAAATTAGAGGAAGAGAGATGAAGTGAAAGAATGGGATAGATTGATGAAAACGATAGAGATAAAGGATGAGATAGAGAGATAGAGTTAAATACATAGATATATAGACGTACAGATAGAGATAGAAGAGGGAGGGGAGAAACAGAACAGATATAAGGTGAGAGAGTGAGAGAGAAACGGGCAGAAAAAGTGGGATGAACTGATGGAAAGAAAGATCGAGATAGAGACCGTGATAAATAAATATAGATAAAGAGATAGAAAGGTATAGGAAGAGGGAGAAAGATAAAGAATGGGATAGACTGATAAAAAGAAAGATAAAGAATGTGATATAAAGATAAAGATAGATATATAGATGTATAGACGGATATAGAAATTAAGAATGGGATAGACTTTGAGAGAGTGAGAAAGAGAGCAATAAAAATAGAAAAAAATTGGATAGAGAAAAGACAAAGAAATTGAGAGAAGGAAGAGAGAGACATAGAGATATAATGAGGGAGGGAGAGAGAGAGAGAGAGAAAGAGAGAGGAGAGAGAGAGAGAAAGAGAGAGGAGAGAGAGAGAGAGAGAGAGAGAGACACACACACACACACAGGTAAATAGATATAAATAGGTTGATCCTTTACGTTTCACTTATGTTTTGTGTTTATTTTGTTTTATAATGGTTTATTAGCTTTCTAGTTTATTTTTTTTATTCATGAAACATTGTATAAAACATACTATAAAGTTTTAACAGACTACAAAGATGATAAAGAAATTAGGAGAAAAACGAATAAATGAAACGATATACAGTTTGATCCTAAGAAGTTAGGTTATGCCATCCAAAATCGGCGAACATAATACCTTCACCACAAGTCTTCCAGCGCATAAAGAAATTTTTGTTAATGAGCAAGCAGGCAAATTTTCCAGAGGTGTAATAATTGCGATAACTAGTTCAAACATAAGCTTATTCATTTCTAAATTCAAAACAAAAAAGAAATGGACGAATTCCAGCGGTTCCAGACATACTAAAGTCATGTCTATAGAACCCGCAGTCGGTCCTCAACGGATATCACTGGGTTCTGAGAAGACACCTTAATCAACGATGACCCCGTAAAAACCTCCTTTAGTGCCATGGCCTAGGCAAGATTTTCCGGGGCAAAGAATTGCATCATTGACCTACTTTTTCAATCAATTGAACCGAATTAAGGAATTAGGAACAGTACAATAAGCTAGAAGGCTGCAGTACTTGAGGAATATCAAATTCATTCTACCTTCCTCATCATCATTGATGGCTTTCTAGCACAAATCTTAAAAAAAATATATATAATCCAATTCTAGCTTTATTAAAAAGTATAAAATAAGCTTGTTTGAATGTTTCATAGTATAGATTTGCCAGTAGAGGGTATTTTATTTGTCAGGCTTTAAAGGAGGTCAAGCTTGTAAATAACATTAGAAATCTTGGTATATACCTACGCTTTAGATGTACAATCACAGGCTTAAATGCCGGATCAGTCATTGACACAGGCTTTTAGACGAGTATATTTTATGGGCATTGTGGCCGAAGACGCTTTATCACACGTGGGAAAGGAAAGAGTTAAAGAAAACAGCGATGCGTTTCTTTCCATTTGAACCTCGATAAGATTCGTTTGTAGGTGGAGGATTTATTTCACAAGTGTCCCAAAAGAAGATATCTGTAAGTGCTGTGGTTCACTTGATTTTTCCAACAGCTTGCGATATAAAAAAAAGTAGTGCTTTACTACTACATTTTAGTTATTTAAACAAGTCAGTCTCGTCAAAAGGGTTTTATAAAGTTTAAATACGAGTGTATCTGAAGGATTTGAATATTTCACTTTAAATTAAAAATGAAATAGATCACTACTGCCAAAAAGTACGAATGTTAAGTACTATTTTGGTTTTAAAAATTAGGTGTTTTATTTTTGTGAAATTTTGTCTTTAGGTCTCCCCGCGGTGATGAGCAATTTAGTCGATTATGATACTTTCGATCGGCATACCCTGGATGATTAAACCGTTATCAGTTGTGCGTTTACTTATAAAATAACACCAATGACCAGATATCAAAAATGATCAAATACAAAAAGTGGTAGGTCTGTTATCAATGTCTGTTGGTGTCTGTTTTTTTGTTTTTTGTTTTTTTAACTGTCTGCCTTTTTATCATACTCCTTACATTAACAAAAGGTGTTGGGCAGGACTGATTTTACCATAGAAATCGCGTTAAGCGGATAATCTTGTAAGTTCGTCAGGTTTTCCTTTTTGAAAACCACCCGTGTGAAGACTTTCTCGCGGGGAACTCGTCGTGTCATCGGGGACGGACAAACGGCCGGGCGATATATCTTCGAGGTTGTATTATATGAATGCGGCCCTGATTGAGCGAGGGGGGCGGGCGACGTCCAAGAAATTCCAGGAAGTGGATTACCACCTATGTCCCTCCGATCCTATCGCATACTCGGCGAATCTCGATCATTTGCTGAGTAATCCGCCGAGTAATTCTCAAGAAACGATAGGCCTAATTGGTTTTTTATTGGCCTAGCTATCTAATTTATTATAATGTGCAAACCGTTACTAGAAGGTTCAATTTTTAACATTTTATGTTCTACCATGACATGTTCCGGGTCAGACCAATTTGGCTAGAATAAATAGCAAATATGTTCTTTATTTCAACCTTAATGACCAAGGATTATATTTGTTCTAACTCAACTGGATTTCCGTTATGTACTTGTTAAACCTTGCCACAACGCGATAAGTTTACACGCGAACGTGATCCTCATCATAAACAAGATCAGACATGACAAAATCTCCCCATTCCTTGTAGAATTATATAACTCAACGTTCAAAATTTACACAATTGTTGATTGGTTCTCTCAGTGAAAGAAAAATTTAGAAATTTTCAGAAATTTCAGATTGATAGAAGACCAATCTTCTTGATACAATGAGGGGGACACAACGAGTTAGCAGGATGGCTGGGGCACCAGACTCAGATTTGCTATAGGCCCCGTGTTCGAATCCCGGCAACTTAATTTTTACTGGCCACAGGAAATTATTAAAGGGAATGTTTAGAGACTAATATAAACTTTATTATAGGGTAAACTTTTATTTTCATAATTTACTATGTTCCGTCTGTCCTCGCTGTTTTTGCCAAGAACAATCGAACTGCTTGCACAATTAATAGAAATCGTCTTAAACATTTACTCTCAAATATAAATTCTCACCGTCAAGAGCTTTTAGAACCGTCATAATCCATAAATAATTTGTCTGTCCCTAATCTAACGGAATTTTTCAACGAACGCTTAAACTTAATACGGTATACATGATTATGACATCTGCTCTTAAGATTTGATGAGTGCGAATGGAATTTAAAGAGGTAAGAGCAGAACGATGAAAAGGTCAATTCGAGCCAAAACTGCCCTGGTAACCAGAAAAGTTCGAACGGTTTTTCATTTCTTACGGTTGTTCGTACGGTTTAGTTTATATCAGACAATACAAAGAGGATAATGCGTCAGTTCATAAAGAATAATGTGTCATGAATCACAGTAAATTATTTTTTTTTTCTCATGAAAAACCCTAATTCGTACGTGCTTATTATATGAATTTTAGTACGGTACTAGGGCGGGCAAGGCAGGCCATAAAATTTACACTGGGTTAAAGGTTTACACGATGATGAAACAATGAGCACACTGCACAAAACTAGTCCGATAAACACAAAGCATCACTTTCTGTAAGTGAATATTCGGTTTTCTCGTCAATGGGATAGGGTCATTTGGACGACCTTTTGGGGTTTGCTGTATAGGATTCATTTTTGGTCACAGTGATGATTCAGCCAAAAAAACTTTGTGCCGTGAAAGCAATGAAAGGCAAATGGTTCGACGCAGAAGCTTGTTACCGTTGGTCAATTTATGAGGAACCCATTTACTGAGCTATCATAGTCGATGTAAGTTTCATCGCCTCCGTTGAACAATCTGGCGAGCTTCTGACATATCTGAATGACAGTTTCCTTCAATCGTCATTGGAGGCAGAAGGTCCACCAGACCGTGGTTCATCTTCAACCCCCTCAATCCAATAGAAATATTGATTAACGGTACTAAAACAATAACTTATGAAAAACGGACCGGACTTTTCTGGTTACCTGGTATATGCCATGGGATGACCAAAACAGCCAAAATTATTAAGAAGAGAAAGAACAAAAATTTTCGGTTTTACTCAATATGTGGAAAAAAAGGGAACATTTTGAAGCGAAAAGAGATGGGAGATCGAAGTCACGGTAGAGCAAGTGTTTAGAGCAGCGGCGTATTCAGCACGATGGTAGTGGGTTCGAATCCTCCCAAATGTCTTGGAATGTAAAATTCGTATAAGTAATACGACAATTAAAATATTAATGTATGCTGACGATATAATTATCATATCGGATTGTACAACTGGTTTAAAAAGAAATATCAAACTATTTGAACATTACTGTGGATAGTGGAACCTCACAGTTAACTTAGAGAAGTCCAAAATCATAGTTAGGAAAGGTAGGTTGAGTTCTCTGGATCGTTTTTATCCCATCTCATCGAGATTGTAAATGAATACAAATATTTCTCTTGTCTTGGAAAGGTCAGTGGCTAAATTAGGTCTAAATGAGACATGGTCATCCTTCATACTTCAAGAATCTATCCCTATTAAAGTTAAGTTTAATATTTTTAAGGCGATATATCGTGCAATTCTGTGTTATGCTGTCAAATGTGAGGATATCAGAAATTTGAAACAATAGAAAAAGTTTTTTATAAGAAAGTTATTCACATTGCCTTCTGGTACACCGAACTATATATTGTATTTAGGGACCAACATGGATTTAATTTTGGTGTATACACTTAACCTTCACTTCTCCTATATTTTGAAAGTTTTGATAGATACACAAATTACATCTTTGGCGGTAATAAAGTATAATAATTCATGGTTTGCACTCTGGAAATATTTGTTTGAAAAGTACAACCCTTCCTCCTATCCTTAGACAACCTCTAGGCACAATTATTTGTCAGTTCTTATTAATCAAATTAAAAAACAAACAACGGTCACGTGTCTAAGCATCTACGTACCTCTCTTTACAAAGAAATACAAATGTATTCAGCATTCTTCGACCTACATGAAGACAATTTTGACGGTCTTTGTCTCGAAGGGTTGCAATGGCTGTTTAAGCCAAGAAGTGAGGTTTTGCACTTAAACTCGGCCTTTTGGATGAGAGGAGAATTGAGAATCTTTTCTTTGTGCAATTTGAGTGCTATTGAAACTGTATTCCATTTCTTGGCGGAGTGCTCATCCCTGGGTGAGATTCGGCTATTGCATCTCGGATGTTTCACTCTTTCTAAAGTTGACCTGTTAAGGTTTTTGAGTGGCTCAAATTCGTTATGCTAGGCATGGATGGAACTACAGATATGAGTTAATTAAGGAGTTTAATTTTTGATTTGTATTGTATAACCTGTTTTTCTATTATTTCTTTCCCATTTTAACTAATTCTCATTTTTAATAAATTCTTTCAATTTATTGCCTGGGCTATAATTATTATCTTACTTTATTGTGTGTTTTTCGTTTCTGATTTTTTAATCAACGACCTCTGGCAGACGGATCCATGATCCATTTCCTTAAATGAATTGAAAGCACAATTGTCATTTTTCGTTCAATAAAGCATTATTATTATTAAATTCACTAGTTTTAGTGGTCCGCTTGACCAATTATTATATTTCAATTAATTAAGGTTTTTAGTTGAGATAAAATGGCAAAAAGGAGGGAAAATTCAAAAGGTGGGGTAGAGGTGGGAAGTTGGTGTCCGAGTGGATCGAAGTCACGATAGCTCAAGTGGTAGAGCAGCGGCGTATCTAGCCGAAGATCGTGGGTTCGAATCCCGCTCGTGCCATTNTATATATATAGATAACGTTGTGCTTTGGCCGTTTCCTCGACCATGTCAAGGGTATAAGCAGAGTGAGGCAAAACGACAAACGATTCAAAGGAGTCGAAACACGTCTACCATACCAAAATGATTGGAAATGATGAAACTAAAGGTCCATCACCCCGCAGACCCTTAGACAAAATCTCCCTGGTTAGAAATAGCGCAGTTCAAAGCAAATCACTAGCAACTTGATATTTAGTTTATATTTAGAACCGCGGTGGCCATAATTGCAGAAGAAGAGCAGAGTCGTTCTATTTTAAACCGTAAAATTAACCAACATTTAAAATTTTTTTAGTTTAAATACGTCCAAAATATTTTAAAACTTAAACCTTTTCTCCATTAGAATCGTAAAGGACAGTTGAAGGCGTGAAATAGCGTTAACCGTCGCGAAAATAGGCACAGTAATAATAATCTTCGTTTATTTCAAATTGTACACGGTTACATGGATTGGATATGATTCAAAGAACATGGTAATAATAATGATAAGTGAAAATAAACAAAAAGGCAAACAGGTTGGATGAAAATGATGTTATTCTTTAGACCAGGCGTTTACGCAAAATTAATAAAAACGTTATTTGTTGATAATTTTAAACATTATAATTAGCAAGTTGGTGTGTGAAAGAGGTAAAGCACATAGCAGGGACATCGGAAGGATTAGAACGACCATAAATCCATCCGGACTTGGACGATATGCAATTTGGCTTTGCACTTAGAGCAAGGAGCTTTAAATCACAAGAGGGGCTTATCTCTAAGTAATATAGCACTCCCGGGGCACAACTCCAAGTTTATAATGTGGAATATATGCCTCTGCCCAGGTGGCGGAAAGATCTAAACCCTTAAGAAGCCGTTTCGATGGAAATATCAACTTTTAGATCACGAATACATGGCTCCCCTGTTTATTTTAATTTTTGTTGTCTTTTTGTCTGACTTCCATATTAAATTTGAAGAAAAAACGCAAACTAGAATAGAACATGTCGTTTACCCTTTCCAAAGAAAAGCGGATTTAAAAATAAAAATATGGGTGCGAAATACATTCTTATTTTCACAAAATCTTTTGAAATATTTACAAATGCCACAAAACAGAAGCGATTGCCGAATGTATCAACTGAAAGGCTCATATTTGGTGGAACAACACTATGATAGGGGAAGGCAAAGGTATCAGAGAAACAATCTATGGAAGCATAGAGACAATGTGAGAATGTTCGAATACAGGTCGTTACAGACATAATATCAATACAATATATTAATTGTAAATTAATATTAGAATAATTAATGTTTCAACTTCAATTTTATAGAAAAGAACGAAAAAGCTCGTCCAAATAGCATGAAACAAAAATTTATTTGCGACTACAGCAAGCTCAGCGCGCAACTCCTGTCTTTGCGATTGTACCTTTCAACGCGCGATATTGCGTTGCATCGCGGACAGTATAAATAAGTCGCAAGCGATTTGCATTGACGTGTGAAGTCAATTACAACTCCTTTCTTTGCGGTTTCACGTTCTATTCCTGCCATAATGCATGTGAACAGTGCAAATAGGACGCATTACACTTGCATTGACCATGCCAAGTCAATGACGGCGTCGTTATTTGTGATTTTACCTTTTAATCACGCGATATCGTATCGTATCATATCGCGGACAGAATAAATAGTCGATTGGCATTTGCATTGACCATACCAAGTCAATGATGGCTTCTTTCTTTAACATTTCGCTTTTTTCGCGTGGCATCGCATCCCGGACAGGATAAATAAGTCGCATGACATTTGCATCAGCTTTTACTCCCGCGATATCGCATTGCATCCCGGACGGGATAAATAAGTCGCATGACATTTGCATTGACCATGCCAAGTCAATGACAGCTCCAATCTTTGCCATTTCAGCTTTTACTCCAGCGATATGGTATTGCGGATAGTGCAAACAGGTCACACGACACTTTCATTGACTATGTAAAGTCAATGGCATCTCTATTCTTGGCGATTTCGCTTTTTTGTCTCCCGCGATATCGCGTTGCATCCCGGACAAGAAAATAAGTTTCATGACACTTGCATTGACCATGCCAAGTCAATGACGGCGTCGTTATTTGTGATTTTACCTTTTAATCACGCGATATCACATCGCATCCCAGACAAGATAAATAAGTCGCATGATATTTGCATTGACCATGCCAAGTCAATGACAGCTCCAATCTTTGCGAGTTCGCCTTTTTTCTCCGGCGATATCGCATTGCATCCCCATCTTCACCATTTCAACTTTTACTCGCGCGATATCGTGTTGCGGATAGTGCAAACAGGTCACACGACTCTTCCATTGACCATGCAAAGTCAATGGCATCTCCATTGCGATTTCACTTTTTTTTCTCCCGCGATATCGCATCGCATCCCAGACAGGATAAATAAGTCGCATGACATTTGCAATGACCATGCCAAGTCAATGACGGCTCCAATATTTGCCATTTCAGCTTTTACTCGAGCAATATCGTATTGCGGATAGTGCAAACAGGCCACACGACACTTCCATTATCCATGTAAAGTCAATGGCATCTCCATTCTGGCGATTTCGCTTTTTTGTCCTCCCACGATATCACATTGCATCCCGGACAGGATAAATAAGTCGCATGACATTTGCATTGACCATGCCAAGCCAATGACGGCTCCTTTATTTGTGATTTTACTTTTTAATCACGCGATATCGCATCGTAACATATCGCGGACAGGAAAATAAGTTTCATGACACTTGCATTGACCATGCCAAGTCAATGACGGCGTCATTTGTGATTTTACCTTTTAATCACGCGATATCACATCGCATCCCAGACAGGATAAATAAGTCTCATGACATTTGCATTGACCATGCCAAGTCAATGACAGCTCCAATCTTTGCCATTTCAGCTTTTAATCACGCGATATTGCATCGCATCCCGGACAGGATAAATAAGTCACATGGCATTTGCATTGACCATGCCAAGTCAATGACGGCTCCAATCTTTGCCATTTCAGCTTTTACTCGCGCGATATCGTATTGTGGATAGTGCAAACAAGTCACACGACCCTTCCATTGACCATGTAAAGTCAATGGCATCACCATTCTTTGCGATTTCAGCTTCTAGTCGCTATAAATATGTAGAAATTATAATTATTCTATTCAAAGACAATTGAAAACTAATTCAAGTTATATGGTATAATCACCTATGTTTGAAAAATCAATCCTATGTTTTATGACTAGTAGACACGACCGTTGAGTTGAGTAAATTTTAATTTGCAAAGCAACAAGTATTTGACAAAGAAAAAGGAAAAAATATATTCGACTAATTTTTGAACGTTCAAAGTTTCTTTATGCATCCATCTTAGGTGTCAATATTTATAGTTTCATGGCGGTCAAATGAGTCTAAATAATAAATGGATATGGAAGTGAAAATATTTGATGCAGAAAGTTATATAATTTAGGTTTTGCGGTTGTTTCCTATAATTTAAAATGGATATTTTTGATATTTTTCCTTTTTTCGTGGCCTTAGGTGATTGGAGGTCAGGGTTCGATTTATTGGAATATTTTGATTTTCCTGAACTTCTACTTATTCATAAGTGAACGTCGTCTAAGCTGGATTGGCTGTTAAAAAGGGTAATTTTTAGCGTGTAAAGTATTGCTAATGGGAATGCTTTTAAATGATCTCTCAAACTTGATAATAATTACGTACCGTTTAAATACTTCCCATATTGACAACGGTTGGAATTTTTGAATAATTGCGCCAGGAAATGAAGCATTTATAATTTTACATGCATGTGAGAAATGTAAGAGATATTAAGTCATTATGGTCTGGTTTTAGATTTCCCCCAATTAAATCTCTCTTATAAAAAGGAAGACGCATTGTGGCACAGATTGTCGAGCTTTTCTCCCGGCCGCATTATTGCGAATTGAGAAAACGAGACCTCCTTCGAAATCGGTCGGCAATTAAACCCAAGATCTCTGTTAATTGTCCAAGTATCAATTTAGCAGGGCAGCACAAAGATCCAACTCCGGGTCTCAAAGACATCCCGATTATGTTTTATTGTCTCGACGGCTTTTCCCATGGATGAGCGAAGAAACAATTTGGATTAAGGGCCGGCTGCGGTAAAGGAATTGTTGGGAACGTGCGTACGTGACGGGTGAGAGAATATGATGTATGGGAGCCCGGCTACCGAGACCAAACCGCAGCGACCGCATATGTTAAAACATTCCTCCATTTAAACTCCCCCACACCTACACGATTTAACCATTCCCCTCTCCTTTCTTAATGCTCACCCTAATCTCTCTCTATACAGTTTGTATTGTCCCTTCTTAATGGACTGTGGGCCGGCTCGCCTTTTCCAATTACATGCGTCCTTCCACTCGGGGGATCCGTGGATCATCTTAAATTCCGTTCTCGGACGCTTAACGACCATCTACACGTCCATTCGTCAAATATTATAATTTTTAAATTGGAAAATTTAATTTCTTTCGGCACGTTTGTGGACAAAGCTTACAGAGGGAGGCACCAAAAGTACCTAAACTTTGGTACGATCAAGGGATGGTCGAAACTAAAAAGTATCATTTTAAAATTTTAGCAATGAAACCTTAATAGCTTTTGCCTAACCTAGTTAGCTTTATTATGAAAATCGTAGTATAAAGGGAGACTGGCGATAAGCAACAAAAAGAGTTAATTTGAAGGTAAAATCTATAGACAGATTATTTTATAAAATCTTGGGGACGAAACAAATTTGCCGCACCATTTAAGAAAATTAATTAATTTATACCTACCACTGTAGATGTATTATACTGAACCAGCAGATTGGATTTAAATTTGACATATGTATTTGACAATATTGTAAAACATTAAACAACTTACAAGATGAAATACTTTTATATTTAATTATATATAATTTTTAATTTTAATTGTATTTATTTTCATATGGTCTTATAAGAGTCCAATTGTTTTATATAAAAATAAAAAAATTCTCAAAGAAAATTTTAAATTAAAATTCACCCTTTTTAACTTGAAATTCCCCTATTTAAAGCATCAAAGAAAAATATGTTTGAAACATAAGTAACTTACGAATGAAATGTAAGCATATAGTAAAATTTATTTATATTTGAGAATCTTTTTAATTGGGATATTGGGATTGGGACAAACAATTGGGACCTTAGATTTTTTTTTCTTCTTATTTTTGTAATTTGAAATTTTTTGTCAATAAAAAATATTGTTCTCCTAAAAAAAAATAATTACAATCTAAGTTGTCAAAGAATCGAAAAATTATTGTTGAGAAAAGAAAAAGAAAGATTAAAATAGTCATTGTATTGAAATAAAATATCATCTTGTATTTTGAGATATAATTATATATTTCAGTTGGTTAAGAAATTTTTTAACCGTTATAAAAATCAGAATTTTTTATGTTAATATTTAATTTTTCATTATTTTTGGTTAATTTTCCTATCATATGAGAGCCAAATTATTTTGTATTAAAAAATCTCCTTAAATAAACACGAATTTTACATTACTTGCTTACATTTATACCATCTATGTTTATTTGATGCTTTAAAAAAAGGGTTAATTTCAAATTACAAAAAGGGGGAAATTTAAGTAAGAGTTTAATTTTTAATTTAATTTAATGTGTGGTGATTAGTGACCGTTAGTCGATGATTATTCAGCAATCGTGAGATGCGGTCTGGTGTGATGTAGGTTTCAGAAAAAACATTTTCTTTATCGTGCCAACGTTTCGATCTTTATTGAGATCATCTTCAGGGCTCAATGTTTTGTTTTCTGCGTAAGTGTGCCATTCTTGCGTGTCGTGCCCACACTGACGCAGAAAACAAACACTTTGAGCTCTGAAGATGATCTCAATAAAGATCGAAACGTTGGCACGATAAAGAAAATGTTTTTCTGAAACCTACATCACACCAGACCGCATCTCACGATTTCGGAATAATCATTAATTTAAGTATTAAATGAAGTTTAAAAAGTTTAATTGGAAGTAAAAAAACAGTTAAATTGAAAAATTTAATTAGAAGTTGAAAAGACGAAAAACCCTGTTGGATAGATTAGGTTTTAAAATCTTGATGAAATAAATTTGCCGCGATTTTTTTTAAATTTTAGATTATTGATTATATCTACAACAGTATATGCTGGATTTTCCAAGAGCCCAATTTTTTTATATTAAAAATTATTCTCCTATGTACAGGAATTTTATTCCCATCTCCTAAGTTTAATTTAATGCTTTAAGAAAAAGGCTTATTAGGAGTTGAAAATTGCAAATTTGAACTTAAAAAGGCTTAATTGGAAAGTAAAAATGTTAAATTTGATTTTTTTAATGGCCTTATGACCGATGCATGTTTAGCCAAGGTGACGATTATTATATGCGTATTCATATTGGGGGGGGGGGTTATCGTGAAAAAAGGCCTCAGCCCCTTTTTTGGTGACGGTGGGAATCGAACCCTATTCTAGCGTCTATGAGCCGAGAGTCTCTCACACTAACCACTCGGCTACCGCGGCCCCCAAATTTGAAATTAAAGTAGTTATTTTGAAGTTTAAAAGGGTTAATTTGACGGCAAAACATACAGATTGATTATATTGTAAAATCTTAGTAACAAAACAAATTTGATGCAACATTAAAAAAAATATATATTTATACCTACAACCGTAGATGTATTACACCAAACCAGCAGATTGGATTTAAATTTGGCATATGGCATTCGGTTTGACGTAGATTTATATAATATTTGGTTATACCATTCATAATCTATTGATTCTTGGCCCAATTATTGGTCAGAAGTGACGAAGTACTACTTAATAAATAGTTCTCACTGATAGTTGGCTTCAACGATCCGAATTTCAAGCATTTACATTGGAAATAAATAAGTTATAAAAAAGTATAAATACTTTATACGATTTTCATTCAGGAGCGAGCTAATATTTAAGGAACAGACAAGAAGTACATTGTAGTAAATTACTAAACATTAGTAACCGTGAAAATCCATTGGGGTGGTAATGGTTCTTTTTTAATTTTCCAGAGGTAAATGTAAGGAAGCCGGTCGACTGCTGATAACAGGCTGTGGTCATAGGTGGAGAGCGATCCATCAGCCTTATTAGATAGCCCGGTCTGAGATCTGTCATAATATCTAAGTTAATATCCATGTTTGGGAGCGTGGAGCCGTCACCTTGGGATGATTGAATATTTCAGCCTTCCATTGTATAATGGAGCCGAGAGACAGATATCGACCTAATGGTACTCGAGGGTCAACAACTTGGGCCGCATTGTTTACAAATTACTCGGCTTTTTCCGTCCGTCCGACTATCAGGGATTGCTTCTAGTTAGAAGTCGGGAAACAAAAGGGACAAAATAAGAGCGAGATGTTTTTTTCGGAAAAATTATCCGCATTTCAAGTATAAAGTACGTACAACTTAAAACTGCAACAATTTCTCTTTTCACTTACATGCCAATCGGAATAACTTAGCAGATAATCGATTTTTCAACACCAACGCATACCTGAAACAATATCGGCAATTAATATATAATTATACTTAAGTCAACACAATTTTGTTTAAAAAAAAATCTTAGGTATTTTTATAGCCAAAAATTAGTATAATTGCGAAACTGTGGAATTGACACGAGCTCTTGGTAGTGAAACTGGCTCATGCTATTCGATTTATAATAAATTTATTACATAATAGTATGTACAAAAGGTTTGTATTTTTGACAGTGGGTTTTTTTATTATTAATAATAATTACTCAGATATGATTATAAATAAGTTAGAACCTTGTAGTTGTAAAATTGTAGTTAAGAGCTCATTGGGCGGTTTCGCTCCTGTCATTTGATATACAACTACAACAGTTACATTAAATATATCTATATAATTTGTTTTTAGAAGATTAGTTGGCATTTTTATATCAGTTATTAGTGAGAAATGTTCAGGTTCTGAGAAGAAGAAGACGAGCAAGTGAAGTTGGCAAACAGGAGCTCATGTCGGTACAATCCCTGTTATTCGTTTTAGAACTTTATGATTAGCTTTAAACTATTTAAATAATTAGTTTTTATAACAATTAGTTGGCATTTTTATATCAATTATTAGTCAGAAATGCCCAGATTCTGAAAAGAAGACAAGCACGTGAAGTTGGCAAACAGGAGCTCACATCGGTACAGCCCCTGTTATTCGTTTTAGAACATCATAATTTATTTTAAACTATTTAAATAATTTGTTTTTAGAAGATTAGTTGGCATTTTTATATCAATTATTAGTCAGAAATGTTCAGGTTCTGAGAAGAAGACGAGCAAGTGAGGTTGGCAAACAAGAGCTCATATCGGTACAGCCTCAGTTATTCGTTTTAGAACTTCACAATTTACTTTAAACTGTTTAAATAATTAGTTCTTTAACAATTAGTTGACATTTTTATATCAATTATTAGTCATAAATGCCGAGATTCTGAAAAGAAGTCGAGCAAGTGAAGTTGGCAAACAGGAGCTCATGTCGGTACAGCCCCTGTTATTCGATTTAGAACTTCATAATTTGTTTTAAACTATTTAAGTAATTTGTGTTTATAACAATTAGTTGACATTTTTATATCAATTATTAGTCATAAATGTTCATATTTTAAAAAGAAGACAAGGAAGTGAAATGAGCAAGCAGGAGCTCATGGCGATATTGCCCCTACTACTCGGTTTATAACGTCAGAATTTGCTTGCAATTATTTAAATAATTAGCTTTTTTAACAATTAATTGGCATTCTTGTATCAATTATTATTCATAAATGCCCAGATTATGAAAAGAAGACGAGCACGTGAAGTTGGCAAACAGGAGCTCATGTCGGTACAGCCCCTGTTATTCGATTTAGAACTTCATAATTTGTTTTAAACTGTTTAAGTAATTTGTGTTTATAACAATTAGTTGACATTTTTATATCAATTATTAGTCATAAATGTTCATATTTTAAAAAGAAGACAAGGAAGTGAAATGAGCAAGCAGGAGCTGATGGCGATATTGCCCCTACTATTCGGTTTATAACGTCAGAATTTGCTTGCAATTATTTAAATAATTAGCTTTTTTAACAATTAGTTGGTATTTTTATATCAATTATTAGTCATGGAGGTTCAGATTCTGAAAAGCAGACGAGCAAGTGAATATGGCAAACAGGAGCTCATGGCGACATTCCTCATTTCAAAATAGATCAATTTTATAATAGTAGGTAACTTGTGGAGTTGTCTTTTTTTGGGTTAGGCCGCGGTATTGTAAATTCTCAAATTTGACTAAATGAAAATCAAAATTTGCAGCTTTCTAATCAGCTTAGAAAATTCGCCAATTTTAGGGTTTCCTTGATTTTCTAAGGCAATTCCTTCATCACACTTGTCCACAAGAATAAATAAAACATTTGAAAAACATATCAAGAGGTTCAAAACACAAACTGTCATCCGAACAAGTAGGGTTGAATTCCCACTCGCCAGTCTTAAAGGCCATGAAAACCATCGGCCCGATTGGGTCGAAATCGATATAAAAGAGGCCTAAGATTGGTAGATTTACACGTCTACGGGCGGGTACGTGCGCACTTCGACTTTATGAGTACGTGCACTTCTCGCCGACGGCACAGATCGACCTAATGGGTATGTTTTTGTTTTTGTCCACAAGCGAGAAGCCCACGAAAAAAACAATTCTTCTAAGCAATAACAAATTAACATCCACCTTTGTCTTAAGCACCAATTTAATTCCTGTTTATTAAAAAAAATAAAAAATAAAAAATAAAAAATAAAATACCACAATTAGAATAGGATCAATTTCACCTTGCTATTTAGGACAAAACCCATACAAATTTATAAAAGCGTCTTCAAAGTACCAATTGCAATTTTTTGTATTATGTGTTTCTTGGTTGATAACGTTAAATTATCCTTACATTGGCATTTTTAATACAACATATTACGTACATATTACAACATGAAAATGGTTAGTTATGAGATTAAAAGAAGAAGAAAAACAGGTAGTAAAAATAACTATAACAACTGACTGAACGTTCTGAAAGACCTGCGTCACTATGAGGAACAAAAAATAAAATGTACAGAAGAAAAATATAAATAAGAATATGTAATGAATATATGCCAAAAAAAGGGAAATTAAAAAAAAAGTAATAAAAATATTGTAGGTTGAGATGATGAGTTGGTGTCTCGACAGCTCAGTGATTAGAGCGCCAGCGTATCTACCAGAAGGTCGTGGGTTCGAACCCCGCTCGTGACACTCACTTTTTCAACCACGCATACAAATTATAAATTAATTTAAGTAAATAACAAATATGAAGGGTATCTCTTTCTCCCCTCTATTTCTCTCTCTGAAACCTCTCTATTCCTCTCTCTCTCTCTGCCTCTTTCTCTCTCTCTCTCTCTCACTCACTAACTCACTCTCTCCGCTTCTTTCTCTTTCTCTACCTCACTCACTATCTCTCTCCCTCCCCTCTTTCTCTGTCATTTTCTTTCTAACCCTCTCTATCTTTTTTTTTCTCTCTCTCTCTCTCTCTCACTCACTAATTACTTACTCTCTCCGCCTCTTTCTCTCTCTCACACTCCCAATTTTTTTCTCTCTATCCCCTCTTTCTCTCTCTGTCATTTTCTCTCTGTTCCCCCCCTCTCTCTCTACCTCTATCTCTCTCTCTCACTCACTCACTCACTCTCTCTCCGTCTCTTTTTTCTTTGTCCCACTCACTCTCTCTCTCTCCCTCTCTCTTTCTCTCTGTCTCTCTCATGAAACATGTTTTCTTATGATTTTATCGGATATCAAATAGAAAGACAGAGACAAAAAAAATGATCATAGAAAATTTTTATTCGTTTGATAACTTTAAGATAAGAGTTGTATTTAGAAGGACTAAACAAATATTGCAGCTTGTAAACTTGTTCGGAACTTTCTCAAATTTAAGGAAAAAGTTCAATTATCGTGTCGAGACGAAGTGGAGTCGAGCAGTTTTTTAATGGATTTCCACGAGATGTTATGTCTGGGTGGTGAGAAAAAAGCAGGAGAATGGATGTTAGTTGGAGAGGAATGTCGATAATTTGGTGGATGGATATCCGAGGTGTAATGACAGACCCAGGGCAACCGTACGTGACTCCACAGTACTAAACCCTCATATTTACATTATACTTTTTTAAAAACAATATAATACAGTTACACCCCGATTTCTCCCGGTGCGAGAGCGGCCGTTATTCCGTTTGTTTATTTTTCCATTGTGCGAGTCACGTCTTTGTATCTTTCTCGTGGGCCGGGATTGTTTCAACAGGTCCTTCGTCCTTGATCGTTTCCTTGCTCATTGTAACGTATAATAATGCATTTCTTCCTAGAGACGATCGGCCGCCTGATTCATTGCGAATATGTGCAAATCCACTGACAACTTCCAATCCCGAGATAAGACAATGAACATGTGTTTATTCGTATAAATTATATTACATGATTATTCATAATATCGTCGCTATATAATCTAGTTGAGTTATAGAGCATTGTCACGAAACCGAAACGGCCTTTCGAAAGTAGCAAATATTCATCTGTGTAATTAATTCCGATTTGAATAAGGCAATGCATCAAACCGGCCATGTCGGGACGTTGTAAAGTTCACCGGCGCTGACCGAGGATGAGGCATCTCGCCCTTACCGACCGCACAACCGGCATCGTTTAAGACATCATCAATCTCGCCTCCTTTGATCGATATGTCAATCAGTAGCGAAATAATTACTCGGTAAAATGTAATCATTTCCTGGACATGTAGCATTAAGAGTGGATTCCGATTCCGTCTAATGGCCGAGACGTGAGGATGTTAACTATTACATTCGTCAGACGTCCATAATCGAGAAACGCTCGTAAAATTAGAAAGGCGTCGATACCGGCCCATCTCGCGAATATTTTTAATTTAACCACTCAACGGTTATAATTACAATGATTGAAGAAAAACGCTAATGCAATCAACGGGAAAACCGCTGGACAAACAAAATTGCGCCTTTTCAATTATCCTTTTACGGTAGTCAATCAATGTTTTTTCCATATTTACCTACAGACTTTAGAAATTAATAACTCATCAAGAGCGTTAAATGAACGTTCTTCCCTTTAATTACCAAGTCGCTTTTCGAGGAAATTGGATACTGGACTGTTTTTACTGCCTGCGGTCTAAACTGCTGCCAAGTTTATGTGCGAAACCTACGTACAAAGGGGGAAAATTTTGCAGGTAAAAGAAAAAAAAATAGAAATGAAAGTTTGCCATTGAATGAGTTGCAGCCAAGGGGTTCAATAACTAAACCTAAATTAATAGACAGGTTAGCGTTCTTTTGGTACCATTATCTTCCTAACCCCTTCACCGAATTTACTGAATTTTCCAGTACTTGTATTTTACTGTTGTATTTTGAAACTTTGTTATTTTAAGGGTGACAACAGATCAATCATCCAAACGCACCTATTCACTGGATCGTCATTCGTAATTTGAACCAAGTTCAGAGAAGGAAACGTAGTGTCCTTACATGACGTAACCAGTTCGGTGTTTTTTGTATCTCCCAAGGAACTACATTCTATGTCGAAAAGAACACTTTTTTGGGGGACGGGCTGATGGTGACGTAGCATTTCCATCGCCCCTCATGTTGCCTGCGTGACTTGGGTCTACGGCGTAAAATTTTTAAAGTACCACATCGACCCCAAATTAGAGTAGTTTATTGTAGTGAACAGGCCGATGGAAGGAATATCGAGTACAACGTCTACCAAACAGTATTAGGGCGAACAATGTATATAGGAATGAATGTATTTATTAGTGTGATTGTGTATAGAGTGTGTAGAGATTTTTGCTAGTGTTTCGGGGCTGAAATGACCAAGCTGTTGGTTGCCCCTGACTAAAAAATGAGAAAAAAAGAACACTTTTTCCCAAGCAGAGTTCTTTCAAACGCCATACTTGAATTTTTCAAAATAGTATTTATAGTCCATTTATGTCTAGTGGTCTAATTGACCTTTCAATTAATTATTCTTTTCATTAAGGTCTTGGGTGAGATGGAAAATTTAGTGTCATGAGCTGGATTCGAACCCACGACCCCCGGCTCAATACGCCGCTGCTCTAACCACTTGAGCTAACGTGACTTCCATCCACTCGGGCACCAAATCCTCAACAATTTCCCCTCTTTTTTCCCCTTTTTCAAATGTCGTGTAATCAGGTTCGATTCTCAGAATTTATAATGTTTACCGTGATTGGATTTTAATTTTCTTTGTACAAAAATGTCTAGAAAGAGTTTGTTTATGAAATCATTATATTTTTAGTATAGTGAAGATAGGATTGTTCAATACCTTTAGCCAGAAACGTTGAGTAACGTTGCTCGGTTATTATACGTCCGTCCCGGGATATCTCGTCTGACAATTGGATGTAATAAAAGTAAGTAACAGTGCCTGATTAGGGTCGTGATCCGATAAAGGTTGTTCAAAAAGAATGTCGGACGTACAGAGACATTGCTCCGGGTGGCTAACCCCGAAGGCTGTAAAGGGAAGCGACGGGCATAAATTAAAGAGAAGATTTACTCTGCTCGCTTGTTCGGGCCGACCATTCATAAAGTGGAACTACCTCACTTGTCAACATTTCAATAGACAATGAGGAGCGGACCTATGCCTTGTCCGCGTTTTCCGTCGCCAGGAGGAAAACTGGAGCCCCCGGCCATAATTTAATGGACACTCCATCAACCGGAATTACATTAGGCGGGCCGAGAACAATTTATTCATATAACGAGATGAGAAAAAATGATGGAAAATAAAATATTTTGTTACGGTACATGTCATGTGCCGTGTGTGATATAGCACACCGACCGGGGTTTACCATTGTATCTGACCCCACCCCTTTACACTTTTTGTCTGACGTCATTTTTAATTAACTTTTTGTAGCCGGCTCTGTTTGAAAGAAGGGTCGGATTAATTAATGGCCCTATTATTAGAATATGTACAGTAAGGTAAGAAAGTCGCTTTTTGGAGTTTGGTGGATTTTTTTATTTTCACAGCAACTAGCGTAATGTATTCGACGGTGAATTACGTGAGAGGAATATTATTATTAAAGATTTTTGAAAAAATAGGCATATAATCGGTGTGTGAGGGTGGTCTTTGATCAATGATTTTTTTTTATTCGCCTACTCTTACATTAACCTATGTAATATGTATTTTCCTCCCAAGGGTTTTCCATTTTGATGCTACCTCCGACCAAGGTTATAACTACAATCTGTCAAAATTATAAAATAAATAATTATATTAAAAAAACACATAGACAAGGGAGAAGGTAAAATGATAAAATTCTCAACTAGGAAAATAAAAACAAGAGCACCTATTAATTAATCATCAACAAGGTGAGAGAGGGTTTGGCGGGCTTGTACTGACCATTGAAACAAGCCGAAAATTTTTGGTGAAAAGAAAAATAATTTTTTTTTTAATTTTAGGTCAATAATATTTTCAAGGGGAGGCATATCACTGACTACATGATCCCGGAAACATTCTTTACAACGACTTATAATGTCTCAACAAACTATAAAGGAGAGCATGAGATACAATGTAAACAAATAACTCCAAAACAAATGAAGGAGTTTCATTCAAATTTTTCATAAGCCTAATAAATTTTGTAAGTAACCAAATTCTTTAGGGAAGTCAACAATGCCGTCAACGCCTGTGCTGTAAAACTCTTAAAAGAAACATTCTCATAAATCGGTTAGTCATGCAGCTATAAAAAAATTAGCATGTAAAAAAAACACATTAAAAAAGTCAGAGAATGCGTACAAAATCTCCAAAACCTGGGGCAACCTAACAAGCTGATATCTTCGATATCGGATAGCACACGAGGGTATTTCTGGTTACGAAAAAGCAGACACACTTGCCAGAGGAGGATCTGCAAGACCATATGTCCAACGATCCTGAACCTATTCTTGGGATAACAAAAACAAACACGAAAGGATAAATAAAAAGGCAAAAGGAAAAGTGGATTAACTTTAGAGGTGCTAGACACAGTAAGCTCATGCTAAAACAACCCTCACCAAGACTGGCAAACTCACTGCTATAATAAGAGAGGGCCAAACTAGGAGGACTACCGGTCACCGGCATCTAAGGAAACATCCACACAAAATGGTCATACTCAATGATGACCCCCATTTGTCGATTATGCACTGAGAATTAAGAAACAAAACCCCCAAATCAATTTCGAATTCTAGGCAAGCACTCAATAAGAAAGGAAGTCAATGACCTAACACTCCTTAAAATCAGATCGAATCGATAGACTGAACTAGTAAAGCAGAATAAGTCAGAAGTCTATACGCTTTTGGAACAAAAACCTCCACTTCCTAGTAAACATCCAATCATCATCACTGCGTAATATCAAATGTCACATCGACTCACCAAATTTTATCTGTACATATTATATGAATGTTTATGTATGTGTGGGTGAGACTGTGGCGGCATTCACAGCACCCCACGGACCCAAAAACCTAAGTTGGTTTTACATAAATGTATATATTTTTAGAGAGATTCTGTGTGAGACATCCCTGTGCTCTTTTCTACTTTTAATTGTACATATAGTATGAAAGTTTTGAGTAATGTGAATGTATTTATTAGGGTGAATGATGACGAGTCCTCAGAGGAATGTATATCTTTTCACCACGTGTTAATAGGATTAAAGATGATAATACATTCTCATAAGTTCCATCAATAATGAATGATTGCATGGCGTTCCTATTCGTGAGCCAAATTTTATCAATCCTAAAACGCGAGGTGCCGGTTATTGCCACGGCAGCTAGCCGGTTAACAAAATGTTTTGTTCCTCTATATTGATAAACATGATAAAAAATAATATGTACTCCTTGGTCTTGTCTTTCTTCTATTTCCTTCCTCAAGGATTTGATGCATTTAAAGGTTCAAGGTCTGCCAAAATTTTAACCACCTTATATAAATATTTACTTCTTGACCTTCTTTTCCTTCTTCATCCTTCCTCCAAATCTTATGCACATTTAATGGTTCAAGGTCTGCCAAAATTGTAGCCACAATATACAACCATTTACTTTTTGATCTTCTCTTCCTTCTACTTCCTTCCTCAAGGACCGAATGCAGGAAAGGTCAAGGTCTGCCAAAATAGTATCCACAATGAACAAACATTTTCTCCTTGGTCTTGTTTTCCTTACCAATTTTACAGATGTAGTCAGCCTAACCCATGGACAAACTATTATAATGTTATTATTCTCATGAATTGAACAATATTTCCATGGAATTCTATTTCTTTCCGAACATCTAATGACCCGTTCTTCAGTCTAGACATTCTGGTAGATCGTGGATACCTTTCCGTGTTCAATTACAAGCCGAAAATATTTCTAAAACTTTTAATCTATTTACTATGGTTTCTCTTCCGTCCTAGAACCTTAGGTGATTAAAAACAATCTTTTAAGATTCTGGTATACCTCATTCAAAAATCAACAAATATTAGAGAAGGTTTCACTAATTTATCAACTTGTTTGGTTTAATGAAAATTTAACTTTCTTAAAAAGACGAAAAGTACTGACAGGCTAATGATAAGATTGCTAGTAGTTACAGTAATCAAAGGACAATTTTAAAAACTCAAATTCAACTTTCACAGGTTCTTGATTTATTTATTTATTTTTTATTTTTTTGTAAAAGCAGATCGTGTCAATTGACAAATGCCGTCTGTTTGTTGACTAATGAAACCGACTCTATTTCATTTTCTGGCATTTTGCCAAGTCATCGGACAATTTATAAAGTTGGGTGCGAAAATGAAAGTTGAGAAATGAGCGCGTTTCCTTGAAACAGAGTGAACTTGACGGCCATGTTAAGTCTGTCTATTTTAGACCGGCGGGGCGACAACAAGGGTTCCATCAATTCCTTTTGCACATTGTCCTGTGCATGTATATAAATCCATATTGACTTCAAAAATTGTCAAGTAATTGTAAATATTAATTTGGACGAAATATTCTTAAGTTTTATATCAACTTAATGATAACTTGTATCAACAAAATGATGGAAATACTTGATTTGTTATGTTTTAGAGGGACGAAGTTTTGTCACGAAGAAGAGAATTTTATTCCCGCTTTTTGTCTGTCATAGATCCAGTTACAAAATTCTTAGTGTTTAAAATATTTTAACGTTGGGTCTCAAAATCGACCCGTAAGGTAAAATATAAAGACCACTTTTGCCCGGGATATGCATGCTCTCGGATATGCCTTAGTAGTAATGATTTACGAATTGAAGAGAAGGCCCCCTTGGGGTGGAAAGATTAAGAACAATGCGTTATTTATTTCCTCCGATCCTCTCGGATTATGGGTTGAAAATAACAACGGCATATGCACAAAAAGAAAAAAAAATGAAAATGGGAATAAGAAATCGTTATAAATCACACAAAGGTGCGAACTGAAATCACCAAAGGTGCCCCGCTGTTGGGTTTATTACATAAACGCCTTTTTTTTTTTTATATTTAGAAGATGCTTCAAAACCGTTGGAAAACGTTGCGCAAAACTCGAAATGGCTGATTGTCAAGGGGGGGTCAGTCAATCACGTTGAAGTGGGTTGTATAAATATGACGTGTCGATCAATATATCTCTATCTATCATAGATCGCAGCGTTGGAATAATGTCAAGGATGACGAATATATGAATAATATAGCTGGGTGCAGAGGGCGGCTCGGCCTTCTATCTTTGGTTGACAATTAACAAGAGCTCGACTGGAAGGCGTGTGTACACCTGCTCGTGGGTGTCTGCAATTGGGTCGCCAAACAACCGCACAACCTTTAATAAAGGAAAAACAACTGGGTGTGTAATTATAAAAACTAACTACGAAGGGCATGTTTTTACAAGTTTGATGATCTCTAGGGAAACTCGCATAAAAACATGGCATTCCTCCAACATTTTTTTTTCTTCAAAATATACATCATTAAACCATTATATAGACAGATAGATGAGAAAAACGGAGAGTGTGTGTGTTTGTGAAACAGAAAGAAAGAAAGAAAGGGAGAGAGAGAGAGAAAGAGAGTGAGTAGGAAAGGGGGAGAGAGAAAGGGTGGTAGATTGATAGGTATAAAGAAAGATGGATATAGTATTTTTCATTGCAGACAAATGGAAAGATAAATATAATTATCGAGATAGATGGCTGAATAGATAATTAGATATATAGAAAAATGAATAAATAAAGAGGTAGATAGATAGTTAGATAGATAGAGAGATAGATAGATAGAGAGATAGATAGACAGATAGATAGATAGATAGATAGATAGATAGGTAGGTAGATAGATAGATAGATAGAGAGAGAGAGAGAGAGAGAGAGAGAGAGAGAGAGAGAGTGAGTGAGAGTATACATTGATAGATATGTAGAAAGATAGAAAAATAGGTAGAAAAATAAAGGGAGAAAAAGAGAAGAGCGAGAGAGAGAGTCAGAGAGGGATAGGTTGATAGGTTTATAGAAAGGTAGATAGAGTATTTATTGAATGATGGAATAAATGCAAAAATAAATAATTAGACAGACCTAAAACGAAATAAATAAAGAGAGAAAGGGAGAGAGAGAGAGAGGAAGAGAGAAGGAGAAAGAGAAGATTGATAGATATAAAGAAAGAAAGAATTTTTATTTACAGACAAATGGAAAGTTAGATAGAATGATCGAGATAGATGGCTGAATAGATAATTAGACAGACGGAAAAAGAAATAATTAAAGAGAGAGAAAGAGAGAGAGAGATAAATAGATAGATGTATACAAAAATAGATAGTTAGAGAAACATGGATAGATACATAGAAATATATATAAAGATAGATATTTAGAAAAATAACGAAAGTTACAAAGACAGAGAAACGAAGAAAGTGAGGAAAAAGAAGAGAAGAGGTAGAGAAAAGAGATAAAGATAGCGAGAGAGAGAGAGAGAGAGAGAGAGACAGAGAGAGAGAGAGAGAGAGAGAGAGAGATAGAGAGAGTGTGGGTACAGATTGATAGATATATAGAAAGATACATAAATAGGGAGAAAAATAAAGGGAGAGAAAGAGAGAGTGAGAGATGGAGGGAGAGAGAGAGAGAGAGAGCGAGAGAGAGAGAGAGAGTGAGGGAGAGAGAGGAGAGAGGGACAGAGAGACGAAAAAGGACCGACAGAGAAATATGCAGATGCGTGGGAAAATAGAAAGATAGAGAGAGAGAGATAGAAGGGTAGCAAGATATATAGAAAAATAAAAAGAGGGGGAGAGAACTTGTTTGAAGAAACGTATGTGTTTTTTTAATTTAAGTTAAAATAAATGATACGAATGTATATTTCAATTAATAACAGATCAGTTAATATTTATCTGATAGTAGATAAAATGATGAGAAAAGTACTACACCCGTCCAAAGGTAAAATACGTCTCTGACCATAAATATTCATGTTCAAGTCGGCGGGAAGAATTACCAATTAATTAATTAGGTATTTCCAAGGGCTAATTTGTCATTAGGCAGAGAAATACTACAGCCGCCTGTTATCGAAGATTTATAAGATATTTATACCCGGTTTGACCCAAATGGAGTTTGATGTGAAAACAATTGCGAAACCGACCATTTACGCCTCGCTGGCAAGATTTGAACTTTATTTCAAGAAAATTCAAAACAAAGACATATTTTATATTTTGAAAGTGACGATTTTTTATAAAAGAAAGGGAAATAGAATGTCTGTGTGAGATTGACGTATGTAGTTAGAAAAATAGGCGAAATAACCAAAATCTAAAATGATGTAGAATTTTATGGACGAATATTTATTATTAATGTTATCTGTCTGAGTGCTTTTGCGATGTACGCATGTAACGCGTTATTTATAGGCAACTATCCAAAAATCTACGCACATTTTAAATCGGAAGTAATACAAACAGGGCCAGCAATTAATTCCACTCCCTTACATGGCCGGTCGCCTTTGCTGGCTCAACTATTAATTAAAAACCCATTATAATTGGCTACAACATGTATTGAGAAATTCGTAAAATAAATCATTTTTATGACAGATTATAAACCACTTCCGTGTACCGAAAGGGGTTGAAACGCAAACTCCGAAAAAACAGCGATAATTTATAGCCGACTCGTATAAATTTGTTCCAGCTTATTTTGACCATTTGTAACCCGTTTCTATTCATTACACAACGTGGAAACAATACATTTAAAATTGTGAAATTTTAATATAATTATCAGGATTTTTGTCGAACAATTCAGTTTATTAACAACCAGCCTCAGGGGCGTCGGTGGCCGCAACGGTTTAGGCGTTGACACGGCGCTCATCACTGTAAGGTAAAGGTCCCGGGTTCGAATCCAGCGGCCCTGCATTAATAATAATCGACATACTTACAAAGGGACTTTTTTTCAAAACGACCGGCAGGGTTGATATAACGTCAGCTGTTGCGAACCTTCGTAAAAATTAAAAAAAAAAAAAACGACTCAAAATCGTTGACATTCGTTCAAAAACATGAACCGTTTTTATATTAAACATTCAAAAGTCATTGATTGTAAATTATTTACTCATAACTTTTGCTTCGACAATAAAAGGAGGCATTTTTAATATTTGTATAATTGTCTCTGCTATAAATAAACAATAAATTAAGAATTTCATCTATGCCCGAAGATAAAACATGGCAGTCATTTCATCCCCTTGTGCGAAAGGGTGCAACACTAACTTCATTTTATTCAAATAGACATGCAATCCTTTTAAATAACTAACTATTAACAAGTAACCTGAATTAATAAAAATATGCAGCAGTTTGCCTTTTAGCCTACTTTTTGCCCATTCATCACCTGGCTGTTTCTTAGTATGTCCTCAAAAAAAGGAAAAATTGGACTCTTCTTGTATGTTTGTCCAGGAACGCAAGGGGAAATGAATTTTTCTTTAAAGTATAACGATTTGCCTATATGTAATGTTGGCAAATAAGTTCGCATTTTTCACTACTGCAAACATTTGGCTGTTATGAAAGACGTCGAAAACGTATCTCATATAAGCGTTAAAAATATCGTGTGACTCAAAAAAACTTTCCTTTAACTTCGAACTGTTATATATCATGACTTTGTGCCAGACTTTGGAATTTTGAATTTATGAAGGTAAGCCATGAAGTGGAAGGTCCAGTAGTCAGGACATGGCCACTGCCCTGGAGTCCTATCAAGCTCCAACTCTAAATTTTTGATTATTGACATGATCTTGTTTTAAGATAATGCATTAATAATCTATAATCTATAAACCTTTTTGAGAATAGAGTTGTGTGTATTGCTGCGATTGAAAACACTGCGCCGGTGGGCATCATTGGTAGGTGAAGGGCTACTTATTCAATTGGCCTAAAGGAAGTAAAACAGGCCAACATTATGCGAGTAGACTTCAATGTTGCCATTTTAGCTGTTATCAGCGGCTGTTCCATCCAAGCTCTGATTAGGTAAAAGTAAGAAACCTGCTTAATAAAGGAAACCTATTCGTGTTCCAGGTTCTTGGATGAACTAGCCAAGAAGGTTACGCAGTAGATCAAACCAGATCAACCACTGCCTTTTAGCTCAGCAAAAAGATTAACTAAAGGTTTTTTCAAAGCAATTAATACAAGTTTGCAACAGGCTCGGGACTAAGAAAAATATTGGCTATGACCCACTACCAGGACATCCACGAGGCATAACTACCTTCAAAACCTTATTCAGGGTTTGTTTCGCGGATAGACCTATATGCCAGCTGTACAGCCAAGAGAAAATAGACCATCTATGATGTGTTTTGCACTAGCCATGGCTGTAGAAGGTGCAGAGTAAGACAATTTAAAAAGGACACATACAGTGTGAGTTCCACTGGGTTCCGGGATAACTTAGCCAAGAAGGGTGCGCAGAAGATCAACTTTAACCTCTTAGTTTGTGCTAGATGTGTAGCTAAGAGGAAATGGAAGATGACAATTTAAGACTGCCCTGAACTAGCTACTATGGTAGATGGCAGCACAATATAAAGGAACATGCAGGACTCCACTGGGCTGCTAGATGCATAAATATTGAATTACGAGGCAAAACTGTTTCTCAGAACAGAGTAATTGAAGAATCCTGGCTTTGGAAAATTATGCCGAAGACGACGAGGACCTTATTTGCGTTTTGACCGCAAACGTGGACCGAAAAACCCAATGTTCAGTTCAAGCCCAGAAAGCCAATTTGGCCACTTTTTTCCCTTCTTCCCCGGATCAAAGGAAATTGTGATGAGCCTCCAGGGAAAACCAGCCTTTTTCGCCTCCCTTCTTTCTAGCCGGGTAATGATGGGCGTGGTGAAAAAGAAATAATATTCGGTGACCGTCTAGAACGGGTGCCTTTGTTGTGGTGTTCGGGTCATTACAATTAGCTTGCTCACGTCTACCGACATCATTTCCGGCCTCCCAGACCTCACGTACTCGCTGGAGACAAAACGTCTTACGAAAGGAGCCAAGGACTAACTTTCAGGAAAGCTTCTTTGAAATTTAAACTTCTAAGGTTAATAAAAAAAAAATATCGAATGACTGATGCAATTTACTGATAAACCCAAGAAAACTTCCAAAGAAAGCCTAAAGATTATTTTACATATCTATGACATTATTACATTGATTACAAAAAAAGGATGTACTGATGCCATCATCAGGCTTATATTATCCCCTTTCTTATATAATTATGATATTATCGACAAGAAAAATAATTAAATAAGATCAAATTTTAATCTTTTTCTTATTTCGGTTTTTCATAACGCTTCCATAAAATTATGCTATTAAAATTATGCAATTAAAAATTAAACGAGAGTCTGTTAGTCAGTGATGGGAACTCACTTCCAGTTCTTTTTCGTTTTCTCAAATAATCTACATTGCAAAAACAAATCCTTTTTGTTTCATAACAAAATTTTTAGAGAATTGTATTCGAAATGTATTCTATGGTAGAATTTTTGGTATTTTTTTCCGTTCTTAAGGTAAATCTAGAGAGGAATGCCGAGTATTTGGTTACGGACCTCTCTTTCACTCTCTCTCTCTCTCTCTCTCTCTCTCTCTCTCTCTCTTTTTCTCTCTTCCACGTTATTAACCGTAAGCAATGTGCGTTAAGAGTAATCATTTTCTCATTACGCCGTCTTACGCCGGGAGAAGGAGACTTTTTTTCCCGACTGGCGAGTTCATCCACTGATGCTTTTCGACTTCTTTCTGTTCCATTGTTACACGTAAATTAGAATCGTCTACGGTCGGATCGTGGAAATGAGAAAAATGATGTCATTTATATAACACGGGGGGTTTGGTCAATTTCCAGTGTGTTCTTTAACGGCTATCTCGATTTGTAACCATTACGAAAACAAAAGAAGTGGAGATGGTGAAGAAAAGGTGGTTTTACGACTAAATAAAAAATCTAATAAAATTGAATTTTGGATAGAATAAACAATAAGATTTTTTTGGCTTATTGTATAGAAAAATTTCTCACATATAAACGTGAAGCTTTAAAATGTTCATTCATGTCAAGTACGTTTTTTGGTGGGGTCAAGTACTTCCCATTAGCATCTGTCGTTTCCCAAAGCTTTTTACGATTTGACATTAATCCAAACGTTTAATTTTACTGATTGTTTTTTTTATTATATAAGATCGTAAATATTCATTTTTACATTTGATGCTGGGTATTGGTGGCTATGGATGGTTAGGGAGTTCAAATCGAGTTTGCCACGTTAGCGGTTCTGGGTTCGATCCCAGCAAAGCACATGCTTTTTATTTAAAAATAGTATGAAAAAATATTGTGAAGTGGTTTGACCTAGTTCGCGACACCAGCAGGAATTACTTTACTTTTTGGTGGCCCGTCTTCACTCGCGGGTTTGTCGAACTGCTCAAACGCGTTTGCGCCATCTTCAATAAACACTCCTCATGCAGACAACCTTTCTGCTTCAAAATCCATACCGAATAACACAAAAAGTTAAACAGACAGTAGCCAATTGTACGGAGTGATTGTTTAAGCCAGACAATAAAAGAACTTTTAAGCATCTCTTGAAAGGTTGGTCACTGAGCTGTGCAGGTGTGAGAGCTTAAGTTTGATATTTTAATAGACCATAAATCGATGGTTCAATAAAACTTGTGTTTATCGTTCTCGGCCCTAGAGAAAGACTTTAAAAAACCTTTGTCTTAAGAAGAAGCTATTTAATCATATGAGTAGTTAAACGAAACTTACACGTTGGAAAATGGTGAAAGAATTTTTCAAGATAAATGTTTTTATTTTAAGTACGATTTCTTTTTATACGGGGTGTCTCGTATCTATAATCTGACATTCAATGTTTTTAATAATCAAACTCTGAGACTAAAAAATGCCTGCAATTTGTAATCGCCTTCACTTGCTCTCACTTTATTTATATTTTTTAATTTAATTTAAGTACCTTTCTAGTATCCTATGCATTTAGCTATTTATCCTATTCTCTTTTTCGCTTTTTTCACTCTCTATCTCTCTCTTTATTCCTCTATGTAACTATCCTTCTGTACATCTATTTATTTTTATCCATCTTTACATGTATCTATACATACATCCCACTCATTCTCTCGCTCTCTCTCAATCTCTTTATTTTTCTATCTATTTATTTATCCATCCTTTTATCTTTATCGATCTGCTTTTCTACCGATATTTCTATCTTATCCATTTATTTTTCTATGTATCTATCTATCTTACTCCTTTTTCTCCGTCTTATCTCACATCATCTACCTCTATCTACCTATTTTTCTAAAATCTACCGATATTTCTATGTTATCTATCACTTTCTGTGCATACATCTATCTCACTCAGTCTCTCTCTCTCTCTCTCTCTCTCTCTATATATATATATATATATATATATTTCTTCTATCTATATATTAATCTCTATATTATATTTTCATTTATCCGTACATGTATCATTATCTATTTTTTTAAAATCTGCCGATATTTCTAACTTACTAATAATCTTAATCTATCTACCTAATTTCTGTGCCTATAACTCACTCTCTCTCTCTCTCTCTCACTCCCTCTCTATGTCTCTCCCTCTCCCTTTCTCCCCCCTCTCACTATCTATCTATCAATTATTTTTCTATATATCTGTATCCATCCATCTATCTCTACTCGTACATTTATCTTTTTATTTCTCCATACGTCTGCCTCTGTCTATCTATTTTTCTAAAAGCTGACGATATTTCTATCTTATCTATCTTACGTTCTGTGCGTATATCTGTCTCACTCCATCTCTCTCACTCTCTCTCTCTCTCTCTCTCTCTCTCTCTCTCTCTCTCTCTCTCTCTCTCTCTCTCTCTCTTTATTTTTCTAGTTAAAACTCAATCTACAATACATCTATAGATATATCTATCCATTTATACATCTATTTCTAACTATCTGTCTATCTTTCTCATTCATCATTCATTCTCTCTCTCTCTCTCTCTCTCTCTCTCTCTCTCTCTCTCCCTTTCCCTTTCTCTCCCTCTTTATTTTTCTAGCTAAATATCAATCTACAATACATCTATAGATATATCTACCCATCTATACATCTATTTCTAACTATCTGTCTATCTTTCTCATTCATTCTCTCTCTCACTTTCTCTCTCTCTCTCCTTCCCTCTCCCTCCCTCTGTCTCTTTCGCTCTCCCTCGTTTCATTTTTCTACCGACCGATGCTTTTTGTAGATACATCACATTTCTGATTCCTTTCTATCAAGGTATACGAGTGCTGACTCTGAACTATTCCTAAGTACATTACACTAAATTCGCTAAGCACAGGGCCGCCCTAAAATGTTTAACATTTTGTGGTTACGCATAGATTGGACGGGAAATCTTTAATATATGGTTTTTGGTTAAGATTCAACTAATCTACCCTACATTTCATAACACAAAAAAAAATCCTTTGTTGTAGACAATTTTTTATTGTTGAGACTTTCACCACGCTTTGAGATGAACTAAGGAAGTTGCAATACAACTAACTTCTCGCGTTTAATGAGACAATAAATGAAAAAAAAAACGTGCAACACACTCCAATTGGGCCGAAAGTGAAAGCCAAAAATCTCCTGCTTTGAAGGACCTCTTGATATTTAAGCTATCCTCCTTCTACTTACATTTTGATTAAGATTCCACTTACAGCTTTAACTATCTGTGAAGGTGATTTCACCACATTGATGTCTCGTCCGTGCTGTCGATGGAAATCTTTTTATATTTCCAGACAGGTTCGTACTTTCATCCTTTATCGAGAAGAAAAAAATTATGACATAAATAATTGCGTGTATTCAGTTCCTCGTGAGTTTTATTTTCTTTCTCCTTGGATTGCCAAGTTAATATTAATGACCGTACACCTCTATAATATTTAATAGCTGTATATGTGACCGGACCCCATTTGTTAGATGATTGCGTCATTCGTTATTGTGTCTTCTAACCTACAGTTACATCCATTTGGTTCTGGTTAATGAAATACCAACATTACAAACAGGAGGGAGTTGATGAAAGCAATGTTTCAAGAAGATTATAAATCGCAGTGCATAAAGCGCATATGAAAAGTGAGAGGCAATGAAATGTGGCCTGTTTGGAATAAGACGGATGTATAAAGAGAGAGAAGAGAATAACCGAGGACCGATGAATGTACATAATCTTCTTAAGACCTTGGGGGAAATGCCAACATGGTTGCTACAGTTCTTAGCGTTGACAATCTCACACCGGCCCCTACTGATTTATCGCATTGGTGTCCCTTAATGTTGTTTCCGTGTAATAACTTATTGTACCAACTGCCTCCCCGGTGGATTAATGGATTAATCCGTCTCGGGGTATCGTCGGACGTTGAACGCCGTGGAGGATGTTGAAATTCGGAAGGCGTCCTTTCCCTGGAGGCTCCTCATGCAGAAAAAGAGAGAAAAAACCCGCCATATGTGACCGAGATGATTATACACCTACGGAAGCTTCCTGGCGGCGTCCTAATAACAGATTCCCCCCGGACAAGAGGAAACCCCAATGCGAGAAGAAAAAACTGTACGCAGTCGCCTTTTTGCCCTTGGTCAGGTTGGGCATCAAGAAAAAAAGTAAAGATAATATTTTCATGTATTGAAAGAAATTTTACTAGAATCAGTCCCGAAATTTCAAAAATAAAATTTAAATTTTATATTAATATATAATCCGCAATCAAATGATTCTATCTATCTAGTTTGACAGTCCCAAACTACAAAAACTTGAAAATTAAAAAAATATTACTTTTCCTTCGAATTTTTGTTTTTAATAGAAGAACAAAATTTTATATTTACTTTTGTTAGTTTTTTCAGTTTTCCCCCCGGACAAGAAGAAACCCCAATGCGAGAATTAAAAACTGTACGCAGTCGCCTTTTTGCCCTTGGTCAGGTTGGGCATCAAGAAAAAAAGTAAAGATAATATTTTCATGTATTAAAAGAAATTTTACTAGAATCAGTCCCGAAATATAAAAAAAAAATTTAAATTTTATATTAATATATAATCTACAATCAAATGTAAGATCGTTGAACTTGACTACGGCGATTAATCTAGTTTGACAGTCCCAAACTACAAAAACTTAAAAATTAAAAAAATATTACTTTTCCTTCGAATCTTTGTTTTTGTTAGAAGAAAATTTTGTATTTGTTTTTTTGGCCGTCATTAGATAATGCGGTGGCTGAGATCATTAAGCCGTCCCAGACTGTCACGTACGCTGTAATGGGTTCGATCCCCGTCGTTGCCCTTGGGATTTTCCATGATGATTTGAAATTAGCAAGTAGTACATTGCGGTTTGACGAGATACGCTTTACATTTGTTTTTCTCAGTCTATCAAAGCATGCAATCTTGAACCTAAATTGACTTCCATCTAGTTTTGTACAGTCTATCTATAGCTTTTTCAGTTTAATTTTTTATACTTTAAGAAATAGTGTTCTTTATGAAATAATGTAGTTCATTAGGAGTTCAATGATCGTCAATAATCTGATGTGAGGGATATTGAAGATTTCTCGAACATTTTGTGGTATTTTACCTATGTTTTAATTATTATAAACATTACATTCCGATTGACAGATATTCTGAAAATACACTTGATATAAAAAATAATATAATTTATCTTGAGATATACTGTAAAAAGCCTTTTTGTCTGGCAATAACGTTGAATTATATTTGTCAAGCATGTGTTTATACAAAATTTTGTTTGTAAATAGGAGATGACATTTGAAAACTAACAACGAATAATATTAAAATAGAAAAGGCATATTGTTGGTTGTAGCATTATCTAGTCAATATTTGTCGTACAAAAAATTCTTTATTCTTTTTCCTTCTTTATTTTATATGGTACAGAAAGTAAGTCACAGAATCGGTACGCCCAGTTTCATTATTATTTCTCACCTGTCTTTAAAGAATTGTTATTATTGTCACTTTGAACTCTTTGATGTGTGGAACTTTCCTAAATTGGTCAAAGCGTCATTAAAGCGAAGAATAAAGAATAAAACATTTGACTGATTTCCACAAGTTTTGTTATCTTTTATTAAAAAAATAGTTCAATTTTACTAGTTTACATTAATCTTATTTCATATCTACAAATAATAAGAGAAGGGTAATTGAGAAGGCCATTTACCAGTTTTTAAGACTAATATGGGAAACGTTTTTAATAGGGTGGTTTGGGCTACAAAAGAATCCCCTTTAATGGCCAAGCAATTTAGATCCCAATTTTGATATTTCAACGTGAGATAATCGACATATACTCGAATTATTTTGGTAACTAAAAATAGCGCTGGATAGCCAAAGCGAAAAGGTAAAAACCTGAGATGCAAGCCCGGTTTGGAAAACAATGGACCGCCTTGGACTGTGGACCCGTTCCCAGAAATGGTAATTGACTACGGGGTTGTTCCCTCGTTTTGCATATTCCCAGGGCAGCGAGAGGAAAGAGGCTAAAATGGGACGCAACGAGAGGTTTATCATTAAAATGGAGGAGTGAGCAACCATTACGACCCTCTCTCGAGTCGGGAACATAAGCCTTCCATGTTTTACACAGCAAATGTTTTCTACAAAGATATGCAGTTATACAGTTACAAGGGTCATTTTGAAAGAAATATAGCAATCTGTTGGAGAATCACCACATCAGTCTTGTATAAGGAAATAGATCCTTGTCTCCTTATGGACCTAAAATACGGTGAAGTTATTCTTTTGTACCATAACCTGCAAGGATTGAACAGAAGAATCAATGGATTCTGGAAGTTTGGTTTATTTTGGAAGAAATACAGCAATCTGCTGGAGAATCACGACGAGATCAGTCTTGTATAAGGAAATAGATACTTGTCTCCTTATGGACCTAATAATTCGATAAAGTTATTCTTTTAAATCATAACTTTCAAGGGTTGGACAGGAAAACCAATGGAGTCAAACAGTCTGGTTTATTTTGGGAGAAATATAGCAATCTGCTGGAGAATCACCAAGAGATCAGCCTTGAATAAGGAAATATATACTTGTCTCCTTATGGACCTAATAATTCGATAAAGTTATTCTTTTAAATCATAACTTTCAAGGGTTAGACTGGAAAATCATTGTAGTCAATAGTCTGGTTGATTTTTGGAAGAAAGACGGCAATCGGCTGGAGAATCACCATATCAGTCTTGTATAAGGAAATAGATCCTTGTCTCCTTATGGACCTAAAATACAGTGAAGTTATTCTTTTATACATAACCTGCAAGGATTGGACAGGAGTATCAATGGATTCTGGAAGTCTGGTTTATTTTGGAAGAAATACAGCAATCTACTGGAGAATCACCACATCAGTCTTGTATAAGGAAATAGATACTTGTCTCCTTATGGATCTAATAATTCGAAAAAGTTATTCTTTTCAATCATAACTTTCAAGGGTTGGACAGGAAAACCAATGGAGTCAAACAGTCTGGATTATTTTGGAAGAAATATAGCAATCTGCTGGAGAATCACCAAGAGATCAGTCTTGAATAAGGAAAAGATACTTGTCTCCTTATGGACCTAATAATTCGGTGAAGTTATTCTTTTAAATCATATCTACAAGGGTTGAACAGGAAAATCAATGGAATCCAACAGTCCCGTATATTTGGAAGAAATACAGCAATCTGCTGGACGATCGCGACGAGATCTGTCTTGTACAATAAAATAGATACTTGTCTTCTTATAGACCTAACAATTCAGTGAAGTTATTGTTTTAAATCATAAACGTCAAGAGTCAACAAGAAAATCAATGTAGTCAAACAGTATGGTTTATTTTGGAAGAAATACAGCAATCTGCTGGAGAATCGCGACGAGATCTGTCTTATATTAGAAAATAGATATTTGTCTCCTTATGGACCTTGTTCAGTTCCAATCATCAACTGGTCTTTGTAATTACATAATTTAAAATCTGCAATAGTGAAATCTGTGGCACGATTTCAAATTGGCGACGAGAAGATGGCTAATTATCAAAAAACGCCCTAATTAGGATGTCTCGAAGTTTTGAAATCTAAATATGCAATTATGCGTGCACTAATTGGAATAAGAACAGGACATAATTATAATAGCGAAATGGTGTTTATATATTCTGTCACACCCGAAACTGGCACATGCTGGACTTATTAGGCTGATTGAACTATAATCAGAAAATGGGATTCTTCGTTGTTTTTTTTTATGTTTTTTATTCGGCAGATGCGAGATTTCGGTGAATGATGTCTACTTAGAACTCGGAGCCGGAGCTTGGTGACACATGCGCCGTCTAAGTCGCCTAATAACAGGCCCTCCGACCCGGAGTCATTAGAATGACGACCTGCCGTAATTTTCGGAGCAGGTAAAAATCTCCGGGACCGTCTCATCTCTCATTACTCGGCGGGACTTCAATTAAATAATGTCATTTCCAGGCTAGGGCCACTTTTTACGCTTTGCGCCCTTACGGGAGGAAGAAGCCCTTCTAGACATAGGCGACAATTTCACGTGAGATAGTTACGCCAATTTGTATCGACTACCAATTCAAATGACCTCTTTCCTCCCCGCTGAAGTCCTAGAATTATCCTCATTTGGCCCACACCAAAAGGTTCTCCTATAGGCTACATTTTTTTCTTTTCTGTGTAACTATTAAATTTATTTCAACTTTGTAATTCGAGTTACTTTCTCATGTTATTGAGAAAATGATTTGAAAGAAGAATTCAATCATGGTGTGCAACAATTAAGACCAAGGATTGTCACTCGACGTGCTGACCCTACAGTATATCCCCAGGGGAGTTCACCTATTACAATTAAGCACCCCATAAGTCAAATGTTCAGATCTCAAACAACAGAGATAGACTCCAGGGCCTTTCGTCATATCTGTCATTTCTAGCCTAAAACTAATGTATATAATACAATAGCGCAAATAAATAAATTCACACATGTACATTGCACTCATTCTGGTTAGTCACCTACGCACAATAGTAATAAGCTAATGGAAAGTTGATGGAGTACTTTCATAATATTCCACCAACGACCCTAACACACGCTGTTGGGGGTTGGTGATACTATATTTTATCATCAGCCTCTTACCACTCACGCTAATAAATACACGCAGACAAAACACATAAAACTATATGTGATAACATAACATCCTCAAAAGCCAAACCGGGCACCCAGAAATTTATTAATTTGACCGAGAATCATAGGGATAGGGCTAGGAATAAAACAAGAATCCGGTGCATGTACCTTTTTAGCCTGCAGTGCCCTGTCAGGAGTCGAACCAGAATCCCGGTTCTGTTGTCGTTACCCTCCAGCTCTTGACCTATTCTTAAATCCAGCGGCACGCTAAAAAAAGCCTGCACGTTCTTTGTACTGAGCCAAGGCATGACAGCTTCTATTATGGGACATATCGATCAACCTTTCTCTGCTTAAGGGGCATCTGCGCGGGCTTTGGCCCAGGAGCCTGATGTTATAATCAGGTGCTTTGTTAAGCTCAGATTGTATTTAAAATTTTAAAAATCTATTTCAAGGTTTGTAAAACAGCTTTTAACACTACGTGTGGTGCTTAGTGACTTAGTCGATGATTATTCGGGAATGGTAAGATGCGGTCTGGTGTGATGTAGGTTTCAGAAAAACATTTTCTTTAACGGGCCAACGTTTCGATCTTTATTGAGATCATCTTCAGGGCCTGGGATTTACAAATTCTAACAATGTTTGTAAACCCCAGGCCCTGAAGATGATCTCAATAAAGATCGAAACATTGGCACGATAAAGAAAATGTTTTTCTGAAACCTACATCACACCAGACCGCATCTCACGATTCCCGAATAATCATTTTTAACACTGTTTTATTATTATATTCTCATTATATAACTTCAGCCATGTGTATCGTCAATCGTCGTTTAAAAATCGTCAATGTTTGCAAATATATCCTATAAAAAAACCCTTAAAACATAGGACTTTCGTATTTTTAAACTTTAAAGTAAATTATAACCTAAAGGAAATTAAATGTTCCTATTTTAACTTAATTTTTTACAGGGGGAGTGTTTCTAAAAAATAAAGGTGTTTATTACAGATTAATCTACTTGTCGCTAACAACTTTCTTTCAAAAGCGACCCAGATTTCATGATTTTACTCTATATAATTAATCAATTAAAATAAATATAATTGTATTGGTAGAAATTGCGTGAAAGTGTCCCAATTACATAAAACAAGTACTCAAACATAATTATGTTTCGATTCCGTTGGTTTTTTTTCAATATTAATCTTTAAAAGGTATGATTGTACATTTGAGAGTTTTATATTTTAATGTATTATTTTTGCTTACATTAAAGCATAGTATTAGACTTTTGTACAATACTACATTCATTTAACTGCAATCGCCCGATTATACCTTTATCTAAACTAGTTAAATATTTGGAAATCAGTTTTGAAATTAGTTTAATATTGACGCTTCGGTAAAAAAGTTTAGAAAATTATGTTATAATTTAAAATTTTAAAAAATATCCTTCAGCCAGATCTAATACCTGTTTATTTTCACCAGCACAATATCTATCATCCCAAAATCTACAATTTCTCCTATAATTATTGCTCATAATTCAATAATAAAAGTAATGCTGACGAAACGTAGAAGGTACAGCTTAAAACAATTCTACATTCATTTTAAAGTGTTAAAAGTCGAACAGTTATTTTTGATTTATTCATGTTTTCGTATTTATGAGCATAAACATTTACCCATTACGGACTTCAATCACACTACACAAACAACTGTGTTAATAAAATTTATTGTTCCTAAAGTAAACACTTCCGTGCATTATAACAATGTATGTAATGTAGGATTAGGATTTATGTATATAATAACAAATTATTTATCAATTGTTTTTCTTCTTATGATCAATTTTTTTTTTTAAATTTTATCATTAAAGAAGGAAAATTTTTAAAAGTAATGTACTAATAAAATAATTATCAAAAAATTACATAAAAAGGGGATAGTCAATTTTTGTACTTAATTTATTTTTATATAAGGAACTGTACATGTATTATATTAAGCAGATTGCATAATTTATGTTTGTGGCATTACGGGCGTTATAGAGAAAGCTACTCATTGGCGGCCGCTCTGGATTAATAAAATGATATTAATCATTTAAGAGGTCTCTTATTCATATTCTTTTCAGACATTTACGTGGCAATTGTGGGGCATGGAATAATTGTATTTGTTAGTGTGATTTTGTAAATTACTATGAAAACGTCTGTAAAATGTTTTGACAGATGAAAAAACTTGAGCATCTAAGAAGTGTGTTATTGTTTACGTAAAAAGGGGCAGAAAAAATTAGTCTGTCGAAAGTTTTGATGTTAATGGTAATTTTGATTTTCGCTTGAGTGGGTAATAAAGCATTTTAAATCGTTTGTTGAGTGTTTTTTTAAACGTGTGTGTGGATTCCAAGTTAGTCTTCTAATACATGTAAGTCCTAAATGGTTAACTTTGCCGGATTAAGGAACAGGTTCTTCGTATAAGTACATACTAGTCTCACGACTGTAAAGGTGTGACATTGAGAGGTTAAACTTTATTTTCCAAAGATTGTCCACTTGTCAATTTTTGATATTTGGTTTTGTAACATAAGTGAAGCTTGTGTAGAAGAGGGATGACGAAATATGACGGTAAGTGTATTGTTATTTATGGGCAGATCATAAGTAAAAATTGTGTACAACAGCGGGCCGAGTATTGACCCATGTTGCACATCTGCAAGCACTTCTTCCATCTCAGAAGTCCCCGTACCCCGGTTTACTGATAGTCAAATAAATTGAATAAACTGCCACCACTAATTTGTATACTTTTGTTGTTTGTTTAATTTTGTAATGCATAAAACATTTGTGAGCTCATATGAAGCACAAGTTCAACTTACTGAGAGCAGGCGGTTCATTTTACGTTATTTTATTCTATGGTATCATTGAATTTTTCCTTTTTTCAGAATAATTTATTTAATATATAGCAAATAAATTCATTTTTGTCTTTTAATAACTGTATCGCTTTTTTCTCACGATCTTTGGATTTTTTTTAAATGTAAAACTTCAATTTGAGTTGTGTCAAGAAGTGAACCAGTGCAGGAACATATTTGGGTTGTGTAAACAGTTTTTTCTAAAATTGGTATTATAAAATTTTTACTTGAATGTCTTACGGGGTTTATCCTTCAGTAGTGAAATGTCTGAAAATCCGCCGGCGTTCGCTCGATCGTGGAGGGGCAACCCATGGTATTTTGATGACAGGATTATGAGCCGGCGAGTCTGGATTGGCCCATTCTCGGCCCGCCCTCTCGTCCCGTTGGTTCTCATCCGTCACATAATAATGGTAATGGTAATGAGCCCATGGAAGGGATAATTGCCCGTGGCCAGTAACCGTGACAATGGCGCACAACCCAGGAATCGGACGATTACCACCCCGCGCATCGTAAAAAAAATAGGAAAAACTCGATAGAAATCAACTCACCCTCTTTTATAACACGGTGTAGCATAAAATTACAATAAAACGTTTAAAACATGTGTTTAATTGCTTGTGAAACGAAAAGGACGGGGGTGGTGCTACAAGGGATGCAAAGCGCAAGACTGAGCCGTTATGCGGGGTGGAATACCCTCCTCGCCCTCCCAACGATCACGTAACTAGTCCTCAATATGAGGAACGCCCACAAAGCATAAAATCATGCTCATCCTTCTAACAACAATCCAAAACAAAGAGATTCTTAAAAACAAACAATAAGAATTTTCAATGTTTGTTTTTTAAATCTTCTTTTAAAAATTGCTGAAATATTTGTCACCATTTTTTCCCAGTTTCAGAATTTTTTCGTTGGACGTTCTTAAATATCAATAACACCACAAATTCACACAATAATAATTAAAAAATAAAATACAAATAAAAAAATAGAAGACATTTCAGAAAAAATGTGCAGTGTTTTCCCAGCACAGGGAAAACTCTTTGACTAGGTTTTCCGCGAGGTGTTGGCCTTATTTCCCTGGCACATATTATCGTCTAATTCATGATATTCAAGGGGAGCGCGTTCTCAGTAAAATATAAACAAAAGATTTTGGCCTCTAAATCCTGCTGGCGTCTCTCAGGGTAGTGTACTTAGTTTATGGTTAAGACCTACCACTCCTGACGTCCAATAACACAATTTGAAGACATATCCTTACGAACACGCACATAGAAAATTTCAAAGCTGGACGAAACTAAATTGAGAATTAAGATGAAACTGATAAGCTTATACTGAACAGACTAAATACAAACAAGAAGCTTCATTCGATATTTTAGCAAGCACCTTGGTAACTTTTAACCAGGGGAGTGCATATTACATGTACATATACATACAGCCCACCAAATGAAGAGATTGTTTCTACCCACAACATCATCAGATGGATATGGTAATATTCATACGGGTTTTTCGGCTTACAGGTATAAATACAAATTCTGTGAAACCAGGGATAAAGAATTTAAATCATTATTAAGAAAAACATAAATTTAGACGCAGATGTGGCTCGTCATCGATGAAATGTATACTGCCCTATTTATTTGTAAAATAATGAAAAATTCCCCACCACGGACAGGAGGTTGAACATAGTTATCAGATTTTTATGGATAGTATGTTTCTGCAAATTCATGCCAATTCCTTTTTGAATCTTGACTCATAAATCATGATCGCGCTGGGTTCTCCGGGACGTAACATCTCTCCGAGCGATTAGCACGACCTTAAGTATAAACAGATTTACTTCGCGGTTATGTCAAACATGACAAATTTCTTTGGACAGTTCATTAATCATATGGGGTTAATTAATATTCGTCCTTATTACCAAGGATAAAAATCCCTGCAATGTATGTTCTTAAAAACATAAAACATTTAAAATATGAACTATTAATTTCTCGTATTTGTGTTATGTTTTATAGTATTATATGTAAATAATCAGTAGACTATATTTGGACTTAAATTAATGAAATCTTTTTCAATAGAAGGCAAGTAGTACAAATAATTAATTATACAAATATGTGCACTGAAAATTGGGGCGTTTATGTCTCAGAAGGCAAGGGGGAAATTAGGAGAAAATGCAAATAAAATTATATGTTATACCAATGGATCAGGTACGCTATGTGGAAGCTAAATATATGAGAAATCAAACTCATTAGAAAAATATATTTTATTATTTCGAGTTTCGATACACACTATCCATGCTTATGCCATAAAAAATCCTAATAAGACCAAACAATCAAGCAGGTCTAAAAGCATTAGCATGTAAAAAGATCAGGAAGGAATGCAATAACAGAAACAACCTGACAATATCGTTAGTTTCAGGACTTCAGGACAAAGGACTTTTGGGTAATGAACAATTTGACCAACTGGTCAAACGAGTATCTGTAACACTAAGGACCTATAATTGGGATAACAAGATCAATCATAGGATCCTGTATATCAGGGCATAGGTCCATATAAAACAAAAGAAAAAATGGAGAATCCCAGAAGAAACAGAGTGAGGTTAAAGAACCCTCGCTAAAACTGGCAAATACATAGTTATAATTAAGGGGAGTGATCCTTGGTAAGTGGCATGTACAACTGAACCATAAACAATAATGAGGAAAAATTGCCATCTAAATTAATGGAGATCTAAGGTACCAAGCAGCAATGTGGTCAGTGAAGTCTGGAATCCAGATGCATTCGAAGGTATGTAACATTCTTAGCCCATGATATTAGGGAGTGATTTATTTTGACAACGTGTGGTTTGCGTCGAGTAAACAGTACTGCTTCGGTCTTGATGATAAAACGTCCATGTACAGATTTTGTAGTTTAAAGTTCTTATAAGGCCGTATCATCAGCAAACAGAACCAGTACATCTGTAGTTTTCAGCTTGCAAAGGTCATTTATAAAAATGTTAAATAAGGTTGGTCCAAGAACAGATCCTTCGGCACCTCAGGTTTTATACTACTTGAAGTTGACCTTATGCCATTCATGTATACGAAGAATTTCCTTCCTACGGTAATTACTAATTAGATGTGTCAGTTACTTAGGAAATTGATATGACGTGTGTTTAAATATGAGCCCTCTGCGCCAAACACAGTAAAACACTTTCTTCACGTTTTCATAACTATCCCTAACCGAACCGTTTCGTCTCATTCATGTTTGCTTGTGTAAAAGAACATCCAACAATATACGAACTAAAGAGAACGTTATCTAGGAGTAGATTAATAGTTGGATTGCTGACTGGACAACGAAGTCTCCGGAGGCGTATGTATGGACTCGGAGTGGTAGAACAAGCCTGAGCAGATATTGCCAAAAAGAAGAAACAGAGGAACATGTCATCTGTTAGTTTGAAGGCCTACGTAAGCTGATTCCAAATCCTGGGAGAGGAAAAACCAGAGCCTGAAGTATACACGCGGGACCCCTTGAAAGAGCTTTGAGGTCCGTCAAAAAGCCTTAAACATAACAAGTAGCTCTAGATAAAAAATGGAGATTCACAATAGACCAATACTGGTCGTGGTGCGCAGGTCTTAAAGAGGTCGGCTCCTATATAATCTAGTCTCATCTAATCTAAAGACGACCGATTCAGTGAATCACCCAATAAGGAACAGGGCACTCCAGATACACAGACATAGAATGTATTTAAGATCTACGTAGGGGACACCCTAAATAAAGGGCAAGGACAAGTATCGACCCTAAAGTGGTTCTATGGTATGTAACCGTGCTGAAAGCCTCTGTGGGTCAGGTTAATTTTTCATTTTTCCTCATATATAAAAATGTATATAAATGTATAAAAATGTATATTCGTAAAATGATTTCTAATTATGTTTAAAATAGTATTGGTTATTGAATTGGAGCGTATAGTTATCGAAAGAGGACGAAAGTAGAGACACCATGATTGTCCCTTAGCCGTAAGCTGTAAGGTTCTTAATGATTGACACAACCTGTGGGATTTCATAAATACGAAAGCCGTAAAAATGTAAGCAGGCGTGGGAAGAAATGCCGCAGTAATTTCCCAGTTGAACAAAATGGCGTTGTTTTTGGAAAAAACCAAGACCCAGAAAAGATAATAAGCGTGGAAGCTCTTCTCCGTTTCGTCTTACATGGAGAAGATGGCGTTCAAACCGCCATTTTGTCTTCCGCTCGGGCTCAGGATTCATGAATAGTCAAATAGCGAGACATTAATCGCGAAACCGTCCAATAAAGAATAATCTTTTTTAAAATGTCCGATCCGGCGAAGTGTGTCGAGGGAGGGAAGCCGATAACATCGCAGTTCGTGCGATCGGGCACAGTTTAAACGTCGCGCACATATTTTTCGTCCTTTCTTCCTAGCCCCATTCAGCCGCCGATTTACATTCCACCCTTGATACCATCGTCGATTCTGGTCACGTATCACGGCCGTAACAGTTTCCGAGACGGATTACACAGGGACGCAACATCGAATTACCCAATGCCAATTTGTACAAGTCGTTATTACGGCCCTCATTTCTTGAACTTTATGTACAAAATCGGCACAAAAATATATTTGATTATTAAAACGATACGAGAGCAATGACGTGTTCGTTTGAAACCAATGATTTAGAAAAGAGGTTGTCATTAAAAGCATACATATCCACAAAATATGTTCACTGCTATAGTCATTTTCTTCCTTAATGGGAAATTTTATTTAAAGAATCCTATAATTTCACGGCACTGACTAAATGATTTTTAATCAATTTGCTGGTTATACTGCTTTTTTACCTTAAATTAAAAAACTTTTAACTCAAAATTAACCTTTTTTAACTTCAAATTAAGTTCTTTGGCTTGATACACATTGCCATTAGCCACAAGGCCAAAAAATAAAATAAAAATGTCAAATTAAACTTGTTAATTTCAAATAAACCGTTTTAACATAAATTATCTTTTTATTTCCAATGAACCTTTTTAACTTCATGTTTACCTTTATAATTTCCAATTACCGTTTTTCAACTTCAAGTTAAGTTCTTTGGCTTGATGCACATTGCCATTAGCCACAAGGACAAAAAAAGTAAATAAAAAATAATAATACATCCAATTAAACTTTTTAATGTCAATAAACCTTTTAACATTAAATTAACCACTTTTAATTTTGAATTAACCTTCTTTTAAAACATTAAAATTGTTATGGAATACAGGAATATTATGTTATGGAATATAGCATCTGAAGTAAAATTGCTGTACATTTGCTATTTTTTTAAAATATAAACATTCGGTTTTTAGAATATCATATGAAACTGAATTATAGTGAAAATTAAAAGTTAAATAAAATATAAAACAAACGATTCTCTATAAATTTATCCCGTTTTTTTAAACTTGTTCGTGTAATCTGTGGTCAGTCTTTTTAAAAAACTTGGAAGTAAAACTAGCTTTTTTGTTTGACTCGTAGATATTTAGGGACTCCCACGTCCCGCCATCAGAGATAACTAAAAATTAACATTTAAAATTAGGTGCCTAAACATGTATCATGATGCATTATGGGAGGATTTTAGTAATATTGTAGGTGGTCTTAACTTTTTTGGCATCGACTTTCATATAAGTCAACTACAGTTTCATTATTTTTAACCAAGATATTTCCATATCCTTTGTCTATTTTTTCTTTATGCAGGGTGTCCTTTTTAGATGGCCCGGCTGAATCCCTCTTGAACCAATAACGATTTCAAAAAACAATAAATACTTTTCAAATTTTTTAGTCTACTTTTAAATTTTTACCTTTTTTTGTAGAACAGAATTCAGAATAGAATTCAGGGAACCTCAGGCCCAGTTCAACTTCAAAATTTCGAATACTACCCTACACATTCTTACAGATCATTTTAAAGGATTTTTTTCGCTGAAAACAATGGTGCAGTCGGATTTTAAATGGTCAAAAAATGACAAAGATATGCCAAAAAGAAACCACCGGCAGCCTCAGTTCGACAAAAAGCTCAATTTTGTACTATTTGTTCGCGAAAATTCGACTTCCTCCCTACGATATGTTGGAAAGTGGATAGAAAATGCTTGTCAATCCCCTGACTCTACTCCTATGAGCATAGGTGAAGAGTGGTTAAAAAGAGCTAATCTCTTAATGTTTACGCAAGGTGATTAATAAATAGCAAACCAAATGACGTTTTGATGTTTTTTTCAAGTGTTTTGCAATAACTTGAAAATTTGAAATTTTGCAGTTGAACTGGGCTTGAAGTACCGTGTATAATTTTTCTCCAATAAAGGTAAACATTTGAAACTAGACTAAATAATATTAAACAGGTATTTTCTGAATGGGATCATTGGTTCAAGAGAAATTCAGCCGGGCCATCTAAAAAGCACCCCTGTATTGCTGTAAATTTTCATTTTTTTACTCTAAATTAATATACTCATTTTCATGCCGACTTAGCTTTTTTAGGGTCATTATTCCTTGCAACTATTTCATCTTCATAAAATTTGAACTTGGCACTGTAATGGCAATTTAATTTGGACTGGAAATGTATATATTAATTTAGGGGAAAACAATGTAAATTTACTTCAGTATAAAGACAAAATAGGCAAACCATAAAGGAAAATCTTGAATTTCTATATAAAAAAGGAACAAAAGAACTTCACTGTAGTTGACGTAAATGAAATTGGATGACGAAAAAATTAAGAACACCTATAGGTATAGATAAATGCCCTGCTACCCCTAAATCCTTCTATGCAGGATTATACATGTACAGGCGCATCCCTCCAGGCTCGGGAAACGTTAACAACCAATTTCATATAAAACAGTAAACATTTTCATTTTAATGAATCTAATTTTAAATGATAATTTTTAGTTGTCGCTGATGAGGGGACGTGGGAGTGCCGAAATACATAGTTATACGAAAAAACTGGTTCGTTCCACGTTTTTACAAAAACATGACCACAAATTACAAATGATTCTTCTATTAATTTGAGTTTTTTTAAATAAACAATAATTGGTCAATAGAATTATTATTAAAAATATATCGGATAATTAGAAGAATATTTATGGTTATAAATATTTTCATTTTAATTGTAATTAATTCTTATGCAATTTTTTAGAAAATAACCAATTTTATATTGAAAAATATAATTTTTTATAGCTTTTTCCGTGAAATTTACCTTTTTTATATGTATTTAATTAACTTTTTGTAAAAAAATAAAACACTTAGATGTATGACAGAAATGCTTGCAAAGTACCGTTCCTGCATATATGCGATTTTTTTAAATATAAAAAAGTAGACTTTCAGAATACAACCAGAAAATATTTTGGGCATTCTTTCATCAGCTTTGAGTTGAAAGTGGAGGAATTTAAATCCTTTAATGCTGTTATGCTATTTTTAAGGTTTTTGCGTGCACCTTGGAAAACCGATAGTGTTCAACACTGGATGTTCAATTTTACATCAATCTAGCATAATGAGGTATGTCTAATAAATTGAAATTTTATTTTTCTGACAATTTTTTTGTTTGACTGGTTTGTCAGACTTTTTCTTGGTTCAGGCTTTCTTTCATTTTGTCCTTTGACGCTTTGCTCTAATATTAACAAATAATTGACAAGTGAATTTTATATNTAAGTAAAATTAATTAATATATGTTAATGTGCCTAAAAATAGATTGAAAAACTATATTTGTTAATTTTCAAAAATAAACATTCCTACGTTTCATTTGTATAGTAATGACGACCACATATAACTCCATAAAACCAACCCTACCAACTTAACAAAACCACATAAAAATTACCAATAGGTTTTATCTGTCAACCTTCCGTTTATTAAGAATATCTTCAATAAAACATTTTAAAGATTTATGTAAAAACCTTTTGATTGGGATGTTCGGGTAGTGAAAAGATACAGGTAATACATTTCCGATGGATTTAAACTAACTGGAACCCAGCTCGCGCGTTTTAATCCAAACAGGTAACGGTAAAATCCAATCAAATATCTTATTTAGATAAAGCACGTGCTTTATTGTTTCTTCCTGGCGATCTTGATTGGTCGAAGTTTCGTGACGTTCAGGCACTTCCTTCCTTGGAAACCGTTTTGCCCAATTCCAGCCACCGTGCTCCCACGACCGCCTACAATTTTTCTGTTAATGATTTTATGTATTATTTCTCCACTGTATGCTTTACACAGATTTGTCTTATTTTTTTCCATTTTTGTTGGGTCTGAAGATTACCGTGGTGAAATAAACTGAAACGGATTTATTATTGGAGGAACGAACAATGTAGACATGCGTTTCTTATATCAAAAGTATGACCACGCTGAACCTAGTTTTGTGATATAAAACACCAGTGCCTACTAAAACGGCAGTACAATATTTGACTGATCCAGATTAAAGATCAGGCTGTAAAATCTGCCAATAATCCACTACCCAATAATGTCAAGTGAGCCTACTTCAATGTGTTTATGCACGAAAATTAGCACTAAACAATCCATTCATAAATACGCCATATGTAAAAAATCATCAGTTTACATTTAAATCTTGCCTCCAGTACAAAAAATTATATGTAACAGTCACGACTGCATATTACAATTGTTATAATTGTTACTTTTCCAAGGAATATCCAAAATGATCAACGCTTGAAAGTTCCTGTCGTTTTGTCAGATTAACCCTTTTTAACCTCAAATTAACCTTTTGCAAATTTCAAATTAGCCCTTTTTAGCAACAAATTAACTCTTTTTAACTTAAAATAAATCCTTTTTAATTTCAAATTAACCCTTTTTTTAACCCCCTAAAGCAATAAAAAAGCATCGGAGTTGGTACGAAAAATAAGTATAATAAGTAAGTACTTTTCTGTTTATAAGAGATTTCTATTTACATATAAATTATAACATTATATTAAAATTAAAATGTAAAAGTTATATCAAATTAAATATAAAAATAATGGATTATTTTCTTTGTTTTGATGGAAATATTTGAATTATAAATATTCACGTTTTTATCAGTCAATACGTTAATAAAAAAAAAGATAGATACTATAAAATTATTATGCTTCTTCATAACGTTGTTTACTCGAATTCAACTAAGGCATTCGACACGGTGGATTGTTTAATCTTCGTGAAAAATCTAGAAAAACTAGAAATAGGGGTGTAACCCAGTTTTGAGGTGGATATCGATTACTTTATGTTGGGGCGATCATATCAGGGAAGGATTATCGGCTCTTTTCTAAAATGACTCCGGAGATCACCAGGGCTCGCATTCGTGGCAAGTATTGTTTCTGTTTTTCAATGACGATGGATAAGCCATTAACTATTCATCATTTACATTGTTAGCTGACGACCTAAAAACTTTCGCCCGACTTACTCATTTGAGCAATCTGGAGGATCAGGGCGCTTTCTGGTCTTGGGTGACAAGACTTAAATGAAAATAAGTGTAAGACCGTACGATTTTCCATGAAAAAGGTCGCGATGAACTTGACTTTTGTTTATAAATTCAATGGTCATCCCGACGTCGTCAGGTGCTATCTCAGGCTTTGTTATTTTTAATAAGAATTGCGATTTTGGTTACCACCTTGAAGCTGTTAAAAAAAGCGGAGATCATGTCCTGCAATGGGTATTAGGGTCTCCAGCGACAACTCCGTGGGCTAGTCTATGTTATCCAACATAGGGCGGATTATAGTTCGAAATCTTGTCTTTCTCGGATAATCCGCACGTTAATCGATATGGAGATGTCGCCGACCCTTTCAATGACTACTTGCCGGCTTTCACTGAGCTTTTTGTCAATTTTTATTCGTTTAATTTTTTTTTCTTGGCTACAGGTTTTATAGGATTCTTTTTATCTAACGCTAAGTTTGTATATTCCTAATTTTTTATGTATATTATTTGTACCCATGACTGTTCAGTTTTGGGTCATTTGACCCATCTGAACTGCAATAAAATAAATAAAGAATAGGAACAAACTACCGTACCGGGCGTTAAAGTCACTTGGAGACTGTAATGCCTGTGGAGAACCCACGGCTTATAAAAAGGGGGCCCTTTTTAGTTATGTTAAGTCGTTATTTCAAGTCAATTTTTAATTATTTTGAGAAAATATTTTGTATTATATTTTTTATTTACACAAAAGTTATGAAGAATTTTGTTCGGTTTCTATTATTATACGAGTAGGAATTATTTTTGATTAAAAAAATACTGTTTTAAAACACATCTGGAATTGTACTCGTAATGCTATGAAATTTAACTTGTTTATTCACTCTATCACTGTATATGTTTGTTCCAAATTTGGCCAAAATCAGTGTAATATCACAGTCGCTACATATCAATTTCTCTCTCCCTATCCCTCTCTATCTATCTATTTCTCATTCTTTCGCTATCTCTTTGTCCCTCTCTCTCTCACTCTCCCTCGTTGAGAGATTTTTTCCCAATATTTTTCCTCAATTAATACAAAGATTGTCATGTTAAAATGGTGATAATGTATCTTTACATATGTTACTTAAGTTTATAATGTTAAACTCTTACAAATATCTATTGTTTTTTTTTTCTTTCTCCTGATAGAAGCTACGTTTGTCATTATTTAAAGATTACGTTTTATTTTGAATGTGTCCACTGTATACAAGTATATAATTTTTAAGAGATAATTAATTTTTTCAACTTTATTGTGTAAAGTAGACTGAGCGGAGTAAACATCAAAATATGTGTAAAAATTTGTTGATTGCTACATTTGTTGATTTAAAAAAATGATTTCTTGGAACCAGTAAATGAATGCTTTAAAATAATATCTCTGGAATTAAACGTCGTAACGTTATGACACTTTGTATGATGTACTAAATTTGGTCATAATCAGTGTAGATTTTATTCGATATTCATGATGAAGCTATTCCAAAAAAGAAATATTTAACACACCAACCAATTATTTAAAATTTAAGATGTTTATCAGATGTATATTGTTTTTGTTTATTTGCAGAAATAAGAAATATTCGCATTTATAGCCGTTTTCTTACTGGAAAAAGTCACCATAGAAAAAACCTCTTTACAGTAGTGTTTACTTAATTTAATAAATAATAAAAATTGAGTGATTTTCTGTCTCGTTTGTGCCTGAAATCGTGAGAGTACATGGCGATGCGGACTCATAAAAAGCTAGCACAATAGGTCCGTGTGTTTTTTTCTTCTTTTCAACGGTGAGACTAGGGTCGTAGTAGACCATTAACTTTATAATTGAAACCGGGCTGGTAGATTCCGTCATTGAATCCGGGCTATTTGCTCTTTCCTTCGTATATAATGAATCCCTGGACTGTGTAATTTACTATGTAATTAGGGCCCCAGCCTTTGGATTATAGTTTTCTTTACCGATTGCAAGGATTGTTATTTCCAATCTCTCCTTCGATCCACGCGCGTGTGAGCACGGCTGGAATTCGGCCCCAAATCGTAAATGCACCCCGGGTACCAATTTTCACGGATTTCGAGTGACCGCCGAGAAAAAACGCTTTTGTACTTTCTAGAAAAGCTGTACTAAAATTTATGCTCTGCGTACTTTTGCACATCCCCATATAAATAAATATAAATATTTTGTTTTTAAAGTGAGAATATTGTTTTGGCCCGTTTAACCAAGTGCCTAAAAATTGACGGAATGGATCTAGAAAGTTGACATTAGAGCTGGGTTTCATTTATCAGACAAGTAAGAGCTGAACAGCAATCATGATCTGTTTAAGAACAGAAAAGACCAAATCATAACTGCAATGTTTGAAAACATGTTTTATATGCTGCTTAACTGTTTCTGGTTAAATATTGAAAACATGGATTAGTTAAGAAGCGTTCGTTAAATTTTAAGCAACATAGCATGAGTACACCACAAAAGATGCAGAAACGTTGCTACAAAAAAATAAAATAAACCTAGCAATAATTAATTCATAATAGGTCGTTCAAGGTGAGATACACTGAACTAGAACGTTGCGGTAAAAAGGTGGTGGTTGGATCCCAGGACACTTAAGTATGGAGGATAACGAACGAACAAACTAACGAGGGGGCTAAGGCAGGGGAAGGAAGCACTGATCTTTCAAGAGCAGGGACTTAAATGGCGCCCAATATCCAGCGCATCCAGTCCTTCCAATCGAAAGTCCTTAGACAAATTGTCAAAGCACCTTATTATGTTACAAAGACCTCAACATTCCTTTTATGAACGAACTTATCCGGTCAGATTCCAAACCTTCCACACCAGCCTTTCGAACCATCCTAGCCATACTGCTCGAGCCCTATCCACTCATTCCCATCCTGACAACCCACCACGTCGCCTCAACCGACGATGGTCTCGGGACCTCCTTGACCCCTAATCATACACACTGAGTGCCAGCAATAATGCACCTAGCAAGTGCTGGCATTAGTGCTAGGGTTGTGCTGTGTGATATATTAATCTGTGTACATATTTGTATAGTAAACTATCATGTGTAGGTAACAAATAAATTTAAAAAACGCCCTCAGGGAACTGAATCATAGACAAGGTTTAGACATGTCCGACATGTACAGAAAATTTGTTCGATATTTCCCATTTAATTTAAAGATGTCTTTGTCCATATAGAGCCAAGAAGAGCGTCGTATTTGACCCGAAGTGAGAATTTTGCTTAGACTACTTGCATAAAAAGGAACAATTAAACCTTCTGGAAGAACTTTAAGCCATTAAGGTTCTCCAGATACCTGTTGAAGCCATAAATCCAAAATCTATATTTGATTAGATATTTTAAATTAAAAGACCCGGTATGGCTGGGAGAAAGGGATTCTAGATAATTCCGACTGATACACTGATGCCTCTAGGACCAAGTATAGGAGTAGGTATCAGTGGAAATAAATATAAAAAACAATATGCCACTTTCAGGCAAGTTGTGGCTATTAAAACTCTGCAAGGTAGATCAAAATCTGCTCGGATAGTCAGGCTGCATTAAAATCAGTAGTAAAGCCTAGAGCAGTTTGGGATTGCATCAAGGTCATGTTAGAAAGAGGACAACAAAATAACCTCTTTTTGAGTGCCAGTACACAGGGAAGAGAGGCAACGAGTAAGCTGAAGGGAAGTTTGATCAGGTCGTCATCAAACTTTTGGTTTGGGGCCTTATCAAACTGACAAATACGTAAATCCATCACATAATGTTAAGAAGACCTCGGTTGATGAGATTGTACTTCAAGACAGATGCGAAACAGTTCATTAAAGGGCCGAACTAACTAATCCTTAGCGGTGTTAGATCTAGAATGATAGTACGAGTATTGGGCACTGGAGGCCCAGAGGCTTATGGGCTCGGTATAGCAGAATGTCCTCGTTGGTACGAAATCCTAAGAGGCTTCTTACTTCTACGAGAAAAGTCAAGGTCTGAAGGTTACACACTAACTAAGCTTTGCAATCTGACAAAAAGTCTTAAGTTGCAGATCGTCGTAGTGCGTAAGGTATTCAAAAGACCGATTGTTTTTACCCTAAACCTTCTTAAAACTGAAGTTCATAATAAGAAATTTGGTAAAACCGAGCATTTAAATAAAATTAGAAAATCTGGCCACAAATCGGACACCAGAAATCCAGACTGAGGTGTGTTGAATCATGTCCCCAATGTGGTCTTTTGTTCCTATTATTGGTATTTTATTTACAATTTTGTAATTATGTAGCCTAGATGGAAGTAAGAAAGTCGATACAAAATGGACGAGCTTTTTTCGCCAGTGTAAACAATCATTTAGCGTAATGACTATTATTTTTCATGATTAATAATTTAAGTTTGTATCTTTTATCTTCCTTTTTTATAGAAAGCGTTCTGTATGTAAATTCGGTAAAAAGCAGAAATTTTATAAGAAGAAAGGACAGGAGGGAGAAAGAGACAACGTCACTTTTTTATCTGGTGTTCTCAACTACGAACGAACGTAACATCTCATCTAGCCTTTTCAAAGTCTTCCATATTTTTTTTCATGAAGTCTATACGAAGGAGGAAGCAAAACATTACATGTATAATGTGTTCATCGTAACCGTAGAAGAAATTCAACCACTGAAACCAGGCCAATCAAGTTCCTTGATGAACTAAGACTCACCGGAGTGCTATAAGTACAGAACGGTGGATACAACAGTTCTTAAAGGGCGCAGTATATTAAAAACTACGAATGCTACATCTACATTTACAACTACGTTGAGCACTTTTTCCAGTCATCATCAAGTACGCATGAACGTCAGTATTCCAGTACGCACCATCTTCATTGAGACGTGTCTTCATTCGTCAAAAATACTTTGTAATTGTCTATATATATTTTTTTAAATAGTTGGTTAAATAATTTTGGTAAAATCTGGCCGGAATTCATTTTTTGTTTTAATTCTATATTTTCTCCTTTTTTCATACTTAGTAGAGAAATCCTTCTTAATCGACCCTTTATTCAATAACCTGTAGAAATATACTAATATACTCCCGCCGACGTATACATAAACTATGGTCCTCCGGGCCGGATAGTTTCGTAAGCGATTTAACATTTTAATAATATGCTTTCTTGTTTGTTTTTGTAAGATTTGATTTTTTATTAAAAAATTTAAAAAATACTATAACATATAACTTTTTTGTCCTTAGGTTAATCGGTCGGTCTGATAATGACAATCGAGCTACAAATTGTTATGACTAAAGATAAGCTATCCTTGCCCGGGAAATTACTCTGTATAATGTAGAACCCCTNCTCTTTCTCTCACTCCTTTCATATTTCCCTCATGCTCTCTTCTTCTCCATTCTCTCTCCCCTTTCATATTTCCTTTATCGTCTCTTCTTCGCTCGCTCGCTCTCTCTCTCTCTCTCTCTCTCTCTCCTCCGTTTCCCCTTTTCTCTATCGATTTATGTCATTGTATATTTATTTATATACCTATTTATGTCACTCTTACTCTTTTCTCTTTCTTCCTCGCCCGTCACTCTCCTACTCACTGATATGTACACGCATACGCAACCCCTATGCTCTTCATTGCGGACTTCCGTTTGACAGACCTGCCCGCTTTGAAATTAAGATGAAGTGCTGACCTTTAACCTTGTACAGGTTTTTCAATGAGTACAAACTTCTGATCGCTAATGGCGTGACAAATCCAATGTTAAGTCCTTGTACAAAGCGTGATTAATGGGCTTCTAGGGTTTGTCCACTAATGACAACCTCCACAGTGCCAGAGACGCATTGAATATGGGCTATTTCATAATTAGGGATGGTTTTGTTTTATCCGACACAAAGAATGGATTAGATTTTTTTTTGTATGAGTTTAAGATGAATGGTATGATAAAATCTTAGGAATCATAAGATATTTCTCTAGCAAATATTTCAACCATTTAAATATTTTAATCTTAGAAAATGTTCAACTATTCTTTTTAATATTCTGTCAGACTTATTTATACGTGTAATCTAAACACGTGAAAACTTGTCAAGTATTAAAAGTTTGGAAATTTCCTTATTTACTTGAATTATTCTGCAGTACATGGCAGGAGGTGGAGAAAACCGGTGCAGGCTAATACTATCGAAATTGGCCGAATCCTTGGACCCTCTCCAACTGATAAGCCCCTAAGTGGCCTATCTAACTCTACGAGCTTATTTTTATTCATAATCGGCCTGTACGGTCGACTTCGGAAAGCTTTTACTGTCATCCGAGTTGGTGTCGCGATACAAAACTTTGGATGGGTATAAAATAAATGACGGGTCCTTTTCTTTTTTCCCTCGTCCTGAGATGCCGGATTTTTTTTAAATCGAATTTCCTAAGGTGATTTAGGAGATGAAGCGATTTTTTTTGTAAGTGTGTTCAGATAAAAAGGTTTCTTGTTTTAAAACAGATAAAACAGGGATTTTATTTAAAGCTTTTGATGATATAATAATGATAAAAAAAACCTTCAGTCCATTTTTGAAAATTGTAAAAAGAATCATAAAGTCAACAATTGATTGGTTGTGATAACCCAAAGACTCCTTTTTAGAGAAAAAATATAATAATGAATGCTTTCAATAATTTTTTTTAGATTATTTAGATTTATATAACAACAAAGCAAAGTGATTCTTGTCATTCGGGGCTTAAATAAGGAGGCAAGTGATTAGAACCATTTTACAATATTTTTTCCACATTAATCTCTATAAAATTTCAAGGGCTATGTTTCGAACCCAGAACCTCTAGCGTAGTAAATACGAATCGGACTCCCTAATCATTCGGTCACCGCGGACCCAATAATTTTAAATTAATTATCATAATAATCTTTATATTTTCTTATAAATAAGTGGTTTTTTGTGTTAGGAATTACTCACTGTTTTATTTTCTGAACTTTACTTTGCGAATCGAGAAGGTCGTCGTCATAATCTCGACAAAATAGCATTTCGCCTCTACAAAACCGGGCCCGACTGCATCAAAAACTCATACGTATGCTATTAAAGTTTCGAACACAGTTCAGAATCGACAAACCGACCTTGGCCGGATCGATAATAAATAGCCCATTCAGAATTCCCAAAGACAGGCATCAGAGTCTTTTTACAGACCCACATTTCCCGACCGGCGGAGCAAGGTGACCTCGGTATTTCCATGTGTCGCGGTGTCGCAAATTGCGCAATTGTTTTGTCCGGTTTGATTTCTGTGGCAAATGTGTCAAATAACCTCTGGAGAGGCCGGCTTGATTGTCCCAGGCTTATTTTATTTGTGCTTTTTTTATGGCATCTGGCTCGAGTGACATGGTGCGATTTTACCAAACTGATGGTCGCCAAGAACCTGAAGTCTTGTATAACCACCTCCGCACAAGGTTCCCTTCATTTAATAAATCCAATCCTCTCAAAGCTTCAACCTATCCAAGCTATCAACACAGACGCTGAAGAACAAAATTTAACGTTTCATCATTAAACTAAATAAAATTTTAAAAAACTCTATGGTTACTAACTTTTTCATTTCAACCAATACCTTACATACAGATTAATTAATTGAAAGAAGTTGTTTGGTCAATCGGGCCTCGAACTATAATGTATGTAAATAATATTTAAACAATCCCTCTACGCAATAAAATTCATAATGCTTTCGTCTTTTTTTAATCTTGTCTTTGGACAACTGGCAAGAAAGAAAATGTTCTTTCTTTGCGCTATTTCATTCTTATTCCTTATTTTTCTTACTAACTAGTCACAAGGAAGTTCAGGACGATCAAAATGTGACGAATACAAAACCAAAGTAAATAAAACTATTCATAAGTAAACAAAGATAACACTAGCCCTCTTATAGAACAATTTAAATAAACCTAAAATTTTTCGATTTAGTTTTTGTCTCTGTGCTTAGTCTTTGGTAGATAAAGATTAAGCGAAATTTGACGTGAAATACGTAAGAGTAACACAAGAACGATTTTTGTAAAGTATTTTTAACAAATTAAATTAATATCTAAAGAGAAATAATCGATATAACCACAATCTACCATAACATCAATCACTGAAGATTTATATTTTTTATCTTTCTAGTGTTCTTATTACTTTTTCCGGATGATAAGTGAAAAAAATTGTAAATAACTACGAGCTTACAATTTCTAAATAACTAGAAATTCATTAATCAAAATAACTATGACAAAATTAAAAACTTTTTAAAAATCTACATTTTTTATATTTAGTCAGCCATTTTGGAGTTGGGCAGAAAAGCAAGTACATGTATGTTTTATTGTTATTACTTTTTAATAGTCTTATGTTTTTTTTTTCAGATTAACCAGGGAAATTTAACCATTCATGCAATGTCCGCCGTTTGTTGAGCAGTGTTTGAAGGGGGTGCACATCACCAATCATTTAGGTAGGTCTTATTCTACCAATCCTAGGTTTACAGTTTATTCTCAAGGGTTCAAGCAGTTGTCAAAAGACTAAATGTTGTCGAACCGATCGAAATGAAAGACGGTGGGTCTCTTACCTCTAAAAACCAAAGAGAAAAGACGTACCAGTTCAACGCGTTTTCAACCATATGTAGACCAAAACGCCACCAAAAGGCAAAATATTAAGCCTTTCTATCACCATTTTCCTGACTCCAAAAAAATCAGGGAAACTGACAAATCTGAAGGAAAAAGTGAGAAACAGGACTAAAAACTACTCACGATCTTATAAGCGATAAACTAGACTTGTTTATTAATGCTACGTTTATTTATTGATTTTATTAACTGTTTATTTTGTCGGTTTAAAAAGGAAGGAGGTTAGTTATAAAGAAGAATGTGCTTGCTCGAAAAAACCTACGAAAAAATCAGTTCAACTAGGTCGTGAAAGACAAAGTTTACATGGCAGATTGTCCACTTTCGTTAACATTAAGGAATAGGTGAATAATATATTCATAATATAGGTGATTTTGGTATGGAATCCTTTCCTCTTAAGATATGAATTAGGCCAGAGATCCATTAAGCAAATGACATTTCTTGTAATGTCTCTTTGAACTGATAGATACTGAGCCCTTTATTGATAGAACCAACGAGAATATACGAGCCAATTTGGACAGTGGCCAATTGTTATTATAGTTGAACGCGTTTTCATCCATTTGTTGTAGATCAAAACTCCAACAAAAAACAAAATATCGAGATTTTTGCCATCATTTTCCTGACACTAACAACATCCGGGAAAACTGACAAATCTGAAGGACAAAAAGTGAGAAACATTACTAAAAACTTTTCAATGCTCTTATTTCAAATAAGCTGCATGTAAACTAAAATTGGCTATTAATGCTAAGTTTATTTTTTGTTTATTAATGTGCTTATTTTCTTGGTTGAGAAGAAAGAAGGTTAGTTTTAAAGAAGAATGTGCTTGGTTGAAAAAAATCTATCAAGTTCAACGAAGTCGTGAAAAATGAAGTTTATATGGCAAATTGTCTACAATTTGGACACAGATTATATAATGTATACAGATCAGTATGCAGATAATACAGATAGAATAAGAGGAATACTTTTCAAGGAAGAGTGTCTTAGTTCGGAAATGTGTAGATCAGTTCAACGTGTATTAATCCATTTCCAGATAAAAACACCACAAAAGGCAAAATATTGATTTTTTTGTCACTCTTTTCCTGTCTTCAAGAACATCAGGGAAATGATAAATCCGAAGGAAAAATTTGAGAAACGGCGAAAAACTATTCACGACTTATTTCAGTAGCAACATATAAACTAAACTTGCCTATAATGCAAGGTTAATTTGTTTATTTTGTTGGATTAGAAAGAAAGGAGGTTAGTTTTAAAGAAGAAAGTACTTGGTCGAAAAAAAATCGAAAAAATCGAATTTCAACGAGGTTGTGAAAGATGAAGTTTACAAGGCAGATTGTCCACTTTATTACAAAACACATTATGGCTTCTGCGAATAATATATTGTATTTTGGTATTTCCTCTTTTGGTATGAATCCATTAAACAGATAACATTCAGTTCTTCAAACTGATAGATACTGGGTCATTTATTGATAGAACCATCGAGAATGGACTGACAAAATTGGATAGTTTTGATCAGTTCAACGAGTTTTAATTCATTTTCAGAAAAAACACCACCAAAAGGCAAAATATTGAGTCTCTTTGTCACTCTTTTCCTGACATCAATAACATCAGGGAAAGCTGACAAATCCGAAGGAAAAATTTGAGAAACAAGACGAAAAACTATTCACGACTTATTTCAATAAACTAAACTTGCCTGTAATGAAAGATTAATTTATTTATTTTGTTGGATTAGAAAGAAAGGAGGTTAGCTTTAAAGAAAAATGTACTTGGTCGAAAAAAATCTACGAGTTCAACGAGGTCGTTAAAGATAAAGTTTACATGGCAGATTGTCCACTTTTGTTAACATTAAAGCTTCTGTGAATAATATCTTCTATTTTGGTATGGAGTCATTTCCTCTTAAGCTATGAATTAGGGCCAGAGATCTATTAAACAGAAAACATTCCTTGTTGAGAGATACTGGGTCCCTTGCTGATAGAACCAAACGCAAATAGACGGACCAAATTGGACAGTGTTGATCAGTTCTACGAGTTTTAATTGATTTCCAGATAAAAACACTACCAAAAGGCAAAATATTGAGTATCTTTGTCATCCATTTGCAGACAAACTAAGGTTTACATGTGTAATGAGCATGTGTTGGTATCATTTAATTTGGCATCTAGAGAACAAAAAACCCCAGTCTATGGAGAGAGGAATGAGTATACAGATAAAATAAGAGGAATACGTTTCAAGGAAGAGTCTCTTAGTTCGGAAATGTGTAATCTTAACAAGTCCGGTTTCTCCTAAAGTGAAGCAGAATCCAAGTACAACGTGCAGCGAATGTTGACAAAACGGAGAGGTCGTTCAACCGGACTCCCTCCACGCGAGGACGACGAAGGCCTACTCCCCACCTGGTCCGGCTCCCTCCTTTTACCTCAATTATAGATACATTACTATAAAATTTGCATATATATGCGACGTTCTATATAGGCTCAGTTCGCCCCTTTTCCCACTCCATATTAATTGGATACGGGGTGTCCTCGGTCCGTCGCCTGTTCCTTTATTATTGTCGCCGTTACCCGGCCGGCCCAATGGGACGAAACAAGGCATTCCATTCTGGATTCGCCCCTGTCCTTTCTGGCAACGTCTGAACATTCGGGAACCATACTGTTCGCCGTCTTTTAAAACTTTCCTGCCTACATTCCAAGCCGTGTGCATGCGGACAATTCACGGGCGTTTTTTTCGTTAACATTAACAAATAATCGATTAACACACTCTTAAAATAGTCTTTTCGTGTTGTTTCCGGTAGTTGAAACTACTTATGCCGCTTTGAAGCATTTTTATTATATGCAAATGAGAAGGAATAATTTCATTGGTGTAGTTAAGTGCTTCGCCCTAGACTAATCATCTAGTCCCACTATAAATTCAATTTTAAACTCAAATAAATATGATATATACTTTGGCATCACTGAATATGACGAGAAGCCAAAACGCCTCTAACTGAGCAAAACTGCGAGACTAGGCTAAAATGGCCTGCAGCGATCAAACTTCATCACCCGCAGATCTAAAGAGGAAATCTTGCAAATATCAAATTTATCTTTCATTTAGCTTCAGTTGATCTGTTAGTCTTACATATATGAATGAAGGATACTAGGAAGGATTTAAGGACGTCTTCCTAGTTCCTTAGTTCAGTGCAATCGACTCGATCCTTCTACTAAGAAGAACTAAAATGTCTGTTGGGTTTCTCTCTCACAAGTTTCATCTCTATTGAGCGATTGTTTCGCATTTGAAGATCACACTGATGTTTTTCCTCTTCATTGTATAATCTACAAATCGGCTCGTTATTGAATATGTCCATGTGTATAGTCTCATCACTCCAAGTTTTGCCCTGTATGCAGTGTCTTTTGCACCATTCAGGGAAGAGAAAGACGATTTTATTGAGACAGGATTTTCTTACAACCCAAAACGATTTGTTATTAGTTGATTATGAGATGGCAACTTAGAAGTGGGGTTTTGTGGTCTCTAAGCACTGCGGACTTTTGGCTTATTGTACTCTTCCTCGTTCCTTAGTTCAGTGCAATCGAAGCGATCCTTCTTCTAAGAAGTACTAGGTTATTGACTGTCGTTGCTATAATTCTTTTCTCAAGGTTTTCTTTATCCAAAAGCAGCCTCTCTCATTGAGCGGTTGCTTCTCATTCCAAGATCATATGGGTGGCTGTTCCTTCCGACTCAGCGCATAATCCAATCTTTTTATTATTGAATATTCCCATGTTATGAGGATGTTTTCTCAGATATCAGTGTCGGGTTAATAGTCCTATACTTCTCTGAGTTTAGCTAATTTCAGCAATGAGTTTGCTAGATTTGGTGAGGGTTGTTTAGCGTAAGTTTACTGTCTCTAGCGTCCTGGTACTTGGCATAATTTCTGGGACGTCAATTTCCTTTGCTCTTTCCATTAGTTGAAAGGAAGATTTAACTACTGCAGATAAAAAAGGAAGACCAAACTTTTAGGAACTGTACAGTTTTTGGTATGGAAACATTTTCTCTTGAGTTGTGAATTACGACCGGAGGTTTAAACAGATACCATTACTTGTAATGTCTAAACGGTTGATATATTAATAAAACCTGTATGCGAAAAAAAATGATGCCTTCAGTCGCGACAAATCAGAGTTGCATCATATGAGCAATATATTGAAATTAATTTTAATCCGAAGTGAATGGGTATCGTGATTGGGTCTCTACCGATTTCTTATTATTTACAAGTGTACGAGCGAGAGAGAGAACCAACCCGAGGAACAGGTCTACCGTCTCGACTTATTCACAACCTATGACAATCAGGAATAACATTTAACTTTGTAATCTACTGCCTCCGTTATAAAAATCCGGAGTTTATCGTCGGGGGGGGGGGGAATATTCTCTACACGGTTGAAAAAAAACCCGATTTAAATAATTGAACCATCTCTTTGGGGTTTTATTCCGAAAAAAACGTCGGCCTCCCTCTCACCAGGAGGGGGCTGGAAATTCGGTCAATTCTATCTACAACGTATCGTGCATCTTACTAGACGTAAACGAGTCCATGGGGACGGTCGGGATCACGGGCCGTGATAGTTTCTCACGTGGTGGAATCCATGTGGATATGTCCTGCCATGTTGCTGTGTTCGAACCCTCCACGTGTCAGCGACGTCCCTCATCGACGCCAGAAGGACGAGGAAAATTTAAAATCTGTACGCATGACCATTAATAATTACCAACTATCACTTCCAACGCCAAAACAAATTGAACACGTGATTTATTTAAGTCATGCATGGCCAGAAATTCACGATTTTGTATGGATCATTTTTCTCCTGCAAGAACTTTCTGTCTTAATTTTAAAACCAATAAAATTGGTTTATTGGGGGTCTTCATTGGGTTACGTAAGCCTAATATTAAATCAACTGCTACTTTATATTGTTTCCCAGCCAGGAGACCAAAAATCTTTGAAAAAATATACAAAGAAGACCAATAAACAATACAAGTACATATAAAAATTGTATGAACGAAAATTCTTTTAACTTGTGAGGTATTTTACATGCCATTTTGTAGGAAAGAAAACGTATGCTTTCCTTTCATATTTAATTGAAATTATTCTTGCGGGAAGAGAATGATGTACAATTTGCGTAATTTGTCGACAATCATTTTTCCGGAAATTGTTCAATTATTAGAACCGCTTCTATGGTTAATTTATCGAATTCTTGTAAACGGTGAGCTTTATTTAATTGTCGGAAAGGATAAATTACTTCCAGCAGACGGCGCTGTAAATTGGCGAAGATCAGTTCAGAAATCAGGTTCACTTTTAATTATGCAAACAGATCTGGGGAGGAGGAGAGAGGCACGTCGCTACACATCTGAGCGTTCCCTCTCGAAAACCGCTCATTAAATTCTTTCCTTGAAAAGTAGTAAAAAAAATAAAAATAAAATAAAGGCCATAGGGCATAAAGACCATAGTGGTAAAAGCGGGACCAGGCGGATCAATGTAGAGAAAGAATTTGGGTACTCCTCCTCCGTCTAATCTTTTAGCGTGGTGATATCAAGCTAATAAATTTTTTTAAATTTGGAACAATTTTTCTTCAACTTTTGCTATTTTTTTTCTCTTTATTTTTTACTATCCGTCCTAACAAATTCGTCTCTATTCTCTTTCTCCTTGCTTTCTCTTTCTTACTTTTTCTTTTTTCTCTTTATCCCTTCTACCTTCTTTATTTTATCTCCCATATATCCATAATTTTTTTCTATATTTCCTAATTTCTTTCTTCCCGGTTCTCCTTTTTTTCTCTCTCTCTCCCTCTCTCTCTTCTCTCTCTCTCCTCTCTCTCTCTCTCCCTCCCTCTCACTCTCTCTCTCTCTCTCTCTCTCTCTCTCTCTCTCTCTCTCTCAATCACTCATTCCCTCTTTTCTGTTTTCTCTATTTCTATTTTTTGCTTCTTTCTTCCTGGTTTTCTCTTGTCTCTCTTTTCATTACTTTTTTCTCTATCTTTCCTAATTACTTTATTTAATCTCTTTTCTTCATTCTTTTCTCTCCATTTCTCACATTCTTTTGCTCTCTTACTTTTTTTCTTTTCTAATTTTCCTAAATTTTTATTCTCTTGTCTGTAGTCGTTCTTCTCACTCTACCTCTCTTTTCTCTGTCTTGTCTTTATTTCCTATTCTATCTTTCCTTAATTTTTTCTTCCCTGCCTTCTCTTTCTTCTTTTTATTTATCTTTCAATTCCCTGAAACCCACCCACTCTATAATCTCTGCATATTTCTCATCGTTCTTTCTATCTCCATCTCTGTCACCCATCTCCCTCTCTCTGCTTCTCTGCCTCTGGTATGTTTAATTAACTTTTCCCGTCTAATGCATGTTGACCCAGTTTGCTAATTAAATTATTTAAAAAATCTATGAGTGGTCAAATATAATGGGTTGCAAAATTGAACATCGTGCAGGATATGTGATGGAGGTTTGTAGGTAATGGAAGCGTTTATTAACAAGTATAACAAGAGTGAGATATATAAATGTAGGTGTCGGTGGCCAAGGGGACCGTAATGGGTGCCGGCCTTAATTATGAATGCATAGAAGGTTTGATTAAGTACTGTTGATTACTGGCTCCCTACCACCACAGAAAATTGTCTTGCCTCTCTTTCACCAGGGATCAACCCTTTTTTGCCTTATCAACAAATTTCTCGTTTTAAAAGCCCGGAAAAGCTCCGGCGAAAGAGATGAAGGTTTATTTTTACTTTTAAATATGATACACGTGATTCGTGAGACTATCAATCACATTTGGATGCGGGCTGATTAATGATCCACGGCCCTGTTTCCTATCGTTTAAAACATTTCCTCCCGACATAATTTATAATTAAAAGGGCGAGGTTTGGGGGTATCCAGTCGGCCTGTGTACGCGAGGGATTCCATTCAACCACCTGTTCCCGTTTTGACAAATGATTTTTGTTCCAGGGACCTTTTCAGCCCGAACGGTTGAAAAATGACCTGACTTTTGAAAAATGAAGCTGAAGACCGAATCCGAACTCTATAGAAAGTATTCTCACTAATCACGTTTCCATGAATTTGACTTCTTTTCAAATAGAATAATGATTTAATACAGGGAGGAAAAGTTGATCACCCTGGGCCGCCTTTTCTCGCTGTGTCTCATCAACGACCGAAGACAGAACCGAAACACATATGGTCATAACACAATGATAAAAAAAAGTACAAAATAGTCGGTTATTATTCAAAAACCGTTGTCCCAACCAGCAAAACACTGAAGTTTCATATGACACTAGCGCTAAAACAATGAACTGGTCAACAATTCGTTTTTTTCTCTAGGTTTTGTCCTGACACATGAGTTAGGACACACAAAAAAATTACATACAAGTTTATAAATGCACATATGGAAATGAAAACTCCAGCTACTTACTCTTAAGCCAGATAAGACCCTTGAGATTGATTTACATTAACAAAACTTACTTGTTCTTATCAACTAAATGTAAAAAAATTATTGGTTTTATTCAAAATCAGTCTATGATAAAAAACGAGAGAGAAAGAGAGAGAGGGGGAAAGAGAGAGGGGAGAGAGAGAGAGAGAGAGAGAGAGAGAGAGAGAGAGAGAGAGAGAGAGGAAAGAATTTTATTTGAATTTAATTTAACTTTTAATCTAATTTATACGCTTCACTGAAAAACAGGTTTGCAAAATTGTCACACTAGACTAGCAAATTATTTAATTTACGATTGAAATAAATTTCCAAAGCGATCCTGCGAAACGCAGAAGCAGACAAAAATTTTTTATAAAATTAAAAAATAATAAATTATTGATTAAGTGTGTAAAATTTGAATAAAAGAGGGCGAGAGAGAGAGAGAGAGAGAGAGAGAGAGAGAGAGAGAGAGAGAGAGAGAGAAAGAAGGAGGAAGAGGGGAGAGGGAAGAAAGAAGTTATAGAAAGAAATGAAAAAGAAGACAGAAAGAACGAGGGAGAGGGAGGGAGATATATATATAGATACAGATAGATAGATAGATAGATAGATAGAGAGATAGATAGATAGATAGAGATAGATAGAGAGAGAGAGAGTGATTGGGAAAGCGAGAAGTTAGGAAAGATAGAAAAAAGAAAGGTAAGACAGAAAAGAAAGAATGTGTGAGAGATATAATAAAAGAAATAGAATGGGAATCAGATAGAAAGAGAAGAAAGTAAAGGTAAGAGTGACCAAAAAATTAGGAAAGAGAGAGAAAGATAAGAAAGAAGGGAGTGAAAGAGAGACAAACATTTAAGGATAGAAATAGAGAGAGAAAGAAGGAGGGAGCGAGTGAGAGAGAGGGAGGGAGAGAGAGAGAGAGAGAGAGAGAGAGAGAAATAGCAATCAATAGTTTGTGGATTTTAACAGTAAATTGATTGAATTTTTAATTTTAAGCAGTATTAACTTTGGATTCTTTTAAAAAATGCAACAAACACTTTTAAATTGTCAAAAAAGAACGTTAAATATAATTTGGCCGGCGTGATATTAAAAATAATTTTAATCTGAAGAAATCCTGAGGTTAACGGTATGGAATCTAAAATTGCAAAATAAGGTGACCAAAAAAACTTCCGTCAATAGTAATTATTTGGAATACATAGATCGTATGAATTAGAAAAAAAGGATCGCCTTCATCCTAATCAAAATAACCTATACTCTGAACCGGGGCACGTGGCTCTTTATAGGAAGCGTACAATATGAGGACTGAACCAGAGAACGAGTCTCTGATACTCTTGTTCCAATTTTTCCGAGGAGATTGTTTGGGATGGTGTTGTGTGTATTTGTTTTATGCATTATAAATTTTAAATATCTCCTAAGATATAATGCATATATTAGCGTGAATGTGAAAGGCTTAGAATGTTAAAATAATACATTATAACACTACGTGAGGGAACATATTTGCCTATAATGTAAATAAAGGTTCCAAACCTGAAATGATCTTAGCCTATAGCCCTGTAGTATTTATTATGTAGTAATAGTTGTAATAAAGTGATTATTTGGAGATCGTGACATGCTGTCTTTTTGTGATGTAAGTTTAGAAAAACATTTTCTTTATTGTGCCAACGTTTCGATCTTTATTTAGATCATCTTCAGGGCCAGGGAGGAAGATGATGTAAATAAAGATCGAAACGTGCGCACGACAAAGAAACTGTTTTCCAAACCTACATCACACAAGACCGCATCTGACTATCTCCAAATAATCATTAATTAACGGTCACTAAATACTAAACATGATAAAGTAATGTAATACCATTTCTGGTACAATTCGAACTAACGCCGTAATACATGTTTTGGGTGTACTGGACGACAGGTCTCATCACTTTATATTTTTCCCCAATAATTATTGTATAATACCCAGAACAGAAATGCAAACACGAGACCTGTAACTCACTACGACTTGAATTCTACTTGCTCGTAATTATCAAGCCCAAAATGTTTAAAACTAAAACATACCTTAGTAGTAAACTAACTGAGTAGTAAAACCAATATCCTCACCTGAAACAAATACATAATTTGTTAATGTTTTGCACAAAGAAACAAGATAAGTTGTACAAGTAGATATGAAATAGTACAATAAATGAAACAAAGAAGAGGAAGTACGTAGGTGTAATATTTGAGTGGACACGTCTGTACTGTTCTCTGGTTTTATCTTATGGGCTAAATCCCAACATGGATATCGTGATTCCGAATCCACGATCTGAGAAAGAGCGTACGTGATCCACCGAGCCTCCTTTTGCTTTAACGGTAACAGAATACTTCCAGGGTGCTCGTGCTGTTCGGTTTCGCGGGAGCGGAAGCGGTGGGTCGTAAAGCGATAAATCAACCGGTCTGCGGCTGTGGGATATGCTCGTGATTAATTGGCGAAAGCAATTACTTCAAGAACCATCCCGCCCGACAGAGTTGTGAATCAGTTTCAGCATCGTCGACGAGAAAGTAGGCCGGAATGAAAAATGTCAATTCCTGTTAGCGATCTTATTCACATTAAACAACATACGTTTATAATTGTTCTAATTGCTGGGCGCATTCCTCTCCCTGACTCACTTCTTACACCGACTTTTAAACTCCTTTATAAATAAATCGACCCAATAAAAGATCGATTAATCTTGGAGAATAACCAGAATTATTTCTCAGTCTAGTTAATGAAAATGGCCAGTTGCAAATATCCCGCCTTCTAATATATTCTTTTTTTATTTCACACTATGTAAATGACCAATTATAACCATTAATTTGAATATTAATACTTCTTTGATCACAGCAACTGTAGGTTTTACATAATACCAAAAGACATAAATCTAATTGAAACGCCACAAACATGATTCACAACCTAGGAATACAAAATTGAGAAAAATCTCATAAAATAAACCATCTTCCAAGGCTTTAAGCTTCAAAATGTACCAATTTTCTTTTCTTTTTTAAATTTTGATTGTCAAAGAGTTATGTTGTTCTAAGTATAGTACTAGGGATTTTTTTACGAGGGTTAGCAACAGCAGAGGTTATGTCAATCCTTGGGGTGCCGGTGTTTTCGAAAAAACAAAACATTTGTAAGTATGGCAGGTTCGAATGCAGGGCCGCTGGATTCGAACTCATGACCTTTACTTTACAGTGATGGGCGCCGTGTCAACGACAGTTGCGACCACCGACGCCCCAAGTAATAGGGATAAAAGTCACAAGTCGTTTTGCACCTGACCTGAGTAGATCTATTGCGTTCCTTTATTTATCGCAATCCATTTATCATATGACATACAGTTTCGTACCATAAGTCCCGATTTTGATGTCAAAATCTATTAAACTTTCAGGCACTCGTAAACAATTTTAACCAAAAATACCAAAACATTTTGTTCTAATACCTGTTGGCATTTTTCATGTAATTTTGAACTTCGCACCGATTAAACTTTCCGGAATCTTGTGCGATGAAGTAAGTCCTCGATGCAAATTTTATGCAGTGCTCCAGTTTTCCCAGCAATAGAGTTTTTGAAGAAAGGGAAAGAAGCCAAATAGAAAGAAAGACTGATAGATAAATAGATAGGTAGGTAGATAGATATACATAAATAGATAGAAATTTAAACAATGAGAGAGATTATATGTAAATTTGTTAGAGATGTTGAGCAAAAAAAGATAAATAGAGATGTAGATAGGTAGATAAATAGACAGCAACATAATAGATATATAGAATGGCAAAAGAAAGTAGAGAGAGTACTTAGGAAAGATACAGAAAGAAAGAAATGAGAATTGTAAAAAAGAGACATATCGAAAAAAGAGACAAGAGAAGACAGGGCAGAAAGAAGAAAAAACATCGAGAAAGGGAAAACAGAAAGAGGGAAAGGGAAAATGAATTAATCGAGAGACAGATAGAAAAACAGAGAGAGGCAGATAGATAGATAGAGAGAGAGAAAGAGAGATAGATAGATAGATAGATATTTAGATAGATAGATAGATAGATAGAGATAGATAGATAGAGATAGAGAGAGAGAGAGAGAGAGAGAGAAAGGGGGAGAGAAGGTGAGTGAGAGAGAAAGAGAAAGAGAAAGAAAGAGAGAGAGAGAGAGAGAGAGAGAGAGAGAGAGAGAGAGAGAGAGAGAGAGAGAATGAGAGAGAGATTGGCTTGGGTTTTCAACAAAACTGGAAATATTTATGCTAGGAGTGGCTTCAATACTCGTGTTGTAAAATCGCAATCGGATGCACAATCATTAACAAGCCGATGCCGTTCAATTACAACGTAGATTGCCAATTTCAATTGCCTCATCAAAACGCGTTTTCGGTTCCGATTTGCGGATAGATCCGAGTGAAAACGGGCCTTACATTACAATTATAACAGCATTACATCAGGTCATTATCATAATTACGTACATCCCGAGCTATTTGCCATCGCCGGGAGAGGGGCCGTTGTTGAATTATGCAGCATTTAATGATTATGAGAGGTTGTGAACTGTGTTGTACGCCTTGGAAGACGGGGGATGCCGAGGAGCTATCTCGGCCCTCCCAATCTAGTCGGTCACGACCGGGAGGTAGCTATAGCCATCCTTATCTATCCCTTGTACATCGCCTCTGTTCCAACGCTTATCACACTCCACCGGTGGCCAGCATAAACATTCCACATGATTTCAACCCCCTGTTTAAGCAGTCATGCCGATTTTCCCTGATGACTATATACGAAACTGTTTGTTCAGCTTAAAGAAAACTCATCTTAAAATTGGGAAATGTACAAATTTAATTTGCTTTAAAGCTCCTCACCATTTCATGCTTTATTTTTGTCTGTCTCGATATCAGTGGTAGGAATTAAGCTCCTGAAGAGCTCCGAGCATAGAAGCATAGTGGATTATTTAATAAAAACTAAGAAGAACAGAATTTCTTTCGTTATCAGTTGCTATTATATCAAAACATATTGTGGAAACACGAAATTTTTTTTNGAAAGAGAGAGAGAGAAAGAGAGAGAGAGAGTGAGAGAGGAGAGAGAGAGTACCTTTTGCGTCAAGCAGTGTATTTGAAAATCAAGTTGAAAATTTATGTTCATTTCATACTTGTCAATTAATCAATTAGGATCTAGGGTTTTATGGAGGAATGTGTATCGACCTTTTGGGGTTTTGGCGTACAAGGTGGCTTGTGAAGTAGGTAAGCAATGGTTTGAATGATTTTGGACAGGGGTGACTGGAATCTTCGAAATTGGAACGCATGGTTGGACCCAACAGTTCAATCCTCACATCCAAACTGATAGTAGTGGTAATGTATATGTACTTTATAAAAATTTAAGTGTGGTTGTTCCAACTCCTTCTAAGTCCCAAATAATATTTTGTAGTAAAATAAAAAAAGAATTGGACAGTCACTTCGGCGTAGATTACGTTCTCTATTATAAAATACACATTTCACTAATTTGTAATAATTGCTTGTTTTGTGTTCCCATCGAACTTTTTTATTTATTAAAAGCAGTCCATCTAATAGTAATTACAGTTTTCTTTATTATATCCATCGTTTATTTCTGTGGTAGGGTTAGAAAATCGTAAAAAATATGATTTTTAGTTTAATTTAATTCTTTCCTAAACATTAGGAAACTTATCAAGTAGTAACGATTACCTGCAGTACAAGAGAGGGACACTTGCTATTAGATCAAAGCCAGCATGTGAGAAAGGTTGCTCGATGTGTCCCGCCTAATTGAAGGGTGGAATTCGTTGGCTCCATATAGAGAGCGTGAAGGAATACCAATAAGAATACTGTAATTGAATACGGCAATGAGTATGTGGGTTCGATTCTTAGAGGAGCAGGTTCTTTAAATTGTATATAGTTCTGATAGTTTTGAGCACGTTGAGAGTGAATGTATTTATTGGCATGAATGCATAATCTGAGAGGGCCAATGGAGTAATATCGAGTACTCCACCACTCTGAGTGTGAGTGTGAAAGGGTTTGGATTTTGGAACTGATTGGGGGCTGCAATGATCTCGCTGTTGACAGGAACTGAAGTCAAACCAGGGCGGCTGACCCCTGACTGCCATCACCCGCCTGGGTGATTCTCGAAATCAGCCGGTAATTTGTTGCAAATTTCAAAAAAGCTGGAATTACCGGTGTACTGCGAAAAATGATAGGCTCAAATCTGTAAACGCGTGTGCAGATTTCAGTTTAAATAAATCAGTACAAGCAAGTTTCAAAATCTAAAATTTTCCTCGCATAATTCAAGATATTAACATGACAGAAGAAAAATTACATTTGTGTTTATATTGAAAAAGGAGGCCAATTAGAGATTGGGAGAGGGTAGAAAAATAAACAACCCCGTTGATTAAAGGGGTGAGAAGAGTAAGTGAGGCGGTCGTCGGAAGTGTGTTTTATGTTGCCGAAGTATGTAATTTTTGTTTGGTGGTAAAAGGAAAAGATGGCGTTCTTTGGTATCGGGAGGACCATCTTGTTGATACAATACGAATAGCGCGAGTCCATCCCCAATAATGATGCCGTTATTAATAACATTATTACGATCCTTGAAAGCAGATAAGCTGGATCTCAGGCCCCTGCTCTAATTAACTCGAGCCCATCACTGCTTTTAATTTAGATTGAGATTACTAATATTAATGGGTGTAATTAAATGATTTAATTTAATGATAGAACGTTTTCCATTTGCACCACATTCACGGTGCGCCTATTATTACCGCGGGACCCGGTACGCGGGGACACTCGGATTCCCGTGAAGGGGCCGAAAAAGTTTTCTGCCCGTGAAAATTAACGACGAGGAGGTCCCACTATTATGATTTATAATGACAGCTGTTTCAAAGCGGCATTCGAACAGAAGGCTTTCAGAACAAGTCCAGAGCACATGACGCACATGGCTAAGAGCTCTCGCATCGTCCAAGAATTCTTGGTATATAATTTAATATCAATTTCAAAAGGATTAAACTACGTACAAGTCTTGAAATTTAATTTTACAAGTCCATTTAGAAATTCTATCAGTCCCTTCAGAGAAACCTATTGATACTCGAGCACACGTGAAATTTCTTTGTTAGATAATTTTTTCATCAATGCAATATTACAATTATTATTACTGTACATTAAGTTTAAGTTTTCATACACAAGAATATTGCAAAAGTGATTCCAAAGTTGATTGAATGAGTAAGAGTGGGTGAGTGAGAGAGAGAGAGAAAGACACAAGTCAGGTTTTAAAAGCGACAATGTTTTACATATTTCATTTTTGAAAGGTTTTGTTTATTATATATTCTATTTATTTATTACATACTCTAATCATCAGTTAAGAAATAAGTCTTGTTTTTGTGATAATACAACCAGTATTGCTTGAAAGAGAAAGAGAGAGAGAGTGAGAGCGTGAGAGAGGTAGTTAGTTGAATCCGTCTGCGAGTCGATGAGCTCGTGTTTTCCTCACTGAAGATGGCGCGAAACCTCCGATTGATAGGTAAAAACCCAGTAAAGTTTGAAACGCTAATGGTTCATCATCCCGAAGACATAAAAATTATTCTTTATAGGATAGAAAACCTTTGGATTTGCTTCCCAAAATACCGAAAGAGGAAAATATAAGAGGTTTGCTCAATCTCTCTGTGAGACGGAGGACAATTGGTTTCCTCACTGAAGATGCCGTATAGCATTGATTGAAACGTAAACTGGTTAGGGTAAAAAATTACAGTAACGATATGAAATGTCGATTACTTCAACACTTCACGTTCATCACCCTGAAGACGCCGAGAAGAAATTTTTCAAGGATCAAAAATGTCTGAATAGACTAATCAAGATGACAGAAAGCGGGCATTACACGAAGATTGTAGTTTTTTCAATCTTCCAGTAGGCCGGTGAACTCCTGCTTTACTCACTGAAGATGGCGTGAAGCCTTTTATTGAATCGTAAACCAGTGAGAGTAGACAAACACTGTAAAGTTATCACAAGTCAATGATGTCACGCTAAGGCTTATCATCCCAAATACTTTAGGAAGAAATTTTCCTGGCATAGAAAATTTGAGGATAAGCTGATCAAAATAAAAGTAAGTGGCAATTTAAAAATATGATAGTTTTATAGCTTTCTGCAAGTCGGTTAAATCCTGTTTTACTAACTGATGATGACATGAAATCTTTTGTTAATGAACATATTAAAGTGATCAAATGTCGATTACTTTAAAACGCTAATGGAAATCCAGAAAACCTGAAGAAAAAATCTTTTTTCTAGGGTAAAAATTCGTTTTATCAAGCTATCAGTGATGTTTTCTTACTGAAGATGGCATGAAGCTTTTGATTCAAAAGAAAACCAGGAAATAAACAAATACAAAGTTATAAAATATATATTTGTTCAGCCCGGTAGGGGTTCATCATCCTGTAGACCACAAGAAGAAATCTAGGATAGAATACCTGGGGATATTAATAAAGGCCAAAATGAATGTGAGCAATAAAGAAAGGTGGTACTTTGTTTAATCTATCTGCGAGTCGGTGAACCTGTTTTCTTTATTGAAGATGGCGTGAAACCTTTGCTTGAAACGTAAACCAGCGAGAGTAGATGAATACAGTCGATGTCGATCAGTTCAACACGCAGACGTTCCACAGGAAGAAATCTTTGTGGTATAGAAAATCTTTTTAGTTTCCGTGTTTAGAGAAGAAACTTAATGGAATATGGTCCATGGACGAGATTAGTGAGGTAGAGGAAATCGTTTCTTCGGAGAGCCATTGATAGCATTACCGCCATTAAGTAAATAACGAGCGGGCCACCAGACACAAAGGTAGAAAAATTAGAATAAAAAAGGACAAGGGATGGAAGTAATTCCGGAAAGGGGTAATGGTTCGAACGTGTAATTTACGCGCGGGCAGGCGGTTGTTTACTTTGAGTTAGCAAGGGAGAGTGAGCAAGAGTGAGAGAGGGAGAGAGAGAGAGGGTAAGTATGTGTGTGAGCCAATAAAACCTCGTTAAATGAATCACCTGTTTCATTCAAAAATAAAAATTTCGAATCAAAATTTTTTTCATTCTCTGAACCCATGTAAGTCAATTATGACTTCCTGAAAATCATATTCTTGTCAGACTGGTCCCTCTATTTCGATAGATTTTACAATACCGCTAAAGAGAACCATGAATGTATAGTCGTTTATTATTTAGTGCTTCTGGTAACAATAAAAACTTCACACGGTGTTGAAATCGAAAAAAGCATTGCTGCCAAATATGGAAACCCACGTATATATTAGGTAAATCGAATCCTGTGTTATTCTTGTTAAGTAGAAACCTTGACAATACGAACCCTCTATAAAATTGGATAATATCTGTGTTCCCTTGAAATCAGCTTTTACAAGGTTCCACTGCGTATATTTAACAGTAAAATGTAAAATAAATTAATACGTGTCAAACGAAAGGGTAATTCAGAGTGAATTTCCAAGGTAACGTCTGGAATCGAACAAAGCAATAGGCCTATTCCATGTAGATGACTTAAATATATCGTCATAAGATGTTAGCAGTAATTGAAAAACACCTCTACATGATAGAAAAACAATGCAGTATGTGTACAATTGTTAAGTTTTTCTGTGTAGTGTGAGGGGGTGATGGACATATTATTTTGGTCGTTACCTGGTCCTGGCCTATTCTCGCTGTGTTGGTCGGTCAAACCAACACAATGAAGACAGACATCATTTTGTGCAATAACATATCTGCGTTGGAAGGAACAAAACGTAAATTAAGGCGTTAAGTTTGTTCGATGTTTTCTACTCAAGAATACTCTGGATCGTGGTATGGTCTTGATTAAAAAGGAAATTCAATTGTTCAGTCAATATAGCTATACACTTTGTAGACAAATTGAAGAAGTTTTGGTAAGATCTATATAGTTATATTGATTATGACATTGAATTATTTGTTTTATCTAATGTCTTGGCTGAGATGAAAAAGCAAGTGTCCGGGCGGGATTCGAACCAACGTCCTTCGGCTCAATACGCCGTTGTTGTAACCACTTTATCTGTCGTGACTGTTCTGTTCAATAATCAATATAACTCGTATATGTTTACTCGTCATAATTTACCATATTAATTATTTCAATTAATTTTTTTTTTTTTTTTTTGAAAAACGGCATAAATAGGAGGTTGTAGGTTGACATGAGGAGTTGGTGTCGAGTGGATCGGACATCAACTCCCCTCCTCAACCTAAAGCCTCCTCTTTTTGCCATTAAAAAAATAAAATAAAATAATTGAAATAATTAATATGGCAACATGGACAATTACAACCACTAAACATATATGGGTTATATTGACAACTGAATCAACTGTATAAATATGTACCACCGAGCCGAAGGTCGTGGGTTCGAATCCCGCTCGTGACGTTAGCTTTTTCATTTCAACTAAAACCTTACATAAAAATATTAATAGATTAAAAGAATGTATAAATATGTTTTCATATTGTGTAATTAATTTAAGCCCAGATGGTGACTTTAAAATAGGTCGGAAACTTGGCAGTAAGAATTGAATTTGATTTTTCTTCAAAACCATACCGTGACCTAAGTCCTAAAGTATTCATAAGTCAAGGGTGAATGTTACCCTTTTAGACTGCATGACATGAATCCAATGGACGGATTTATGTGCGCAGTTGGTTGCGAGAACAGCGACGCTTCGACCCTTTAGTGGTATTTGACTGTAGGGTAACAGTGGAACGATCATGAAGGGCGTTGGTATAAAAAGATAATTCGGAATGGAATTTGAAGTGTTGATACTCAGTTAGGTCAGTAATATAAAGAATACGGATATTTAAGTCCATATAGGCGCTTAGAAGAACTTTACAAAGTTTTTTTGTCCACCTATGTCTAGCAGTTTTTTAGTGGTCTCGAACATATACTTCAGTTTTTTTTTTAAAATTTGCATATGTGGATTCCATGTCAACCTTTTGCCTATATACAATCTGTCGAAGGAAGTGGAATTTGGTTAATATAAACTAAAAGGAATACTTTGCCTATGAGGCTAAAGAACACATATCGGGCTTTCTTTTCGTTTATTTTTATCCTAGATTTACGGAACCATGGTTCCATGGTGGTGGCCTTACTACTAGGACAGGAAGTTGGTAGAATGGATTACTGTATCGTCAGCTAAGGTTGTGATGTTGAGGTAAGTATGCCGAAAAGTAATCGACTTAAAATGCTCCCCAGGCATCAGAGAGATAGAATAGATCTGGCAGATTGAGGTTCGTTTTGTCACATGGAAGAAACGATCAGATTGACCCTGGTTCCAGACATCGGTGACGACCTAATTTTGTATTTGTTCTCCATAAATTCTTAAGTTTCTGCTTAAAGAAAGGTTCAGAAACAGCCTGATCATTATATGTGACGTTGGTAAATTGCTGGACAGCATATAATGGCTGTATGGAGAAACTTGTTTAATGGTCAAAGCGAGAGTGATCTGAACCAGGTTAATCCGTGAGATCAAATCTGCCTTATATTAGTTCACAAGAATAAAAAGACGTCTTGCCATATAAGATCATAATCATACATCTAAGGCGGATATTAAACAACGATTTTTAAAAAGCACAAAAAATTTACTTAAAATTTTAACATCCTTTAAAATTTTCACGAATTTCTCTTTTCACCGAAGAAGGGCATGTTTATTGCCGATTGTTTTTTCTAAATAGGTTCGTGGGTGGTTTCGGCTAACTTCCGCCCTGTTTGAAGAAGAAGGAATGTTTCATTTAGGGGTCATGATCAAATATTATCCCGGAGGGTAGGAGAGACCGAGGGCGGCGGACAGTTTCAAAAGGCGTCCCCCTGCCTCAAGTAACCCTGGCAGGTAGGAGGAAAACATTCGGCACGGACAGGTAGTTTTGTCTCATCGGACAGGCCCAAAAACTACAAAAGACTGCTATCATTATTCCTTTTGTCCCCACTGCGAAACAAATAGCCTGACGCCGTTTTGCCCCGGTATCGCAAGGGGGTGACGTGAGAACTGCCGTTTGAGATAAAACTGGAAATCAATCGGTAAACATCAAAATGTCTTCTAACGTTCTTTGTAAGCACAATAATACAAAATACCTCCAATACAAAGTAATTATTTTTTATTGTCAAAAGCATGCGCCTTTTGATGTCATCTTAGCAATTCACCTACAGTTTGTTTGTGTAGTCATATTAAGAAAAAGAAACATTATTGCCTTTTAGTTTGGGAGGGACCCAAATAATCTTGCGCAGAGTAAGGTGCTATGTGCGTTTTCAATATGCCACAACAAATCTATTGGCAGTATGCATATTGCAGTAATAAAAAGGCAATGACAAACAAAAACCTCTTCCCACTGATTGCTCCTACCACCTAGGTCATTACTGGAAATTAAACTCAGAAAAATATCTAGAAGTATTGTTTTGACGCATTCATTTTTTCAAAGCGAGGGAACCAACTAAAAATATTTATTAATAACCTTTGTATATTTTTCTTTACTTTGAGAATTTTTTGCATCAAAACATAAATTGTGTTTGTCTTTTCTTCGTATCCAAAAGTTATCAAAAAAATAATCTATTTGTCCAGGTCTTCGTCAAATAAAATAAATCCACAAAGGTCATCCAAAGATGTAGCATCATAAACCATTTAAAAGCGACCATGCTTTAAAGTAAAAACACTTCGTCGTGAATAATTCGAGAAAAAAAGATAAATATTTATTATTGAAAGCTTAACGTCACTTTATTTAATCTTAAAAGGAAAATGGCGAAGTTTGTTCATAGTGTATATATAATTTCATAAAATAAACCAGCAGTCAAGTGTATAAATTGCTACGCCCGCGCAACAGGATCTCAGGGAAGGAAATGAGGAGTCCTAATGGATTTCTCTGATAGCAATAGAAAATCATGTTAATTTTTAACCAAATCAGATAAAAATAAAGAAAATATCTCTTGTCCGTGCAGAATGTGTCGTTGAAAACACGTTTCGCCTCCTCGGACCCCCGGAGTACTAAGAACTTCTATTTAACTTAATTCCACACCCATTTCTTTCCCTAGTCCGGCTAATGGAACGGGTAAACGGGTAAACTCAATTGTCCCAGCAATTTTGACAGAATTATGAAATTTTTGTTTTAGTCGGACATGGAGTTTTTGTCGTCCCGGATGGAGAAAAAAAACCCGGGGTCGTAAGACATCAAAGTAAACAACCGCCAGCCCTCGCGTAAATTACACGTTCGAACCATTACCCCTTCCCGGAATTACTTCCATCCCTTGTCCTTTTTTCTTCTAATTTTTCTACCTTTGTGTCTGGTGGCCCGCTCGTTATTTACTTAATGGCGGTAATGCTGTCAATGGCTCTCCGTAGAAACGATTTCCTCTACCTCACTAATCTCGTCCGTGGACCATATTCCATTAAGTTTCTTCTCTAAACACGGATACTAAAAAGATTTTCTATACCACAAAGATTTCTTCTTGTGGCACCTCTGCGTGTTGAACTGATCGACATCGACTGTATTCATCTACTCTCGCTAGTTTACGTTTCAATCAAAGGTTTTACGCCATCTTCACTGAAGAAAACAGAGTTTCACCGACTCGCAGATAGATTAAACAAAGTACCACCATTCTATATTGCTCACATTCATTTTGGCCTTTATTCATATCTACAGATATTCTACCCTAGATTTCTTCTTGAGGTCTACAGGATGATGAACCCGTATCGGGCTGAACTAATATATATTTTATAACTTTGTATTCGTTATATTTCCTGGTTTTCTTTTGAATCAAAAGCTTCATGCCATCTTTAGTAAGAAAACATCACTGATAGCTTGACAAAACGAATTTTTACACTAGAAAAAAGATTTTTTCTTCAGGTTTTCTGGATTTCAGTTAGCGTTTTAAAGTAATCGACATTTGATCACTTTAATATCTTCATTAACAAAAGACTTCATGCCATTATCATTTAGTAAAACAGGATTTAACCGACTTGCAGAAAGATATAAAACTATCATATTTTTAAAATGCCGCTTACTTTTATATTGATCAGCTTATCCTCATATTTTCTATGCCAGGAAAACTTCTTCCTGAAGTATTTGGGATGATAAGCCATAGCGTGACATCATTGACTTGTGATAACTTTATAGTGTTTGTCTACTCTCACTGGTTTACGATTCAATAAAAGGCTTCACGCCATCTTCAGTGAGCAGAACAGGAGTTCACCGACTTACTGGAAGATTGAAAAAACTACAATCTTCATGTAATGCCCGCTTTCTTTCATTTTGATTAGTCTATTCAGAGATTTTTGATCCTTGAAAAATTTCTTCTTGGGGTCTTCAGGGTGATGAACGTGAAGTGTTGAAGTAATCGACATTTGATAACGTTACTGTAATTTTTTACTCTAACCAGTTTACGTTTGAATCAGTGCTATACGGCATCTTCAGTGAGGAAACCAATTGTCCTCCGTCTCACAGAGAGATTGAGCAAACCTCTTATATTTTCCTCTTTCGCTATTTTGGGTTTCTATCCTATAAAGAATAATTTTTATGTCTTCGGGATGATGAACCATTAGCGTTTCAAACTTTACTGGGTTTTTCATCTTCAGTGAGGAAAATAATTGTTCTCCGTCTCGCAGAGAGATTAAGCGTATCTCTTATATTTTCCGCTTTCTAGTATTTTGGGAAGCCAATCCAAAGGTTTTCTATCCTATAAAGAAAATTTTTTATGTCTTCGGGATGATGAACCATTAGCGTTTTGAACTGAACGGCTTTACTGGGTTTATTGTGCTGGTTTACCTTTCAATCGGAGGTTTCGCGCCATCTTCAGTGAGGGAAACACGAGCTCATCTACTCGCAGAATCAACAAACTACCACTTTTATATTATTGCTCTCTCTCTCTCTCTCTCTCTCTCTCTCTCCACACACACTCTTTCTCTCTCTATCTATCTCTATTGTTTTGTTCTGCCTATACTCTCTTGATCAGTGAGATTACACGGACCAAGTAACAAACAGTCCAACGAATTACAGATTGAGACGTCAAGAATAAATCTCACCATAATCTTGCACCAAAAAACTGCTTCACTCAACATTAATTCAAGATAAACCACTCCAATGTTAAAACTGTTCTGTTTTTTCTTTTCCAAATGATTCGGAAAATGCAAAATAAGAAAAGGTTTTGTATGTATGGTTAGATTCTTTAAAATTTGATGTATGATTACTTAAAAAAATTAGTGTAATTTTTTATTTAATAGTTTATGTTTGTTGGTTTTGGTTTATACATTTTTTTCCATGAGGTCAACGTGACGGATGGAAATTTTTATTTTGATTTGCTTTCACTTAAAAAAAGAACGAAGGATTTACAAAAGCGATTTAACTTTTAGACAACGAAATAACGAGTCACGATCTTTTCGTAAGAGGTCAAAAATGGAAAAACGAGTGACTTACGACTGTTGTTTCCACTTTCCGACAATCCAGAGTGTTTAATTCAAAATCGGCGCTCTTTTGTTAAACGGAATCATCACCATTGTCTCCGGGGGCGACTTCCTTTCTCAGGTTGTTGTAGGAGAAGATAAAAGAAATTAGTTGTGTATTTGACTCGACAGTCATTATATGACGGTGGGTAATTACGCCGAATGCATTATTCAAGGAGCCCCTTGGAAAATTGGTGGCGGTAATGCGGACAGTAATAACTGGTCCTACCTGGGGGTAGCGGACGGCTAATGACTCCAGGCCGGGGTGGCCACCCTCTCAAAACCGCCGGTAACCACCTGCCTTACACCATTCAACGTCCAACAGGTGATTTGGTGGAGATATCGTCGCCAAACCGGACCACAGGGATATACAATATTACCGTTTATCAAAATTTTACTAATAACAAAGAAAATAGCTATCATCTTTGATAGCAGAATATTTAAACGACAAAGGTCACAATGCATTTTAAGCTGATATAAAATATCAAGATTTCATAGTGTCGTTCTTGACGATGTAGTCCTGTGTGGGGATTTCATGTCAAACGTTTATTGTTGGTATCTAGTACGCAGTTAGAATGCGGACATATTGAAGTAAACTGAAAAAGGAATATTTTTGCAGAAAGTCTGGATGAATTTTTCTGGGTTGAATTTTATTCCTTGCTTGTCACAAATAGACTCTTGGAGTGCGAGGTGTTGCTGAAGGTTTGGAGTGGGAACTGCAGGATCTAAGTTCGCTGAGAAGATCGGTGCATCGTCTGCAAAGGTTAAGGTGTTGGTTTGACGATGGTATGAGCTGAGTACAACTGGTAGAGTGCAGGAGCCAAAACGCTACCTTGAGGAACACCAGCTAGGATTAGGAAGTACTCAGTACTGGACAGAGGAAAAAAGTCTACGAGAAAAACAGCAAGTCTAGGCGCGATCGAAAATCTGAGCCACATCAAGTCAGACCGCTGAATAACTCTTCCTCAACCCAAGGAAGGTCCACAGGTAACCTAGCTAGAAGGATAAGTAAAAGTTGGAAAACCAAATTATGATATCATTTTGGGAATATAGTTTTGGTCCATTCTACAACTTTCCCCAGAATCTGTTACAGACCGATGGGCTTCTTGAATGACTTTGGAGTTCTTTTGCTTTGGGAGTCCAGGGCATTTGTAAAATTTGTGGTGGTGTGTAGCAAACTGAACAACGGACGGAAAAATCTGTTTGGAAGTAGTGACAAGAGTATGTACAACATAGCAATGATCCACATGCTAAAAGACAGTGGACAGTTAAGTATGAAAATATTTGGCCTTCTCCACATCCGACTTATACTCGTAACATCTATCCGGCGAAGAATAAGACGGTACGTTATGGTAAAAGGACTTATTTTTGGTTGCTAGTGATGATGAGATGGAAAAGTGGGTTTTTATGATCTGCAAGCACTGCAGCCTTTAACGTACTTTTCTTATTCCTTAGTTCAGTATAATGGACTCGATCGTTCTCTTGAGAAGTACTAGGTCATTGACTGTCGTTGTACAATTTTTTTCTCGGGTTTTCTTTGTATTTCATGTTATGTCTCCATTAAGCTTCGTGTTCGAAGATGATACGGGCGGCTGTTTCTCCCTTCTCATTGCATAATTGAATGTACCCATGAAATGTAGATGTTTTCTGAGATGGCAGTGACCCGTATATAGTCCTATCACTCTGAGTTTTGCATTCTACAGTGTCTTCCATCCGGCAAAGACGAGGATGAAGACAGCATTTTCAGGTAGTAAGCCGTATTTAAGTGATGAGTTAAGCTTTCATTTATTGTTAGTTTCTACGTTTCTGCGTTTTTCTTAGGCTACTGTCATCTAACCAGCATATTCTTTACTAGTCAGTTGTCCATGGTCGATAAAAATCAAACTTTAACATAGGTACGACAGATCAAAATAAATTTTATTGGTTCAGCCTCAGACTAGAAGAGATATGTCATAATATAAAACCTTCAAATGTAAAAAGAGGGAATATTTTTTAAATTTTATGTTTAATTTCTCATGGTATTGAAGGATCAGGGAATTGTATGAAACTTATAAGAATGTTGGAAAAAAAGGCAGATAGGAAAATATCGTTCAAAAGGATGGCAATGCTTTAATACTGGTCTTTTTCGCTGTCTAATTTTAAAGGCTATTTTTAAAATTCCTTTTTTCCTAAGACGACAGAGTAATTTTGAAATTTTAAAAATCCCCCGTTTGAAATAGGTATGGGGACCCGCCCACTTGCATAAATAACAAGATGGTTCCTTCAAGTGGGGAGCTTTTTTAATTATTATAGCCGTCTTGTTTCCGCCCAGGTTAATTGTGCTATCGGAAAACAATATTAGATAACTCCGTGAGATAGGGGCAAAGCCAATCACTGACTTCGGCCATTAATTACAAACCTGGACACTCCCATCCAACCAACCCCCAGCCCTCTATTTGCACCATTTACACCCGAAGAATTTCTATTTTTAACCGACCAATTTTTTTTTATAAACTTTAAATTTCCGATATTCTGTATTTAAATTGACTTTACAATCTACAAAAGGAGAAACAATCAAAACGTCTCTAGAATGACACAGTTGTTTGGTGATTTCCAGCCTGTATACCATATTAATTTCAAACCCCTTGGTTCTAGGTAGCAAAAATACCGAACGTCAAATAATTATAGGGATCAGACAGCCCGGTGGTCACAAATAATAATTATTACTTTCCACTGCTTAAGGTAACGTAAAGGCCTAGCTTTCAACATAGGCTGCCCTAAAATATCTGCATCCAGATCAATATTTAATTTATTTACATTAAAACCACGTTCCTGTCTATGATTAGGTGCTACGTATTTTACTAATTATCTTAGAAGGATTGTAGATGTATTATGATAGGAACTTAATAACAAAATGTAAAATATGTCTAATGACCTCATGAAGAACTCTAGGCAAAACATTGTGTGTAAAACCGAAAATGGCCCAATGGCTATATACGGACGCAATAAGAAACAAAGTAACCTAAGATTCACTTACCTGGTGGAACTAAGCTCAACAAAAACAAGCTACCGAAACTTTTGTAACAGGATACAAAGACATGCACACTCACGTACCACAAGGGCAATGAAAACTACATCCTCAATTGCACTAGACACCTAGGCATAAGCCCACTAACATTCATTCTTATGTAGCTAAAAATTTCACCTTCTCCAAGTTTTGATAGTCTGGGGTTAGAAGTTAGCGTCCAGGGGCTGAAAAAGTCGTAATTCAAGCTGGATACACTCCAGTAGGGTACGGAGTATTTGGGTATTCCTCCAGGTTTACATCATACTGCATAACTTATTACTTATCATTGCATGGATCCCCTTCACATCAAGCAACTCGTGTCACTCACGAGTGTGAACAAATACCCGTGCCATAACTCAAACAAATTAATTAAAGAAAACAAAAATCGGGACCTGAACTAAATAAATCAAAACAATACCCTTTTAAAATAAGTGTACTAAAATTAAGAAAATAAAATAAAATAAAGTGGTCTGTGATATAGCTCCTTGCCATTACAATAAAAAAGGTGCCTTCAGCTTCTTAAAAAAGAGGTCCTTCCTCGTCCTTTCGGGTCTCAGGTCGCTCTACACAGGCTGCGGTTGGGGATTAGCTTATCCTCACCCAAAGGAGTGTTGTTTGCCAAAAAATATTGTTATGAACTAATGAAATTGCGCGACCATGGATTACTCAAAATTAAGAAAGAATAAGCCAGAAGGCTGCAGTGCTTGTGGAGCCTAACCCCCACTTTTTAGCCACCTTTCATCATCATCATCATCTTTATGAGAATTACAATTGTTACAATGAGTTCAGTTACAATTTGAGAATGAGCATTCATTTTGGACAAAAGTGTTTTCCAATAATGATATCTTTAAAAAACTGCTCAACCAGGCTTTGAAGGCATTGGCGATTAAACGAGTTTGAATTATGAGAGGGAAAGATAAAATTGAACTGTTATCACCGGACGGCAAGAAAAATTCAAAAATAAAAGCCGACTTGTAAAATGCGATGTCGCCTCTTAAAAGTCCATTTTGAAACCGTCTACCTTATCTAGAAAATTTCCATATTATTCATAAGTGCGTCCCGAATTAACTGAGTGTCACCCTTCGGTTTGACAAAGCGAAAACGGAATTTCCTCTAGATTAATTCTTATCTGAGAATGCCATTAGGGGGTTGGCGGGAGGGGGTGCGCGTTTTGACAGTCATATTCGCCCAACAGGTTTCCACACCTTTCGGCGGACACGCGTTGTTTCTTAGAGGGACTTCTTTTTTTTTCTCTATCTCTTTTTATTGACAGAAATCGATAGACGATTAATTCTAGGACTAGTTTATTTAAAACAGGGTGTTTCTGATTAGTGAGAAATAATTAATAGGATCAATTTGACATCTTCCTCAAGAAAACAAGTACCTAATACGAAAAAATCTTTAGCAATACTGGTTGTATCATTACAAAAACAAGACGTCTAGGAAGTGTAATAAAAAAAAAGAATATATAATATACAAAACATTGCAAAAATGAAATATGTTAAACAATCTCGTTCTAAAATTATGTCTGCCTGACCCTGACTCTCTCTCTCTCTCCCTCTCTTGTTTCCTCTTCCCCTCATTCTTCACTTGCACATACATAAAACTGATTCCATTTGATTTTAGGCTGTATATTTCCAAAGACCTAATAGTGTCATCAGCTGCAGTCCCACAAGGGATCATTCTTGTTCCCTTACTGTGTACCATTTACATTTCTCACTAAATATTACTTATCTACACATCTCAATACCATCAATATCATTGGTTGCCACAGTATATTTTTTCTTCTAATCCGAATACCATTCATCCAACCTTTAACACCACGCATAAAAAAATTCTTTCTTTAAAATTCCCTCTCACCCTTTCTTTCCTCTCTCGCGTTCTCCATTTTGCACCCGTATAAAAATGAAACTTTGTGATTTTACGTAACTTACAACTTTCTGAACTTATCTTTAATAAGCTTACACGCTTACTACTTATTACCTTTATCCTCAAATACTATTTAACCACTGCTGCAGACGAATAATCTGAAATCAGCCGGAGTCCCACAAGGGATCATTCATAGTCTCATAATTTATACCATTTACCCAGACTACACATCCCGAACATTGTTAATAGTGTATACCACCAAATTACGCCGGAAGTTTGTCTTCTAACCTGAATCATAACCAAGCAACAACCAATATCACCTTTAGATCGAAGACTGGTGCAAAAAGTGGAGGGCAAGACTGAATAAGGAAAAATCTACTCAGAATACGCCAACAACAAGGAACTACCGACTTTCATTTAAGTAAAATAAACCTAGACACCAGACTGACGTAGGATTCGCACATACGACTGTGATTAGAAGAATTGAACTGGATTACTTCGGTTTCTTTAGACATATGAAGTACAATCGTGGGGTTCCGCCTGTCTATCCAATATTCAGTGTTCAGTCTATTTAATTAAAAGCCCTCAGACAAATTGTCAAACCCTTACTTAACTTCACTTCTCACAATGACCTCAACATTCCTTTGGCCAACAAACAAAGTTCCACACCAAGCTTATCCGTCTTAACCCAATTGTACAACCCTTATCTACATATTTCCATACTGAGAACCTGCCGTCGCTTAAACGACGATGACCTCGAGACTTCCTCGCCTCTTGAATTTCTATCGTTGGATGGTTGTCTTAACCTGTATCTTCTGGATGCAGTAATCATAGTTTCAGCATCATGACAGGAAGTTATTGATAATGTATTAGACAGGCTGTAATACATTGCGCCCTTTAAGAGCTATTGTATTCCCGTTCTGTGCTGATAGCACACCGTTGAGTCCTATTTCATCAAGGAACTTGATTAGTAGGCCCGGTTTTAAATGGTTGAATTTCTTCTACAGTCACATTGTGCATCTCAAAACACCTCCTCCGGCGGGCAATTGTTAATAGTTGGTGTCTCCTCTGCTTCTTTGCAGAATCCGCATGTTCCTTCTTGGATTATACAAATCTTCATATGTCCATTCAGTGCCCTGTTACAATTCGCAGTTTTCCTGCCTCGTTTGATATATTCTGTCACTACTTTCCTTCTGAAATTTGTTAGGAGGTTCTTGGATTGTTATCCTGACAGGAAAAACTATTTATTTAAAAAAAATTGGTGTCATGGATCACAAAGACGGCAAATCGCATCGGGATTTAATTTGTCGTCGCCTTCCTCTGATTTTCCTTAAAAAGAAAATGGCAGAAAGGTTCGCCGTATGCCGACAAAGGAAGCGACCTTGTTCTCCTGATTTTCATTCTCGTCCGCCCTGGGATGAAGCAGAGCCGTTAACCCAATTACCAGCGGTCAGGTACGCGACTGGCACTGTGTTACAGCGTGTAATTGCTCGTTAACGCAATCCCAATACGTGCGTCCTTACTGTCCCTCCTTTCACCTTCGGACGACAATCAGGCTCCCGCATTTTCCGCCAGTACCTTCAAAGAAGAAAACCTGCCGTGTTAGGGATAGGTTTTTAGTAAAAAAAACTTCTTTCTTCACTCTTTTGATTTTTAAGCAGGCACCTTAGACCAACAGGTATTTTATCATGAACAAATAACTTCAGAATGATAACGATGACCCTCAGACTCTGTGTGGGTTCTTATTTTAATTAGTATTTTGTTAAAATAAAACTTGATATTGCGAAAAAAACCAGTCAGATAGGTATTCCAATACCAATTTGAAATATTAATTACAAACAACTATAAATAACAAATTTTAGGTGAAAATTTGCCAAACTTTCTTGTCAAATCGTTAAAAATCCATCAACTAGAAAAATTTTATGATTTGATTTTTAAAAAAATCGTCAAAACTAATCAGGTAGTGACTTTCAAAGAGGCGTCCACAGTCTATAGCCCCAAGGAACGGAAAGAGCCATCATCCTGCGTAATGGTGCAGTCAGTTTTTTTATGAACATTAACTCTGTTTTTCTTTTCTTTTTATAGGGTCAAAAAGGTTTCCTAGGTCATGAATAGAAATCGAATAACTAGAAATTTACCTTACTCAAGTCATCGCAGAACTGGATTAAGTACTTAACCTCTCTGACTTGCAATTAAATCTTCCCTGCAAATCGCCATTACGCGAATCATAAAATCCCATTTTAATCGTGATCAAGTTTATTAACTTTCATCAAAAATAAACAGTTTTTTTTAACTACCATCAGCATTTTAACAACAAAGCTCTTAGAAATACGTTTTATTTGTATGACTTTGCTTAATTGACAGACGGGAAAATTTTTTTTGCAAACTCATTTGGGAAATAAGTGATAATAATATCTATGTATACGAGCCAAATATCAATGGTTAAATGATGATTTTATGATGATGCTTAATTGTTACAGTCCAGATTTCTGGTCGGCCTATTTCCGCTTTTTTACGGAAAAGCTTTTTTAATAATTCGCCTTTCAGAAATTAGCCATTATTAGGGGTTGGTCTGTGTTTTTTTTTAGTCACGTCCTTTTTCGAACTTGTCAACAGACGATGGGGAATATGACCTACGGTTTATTCGGTTCACCCTTTCACGTCAAGATGATTTCTCACAAGTCAGATTCTGTTAATTTTTATTTTAATTATATTATCATTTTTATATTGAGGAAATGAGCAGAACAGACTGTTTTTTTACGAAGTGTTTTGATCAAATAATCTCAACTGAATGAACTACCTCAGTACCAGTTGAACCGGTAGAACAAACTCTTTTACTTAGTACTTTGTTGAAATCATCACGAAAAAATGACCTGTCAGCAGTTGGAACAGGCAGAAGAGACTGTTTTTTACGAAGTATTTAATTTAAATCTTCACAACTCAATGACCTGTCACCAGTTGAAACAGATAGTTTTTAGGAAGTATTTTGTTCCAGTCATCACAAATCCCATGACCTGTCACAGTTGAAACAACAGTTTTTGGAATTATTTTATTCGAATCATCACAACTCAATGACCTATCACTACTTGAAACATTTTTTATGAAGTATTTTGTTAAAATCATCACAAATGAATGACTGTCAGTAGTTGAAACAGGCAGAACAGACTGTCTTTTACGAAGTATTTAATTTAAATCTTCACAACTCAATGACCTATCACCAGTTGAAACAGACAGTTTTTAGGAAGTGTTTTGTTCCAGTCATCACAAATCCCATGACCTGTCACCAGTTGAAACAACAGTTTTTAATTTTATTCGAATAATCACAATCCAATGACCTATCATTACTTGAAACATTCTTTTATGAAATATTTTGTTCAAATCATCACAAATGAATGACCTGTTAGTAGTTGAAACAGGCAGAACGGACTGACCTTTACGACGTATTTAATATAAATCTTCACACCTCAATGACCTATCACCGGTTGAAACAGACAGTTTTATGAAGGGTTTTGTTAAAATCATCACGACTCAATGACCTGTCATCAGTTGAGCAGGTAGAACAAACTCTTTTACGAAGTATTTTGTTCAAATCATCACAAATGAATGACCTGTCAGCAGTTGAAACAGGCAAAACAGACTGTCTTTTACGAAATATTTAATTTAAATCTTCACAACTCAATGACCTGTCACTAATTGAAACAATCGTTTTTAGGAATTATTTGGTTAAAATCACACAACCCAACAACTATCACTAGTTGAAACACTCTTTATGAAGGGTTTTGTTAAAATCATCACGACTCAATGACCTGTCATCAGTTGAATACAACTGCAATTAAACAGTAAACATTGCTGACAGATCATTTTTATATTGCACGACTTTGATGTTACTGATAACCTTTGATTGGCTACAAATCGTTTTCCATCGCAGCTGTACGGCATTCTGCAGTACGGGACACGTTGAAGTAGCTAATTTTTCTCATCGTCCAGATAACACATCTTGTATTTTGCCAAGCTCTCCGATATCTGGATTCGATCTCGGTGGGTCGAAGATTGAAACGCACGACCCGTTTAATTACCCGGTCCGAGGTTGGCCTTTTGAAGTAGAAGGGACCGTTTCGCCGGTAGCAGATAGCCCTAGGAAATTCTCGTATGATTTATACAGCGGGGAGGACGTTGTGTAGAAGAAGGGGCAGATGGGCTTCCATCTCGTTCCCTCTTCTTGTTTTTATCCCCGAGACTATTAATAGGCCCAGCTCGGCTAAGTGGCTTGCTCTGTAACATTATCTACAAGAGGCTCACACCCGAAAATGTTTTTCGAGGGAAAAAGTGGGGGTTGGGATATTGGAGCCACAAGTCACACTGACAGATACATCTTCCGTCCTAATGACTCTTCTATATCCCCCAACAGAGTCATTATACTCCTATTAGAACGGGCGATAACCGGCTAAGGTTAACCCTTTTTTAACACGAGTCTGGGAAACTGACGACAACCACTTTTTTCCTCGGACTCCTTACACAAAGAACGGAAAGAAAGCGATCTTCGAACGGCACTCACTTATCTTCCTCCGGGTACAAAAAGCCGAAAAGGTTTTTTTTTCAAAATATAGTTTACTGAGTACTGCAACCAGAAATAAAGAAACCGGGTTCGAATGTGGACAACGTCCAGCTTTTAGGAGGATAACAATTTGTATATACAAAAGGTGTTGGTCTTAATAATAAATTTCTTAAGATCCTTAAGATTGTTTATTTGGATTGTTTATTGGATAGATCATTCGTTGTGAGAAAAAATAAGGCAACCTTCTTACAACCACAATCAATTTTTTGCTATATATGTATTCAAAATTTTACATGATTTGTATTAGGTTTCCTGGGAGCGGCTCGGATGCCACTTGCGACCCGACAGTGGCGCAACTATTTAATTGCAGCAAGTCGAAAACGAGAAAAATATAAGCTATTAAAGTTGGGCCGGGTCGTTAACCTTCGTTGGCGAGGGGAAGAAACAACATTAAATACTTCTTCCAGGTTTTATTTTATAGTTTGGAGGGATCCAGTACCGAAAAGAATCAAGGAGATAAATGGCATCAATCTCGGGGCATTTGAGGCGGAATCGGTACCCAAGGAGTGAATCACTCTGAAGAATGCTCTTACCGCATATTTCAGAGTTGGGCACATTAAGAATAAAACATCACATAAACATAGAAAAGCTATAAACTTTAAAGGTCATAATTCTGATCTCAAATTCCACACGTCTTAAAACCTGAGTTTAAAAAATTGGACCATTTTTACTATACCACTACATCACCTAACCTAAAACTAACTTAAAAAGGCACAAGTATAGCTATAGATCTCTGCAGTCCAGGATCACTGTGTGACACAGAGATGGCATTTCACCAAATTTAGCATCCTGATTTCCTATTCAAATTAAGAAGGATCCTCCCTCTCACCTATTATCCCATCTTGAAGACCTTCCATTCTTTGGTTTAATATGAAAATGTCATAGATTTCGTCGACATCATGCCCATCGAAAAAAAGTATCCTAGAACCAATCCGCTACACGGTTTACACTGTTGACCTATACACCCTAATACTCAACTCATAACTCAACTCAACTTCACACTCTGATCCTACTGTAAAACAGAAGAGAAGCCATTAAAAAAATAAAAACTCAGTTCTGCTGGTTGGTGGCGGATCAGGTTGAGCAAAAAATGACAGCCCATTAAAAGGCAGTCGTATAGATCACTGCTGTCCAGCATAAGAGGAGTCGACCCAATATCCTCTGCTAAAGAAAATAAGCAGTTTTTCTGAATATCACCGAGGCATTTGGGCCTTAAAAGCCTACTCTCTATATTCAACTCAACCATCCAAACACATCATTTGGCTTTAGATCCCATCCTTCTACTGCCGCATGACTTACGAGTAGTTTGTTATTTTGTTTTCAGATATAAAAGATTTTGACAGAGTTTCGCACCATGGTCTCCTTTCCAAATCTAAAAGTATCCTACGCAAGGGAGTATTCTAGGACTATTTCTGTACACAATTCACACCGCTTGCATGCATATGCAAAACACAATCTACATCACAGTAGAAACAATAGAACACCTAGACGTTATGTGATGTTCCCACCTTGAAAACCAAACTGCCCAACAGTCTACATCCAGACAGATCAACAGTGGGTTCTAACAGCGGACTTTTTCGGAACAAGACAAGAACGGAAGATAAGGACAACTTAGACGCCTACTTGGACCTAACAACAAATTAACAATATACAAAACACTGATAAGACTCATTTGGACTTTCGAATTAAGCTTTAGGTCATGGCCAAACCTTGGAACGTCCAATGAATCCAATCCTTTTTCAATCTAAACTTTTCCCGCAAGTTTTCTACGTAACTAACCAACCCATTCATAACGAAGCTCTCTTTCACACAAACTTACTAGCCAAAATCATCTCTTTAAGCACAGGTCTCCTTCAACTCGATTCGACTCGACTCCACAATATCCAATTGATTTCAGCCAGATCTCCATTTTTATTACACCTCAGATTGCCATTTATTTTGGCCATTTAAATATCTTTTTGTAGTTATTTTGAACAGAAAGCAATTAATAAATAAACTTGTAAATTATGACTTGCAATATTTAGCCTTTTTTCTGTCATGTTTCTTTAAGGTAATCGAGTTGACCTTAATCGAGCTGTACACAAAATTAATTAATTTTTACAACAATTATGGAAATTAATTTTTTCATTTGCCAAAGAGCAGGAAAATAGCCGATTTTAAGTTAATAAAACGAAGGAAAATTTTTTTTTCCCCATCATTTCATGAGCTGTGTGATGTCCGACCACCATTAGCTAAAGATCGGCAATTAATAAGTAACTTCGGTACGACTAACTAACTCATAAATTTATTAAGATTTATGACCTAAAACACTTTAGGTTAATTTAAATTTTCTTTAAGAAAATGTTGCAAATAAATTTAATATGATAGAACATGACGTTCAGGTCAAAGAAGTACGAATAGTTCTTTTCGTTATAAATAAAGAACTCAAGTGAGAAAATAATGTAAAAAAATTAATTAAAGTATATTAAACATCACATATACTCAATTTTATACTCAATTTAACAGAAAATAATTCATAAGGCAAGGAATAAAATATGGAACAGTGCGACTCGCATTTTGATAAGGGCAATTTTCTTTGAAGTTTATTAGATCGTGATTAAACCTGGCAAATTATCTTTACGATTCTACACGAGCCTATTAAAAGTTTATCTGAGTATACAAGGTAGGAAAAGCTTGAAGAAAACCTGGATTTTCAAGTCTCATTATCCCGAACATTAATCATTATCAGCGGAGTAATAAAAACACTTTTAATTAAAAGATAAAGACGGAAATTATTAACTATTTCATTGATATTTGTCCAGTTTAATGGACTTTATTGGTTGATAGATGTATCTAAGTCAATTATTGTTATTTACTGTCCAAATTTCAACAAAGCTGCTTGCTACCCGAAGTATTTTCTTGTTCCAATGATGTTTGGTAAAGGATTCTAATAAACGACTGGCAAGTTGAAAACGTGGGTTGTTTATATCAGGTAGGTGTCTCAGGGTGTTGAAGACGGTAGCTTTTTATGTATCCCGGGGTAGCGGGTACAATGCCCACAGGGGCTTGCCTGCAGTTAATTAAGCCTCCTGTGCAATACCCTGGGTCTTGGGGTATCTTCCATCTCGGCGAAACAATGCCTAAGTCGTGGTCAACCTAATTATCGGTAAGATCGTGTCTCAGAGCTCATTACCAACCCAGTCCGATAATGCTGATTTTATCCAAATCCGAAGTGGTTGGAACCATTAATATGTAACGCCGGGACATTTTGGTTCGTTAGCTGTTTTCCTGGGAATTGAATGCAACTTTCAGCAGAGTGAGAGTGAGAGAGAGAGAGTGTGAGAGAGAGAGAGAGAGAGAGAGAGAAAGAGAGAGAGTGCTTGAATTGCCAAGCTTCACTATCCTACGTTACATAACTATACTTAATGTTTATACAACAATTAAATAAATTAATAATTATAATTTAACAAAAGTTAAAACTTGTCGACATAAGCATTGGCTCCCTTAATTTGTTATTAATTTCTCATGCCCAGGTAAAATATTCAACAAAACTAATCAACGTCCTGACAAATGCGTCATATGCAGTGAAAAGGAGAGCTCATTTGCATCATAATTATCAGTTAAACCTTGATTAGCCAGTTAGAAAAAATAAGTCATTGGGCCAACGCCGAATTTGCTTTTTCTGAGAGAACCCCACCGCAGATGAGCGTTTCTTATACTTCCAAGATATTAAAATTATTAAATAATAATATTTATTATTTATAAGTAAACAAATACATTTTTTACAAAACTACATAAACAACATTAATATAGCGGCATGGAAAATACTTTTCTACTTTATTGGTTTGCACCAACTGATCAGAAAATCGGGGTGGAGACAAAAATAAAAAATTGTATAAAAAAACCAGCTCGTAGAAATAAATACCATCCTGAGGGACATGCCATGACTCGTTAAAGGGAGCGTGTAGGCAGACCGCCAGATTTAAGAATGTTTCTCGGGCAAAGTAGCCGGTTCATGAGTGGACTGTCCAACTTTTTAGAGGTTGTGGTTTTTTTATTGTACATATATTTGTTTTATGTGTTCTGTGCTTCTGTATTTCGTCTTGGGTGGTTAGGGATGGTCGAATATTAAAATTAATCATCGAATTTAAATTAGCTTATTACTATTGTGTGTAGGTCGATTGAAAAATATCCAGTACTCCACCGACCAAGGAATGACAGCAATTGGTCGGAATGAATTTTATTTGACAGAAGCAAAAGATAGAAAGTTGGTATGTTGCATTAACCTCCTTGTACTAAACAGTAAACGCCATTTGCTGGCCTAAAGGTCCTCCTTATCGGACAGCTCTGTTGCTAAAAAACTAAGCTGATACTTCCCAGCTGACAACGCTCAACCAACTAGCTCTTTCATTTCTATTTCTTTAGGAACCCAAACTAAAGAACACAAAAAATGCTGAGAGCGTATGCCGAGCAAGAGCCAAGCTAAAATCCAATCGCAAAAACAACCCAATCCTGTATTACAGAATGATTTTACATCAAACTACCTTTTGTGTGCTACAGTGTAGTCACAACACCTTAAAAATAATTATTTCGCGTTTTTCCAATTAAAAATCTACGAGTTATGCCGAGATTCGAACCCCAGCACAACGTGGTAGTAAATATGAGTCGATCTATTAACCACCCTGCCACCGTGGTCCTCAGTTCTTCAATATATTTTTATTATAAATCCATAATATTAATTTATTATTATATCGTTTTCATCGGCTTTCCTATTTTGTGAATTGTTAACAGTTTTTAACTTAAAAAAGACAATATTTTTCAAATGTGACCTTAATGCCTGACCATTTATACCGGTAAATATGTAATAGTCGTTAATTACTTTTACAATGCGAGGTCAAACATATAGATTTAAAGAGTAATTTATTAATCCGTTCTTCTACCCGCTACGTGCATGAAAGCCGATAAATGAGAGTCGTTAAGGGGATTTTCAATTCGACTTGAAACGGCAAGAAAACCTCCGGGATTCGTTAGAAACCCGGTATAAATTAGGCTAGAACGTTGGAGCAAATACTTTATACGGGCAGTAATCAAGCCGGCAAATTTCTAATATGGTCGTAAATTGTACGGCCGTTAAAATGAACATCCGGCAGGAGTCGATAAGAAATATAAATTAATATTTGAAAACTTTCTAATATTAAAGAAAAATATTTAACAGCAAAAACAAACAGGCCGAGCTACGGTCTGATGCAAAGGTTTGGCCAAATTCATGGTGAACCGGCATTGAATCACTTATTGGGTCCGTTTTCACTCGCGGGTTTATGGATGACGGAGCCAATAAGTGATCCAAAGGGGATCAGCAAGAGTTCACCGACACGCACACAAGCATTCAGCATCAATCAACAAATAAGTATTGTATAAGGTGGCCCCTTTAGTCATTGTTAACATATACCCTCGGATATGTCAGAATTTGATTTGAATGTTGACTTTGGAAAAGGATTTGCCTTTTGAAATCCCACATTTGACTTTTTATCTAAACTACACCACATCCAGGCGATTCTCATTAGCGATAATACAGTGACTGCAACTAACTCCTATGCGGCATTATGTTGAAAAGCCCAACGCAACTGTTTTGATTAAATCTTACCATTTTTATTATATTTTTGTCAGTTATATCTAATATACTATCACTTTACCCATTTTTTAAATCAGATTTGGTCAATAAACTTTTCATATCAAAGTAATTTTGATCATTTGGAGAGTTCAATCATGTCAAATATGTTCAAATCTAACCCTCTATGATATTTTTTCATCTGACGCCAATCCTACCGAAGCCACGATCCAGGAGCATCATGAGCTCAGGTGCAAAACTTGGAAGATGAACCTGAACGAGAAAACAATGCACCCAAATTTCTTTTAAACAGCCGTCTACACGTTAACTATAAAGAACTACCGACATCTACGTAAATACTTAGGGCTATACTTACGAGACTGACGAAGAATCCTCACACAAGAGTCAAGCAACAAGAACTAAATAGACGCTTTGGACAACTAATATGACGTATAGGAACGAAAGCAGACAAAAAAACAAACTGTACAACATTAGTTCGAACTATCTGGACATACGGAGCGGATCTCTTGGGTACCACCAAGCACTCTGACGTCCAACGAACCGAACCATTCCAATCAAAAGTCCTCAGAAGAATTCCCTTACAATGTCTCCACAGCAACGTCCTTTTAACATTCCCTTCGCTAAAGAATTGGTCCGTTTCCGCTTCCTTCCTCCATACTTTCAAACCATCCGATTGCACAATTTCCTAAGAATCGCCTTGAACGACGATGACTTCCTTAACCCGATAACAAACTGAGTGGCGCCATTGTTTTTCAGTTTCTCATAACAATTGTCCTCCGTGTGCAGTACTGGTCGGAGTGTTGGTGTTTTACCAGGGATTTTATAGCATAATTGTAATGTATATAATTAAAATATGGATACGCGTAAATATTTTTAAAAAACTCTCTCTGGAGGTAAAGGCGAAACGTGTTTAAGTAACCCTCCGAGTAACCCCGTAGTTTGGGGGGTCCTTTTTAGAATGCACAGACAAAATAAAATTTATGCTGTACAGGCAAGGTAGTGTAATAATGGTAATGAACCTAAGCTAAACGAAGGCACCAACATTTCAGTAAAGACCGACAGATCCCAGTACACTATCCTCTCCATATTATTAAATATCTTTCAATAATAATAGGTGGATATTATTTATTAAAGGTGGACATTGTATTTTTTCCAAAAATTAACACATTAATTTCTGAAAAGTGCAGGAAAGTAAAATCTGGATCCAAAATTAATGTATATTGTATTTATTTTGCTCTCTATAAAAGGTAAGCTATAATTTTTTTTTAAACATTAACTGTGGGAAAAATCTGTCTACAAACCTTTTATAAAAACCTTTGTTTTATATAATTTTTATTATTAATAAACAATATTTTGACTAATCAAAATATTTCAAACATCGGAAAAAGGTTTTGAATTATGGGGTTACTTGCATGCTAAAGATTTGGGTTTATTCGGATTTATTCAAACTCAAATCTTTACTTAATATTCCGACCCTCTAAACCTCCACATTCATACTAATAAATACATTCACTCTCAATAGAAAACTATCATTTCTATATACAATAAAACAACCCTGTTTCCTCCAAAAATCTGGACAAGGACCCAGATACTCGCTGCCGTTCTCAAGTAAGATTCTCATATCGGATTGTAAACCTACACGCTCTTTATAGAGAGCCAAGGTGGACAATTAGGTGAGACATTATTGGAGAAGAAGATGTAGAGCGCGTTGTCGCCGTACTTGGTCTTGGACAGTGGCGCCTTCTCTGACTCAAAATCAGTACTCAGTCGTCCCAAAACCTTCGTCATTGTATTCGGTTCTTTTGTTCACACGTTTTGTATCATGCTTTTTTCTTTGTGTAATAAAGAAGGCTCAGTGAAAACTATTCTTGTTCATTGAATCCCTATAACTCTGCTAACAGACATATCGAGCAATCTTTCTCTACATGCCGAAAACATACGTATGCCTTAGCCCAAAAGTAAATTCGTGTTTCAACCTCGCATGGCCTTTGATTTTTTATGATTTTGATCCTACGAGGACCATGTTTAGACAGTGTAATTAATCCATGCCAAGGGCCGTACCACGGTGGTTCATTCCAGAGTTTGGCACGTCTTGGCCTTAGCTTACTAAAGAGATATTTAAAAAGCCAGGAAGAAAATTTTAACAGCTTTATTATTTTTGACATGATTGCGTTTTCTTCGCGTTCTGCCCCATCTTTTTTCATTGTTAACCATTCACAAATATGGATTTATTTTATAAAAGCGTGGGGAATAAAATCGTATTACAAATTACGATATTAACACGGAACAAGCCGAACAGAAAAAAGCTTTACCGACGTGTGTTTACATCCGGATATTTATTTGTTTATTAAACCGAAGTCATGGAGGCCGACTAGTTGCAGCTGATAGTTACACAACGGGTGTGGGTCGCCCCGAGGCGGAAAAAGAAATCAGAGATGATGCTAATGGCCTGGGCAAGAAGAAGAAAAAATCAGGAAAAATTTGCATCTGCTGAATGCTGAATCGTCATGGACAGAGGTAATTACGGATCGATTCTGAAACAGTCTACTCTACAGAAAAACAGACGGTTCACTTCAAAGACAATTTCGCAGATATAAATCTGCCCGTTGAAGGAAATGTGTCGCATAATCCTATTGGCCTGGTGAAGCAATTGATTTAATTTATTCCCTTTCTGACTTATTTATTTCCATTACTGTATGCATGAGCCAAAGTACGTAATATCTATTTTCTATGCTTACGTTGATACTATATAACAGGATTAAAAATTATGCAAAAGTATCGCATGTGATTAGGTAGTGTTCCTTAGATCCTAACCTTTTTTTTATATACTTATCAGTTATCACAAGAATATAGAAAATAAATATTTTTATATGTCATATAGCTATGTGGATCTTTCCTTCAAAGCAGTATTACAATATCAACATTTCAAACAGTCCAGTTTGAAAATTAAATTGTTTTTATTATTATCATCAAATTCTTTGAATGCATTGGAATTGGCAAAAAGTAAGGACTCAAATTATTAAAAAATGTCGCACATTCTATGATGAAATGAGGTGGTAAAAACGTCAAATTTTAAACGATTAGAATAATTTCTGGCGTCGATAACGAGAGGGAAAAAATTTACCAGAGATGGAATTTTGCTTCTTACAGTTTTCCATTAAATTTGAGAACATCGTTTAACACGAATGGGTTGCATTAAGGTGCGACTCCTTCCGATACACCGGTCCAATTTAAAAAGCTGGATTCCACGCGTTCCGACTTGCGCTCATTCTACGTAGATTAAAACGTTTCGTAACGCTAAATAAACACCTGAAAGAAAACCTAAAACCCGTACGATTCAAATTGTAAAAAAGGACTTTCTTCAAAAAATCTCTCATCGATATTTATTACAGCCTTAACGGAAGGGTTTTGCTTGGAATCAACGTCATTTCATGAGTTTATTTCCCAATTGAGAGCTGATATTTTTTCCCCTAGGATATATTTTCCAATTAGACTGCTAAAGCATTAAATAACAGCGTACTCACAAAATTACCAAATGCTTCTTAATAAAGTTCATTATAGGCTGCTAGAAGATAAAAGGTATTTTCACCATCAGGCTCGTAAAGAGCGGGCGTTTTTCATTTGTCCAACGAAACGGCCCGGTTATTGCTGAAAGCGTTCTCATAAGAAGCCGTTTCCCGAGTTTAATATTTATCTTTGGATTTAGAGCTCTGTAAATCGAAAACATCCAGATGGCAATTACGGAGGCAATTAAAAGTCGAGCAATGAAGAATAGTGCATATATCATGGACAGTATATAATATAAGAGGCCGGTGCTCTTCGCATCCAGTTTCGCAGATGGCGATGTTTCAATCCTGGATGGAAGTGAACAAAACTTAATGCTTTCCAAAGCATTAAAAGGCATGCCCAACTTAAGTAATATATGGCTTAAGTCGAACTCGCATTAGTTAAGTCTGACGACCTTCTTATCCTACACCTTTCTTTAATCACCCATTGCCTTAAACAAACATCTATCTTTGAATTATTTTACTTGACCGGAGATATATTAAAAAGGAAGAAAATGCTTATTTCACAATAAACAACGTCACAGACAAACAGTTCAATCAAAAGGTGAAGCTAAATACCAAAAAATAATCACTGATTAATCATTTTCTGTTAAGAAAATTAAAATCAGAGTGAAATTTTTCAAAAAAGGATAAAGAAAAAGTACACTTTAAAAAAAGGAGGTTATTAATAATAGTTACGGGGAAAAGATGAATATGCATTATGAGGGTTGGGTGGTTCAAAACTATGGGAAAAATACTGCCCAAGAATTGAATTGGGCTTTCCCTGAGAAGAGAAAATGATTGAAAATCAAGTCCCAACTATTATATCTGCCCATTTTGATTCCTTGTTAAGTATTAAAACAAAGCGTAAAATGATGATGATGATAAGCATATAAAGTAAACCACTAGAAACTCTTAGACTTTTGTTTTAAATATAAATAATTGAGCACTTAAAAGTTCAATCGCTTTCTGTTAAAAAAAATTAAAATCAGCGCGAAATTTTCAAAAAAGGATCAAGAAAAAGCAATACTTTAAAAAATAAAAAAAGGAGGTAATTAATAATAGTTACGGTGAAAAGATGAATTTGCATTATGAGTGTTGGGTGGTTCAAAACTATGGGAAAAATACTGCCCAAGAATTGAATTGGGCTTTCCCTGAGAGGAGAAAANAATAAAAGATCGAAACGTTGGCACGATAAAGAAAATGTTTTTCTGAAACCTACATCACACCCGACCGCATCTCACGATATCTGAATAACTAGTTAATTATAATATTAATAATAGTTAGTAGTCATTATGACTGTTGGTTGGTTCAAAACTATAGGAAAAATACTGCCCAAGAATTAAATTGGGCTTTCCCTAAGAAGAGTGAATGATAGAAAAAAATCAAGTCCCAATAATTGTTTCTGCCCATTTTGAAACCTTGTTAAGTATTGAAACTAAGAGTAAAATGATGATGATCAGCGTATAACCTAAACCTCTTGGAACTCTTAGACTTTTGTTTTAAATATAAATAATTGAGCACTTAGAAGTTTAATCACTTTCTGGTAAATAAAATTAAAATCAGCGCGAAATTTTCAAAAAAGGATAAAAAAGCAATACTTTAAAAACTATAAAAAGGAGGTTATTAATAATAGTTAATAATAGTTAATTATAATATTAATAATAGTTAGTAGTCATTATGAGTGTTGGTTGGTTCAAAACTATAGGAAAAATATTACTCAAGAATTAAATTGGGCTTTCCCTGAGAAGAGAGAATGATAGAAAAAAAATCAAGTCCCAATAATTGTTTCTGCCTATTTTGAGACCTTGTTAAGTATTGAAACTAAGTGTAAAATGATGATGATAAGCGTATAACCTAAACCTCTTGGAACTCTTAGACTTTTGTTTTAAATATAAATAATTGAGCACTTAGAAAACCGTGTAATTTTTTTCATATTATAAATAAAATAATTTTTTTTTCTTGACACGGTCACAGTACTAAAACTAATACCCTACCACAGAATGCTGAAGTATTGGATTCAAGGTTCCCTTTCGTGTCTACTCGGTCCGGTCAATTACTTAATTGATATTGTTTTTGTGCTTTCTTCGGGCCCTCTTCCACGAGAACAATTTGTCCAGGGGGAATCGCATGACTACCAAATTAGACGAAATTGAGGATAACAAGACTTTTTAAAGTACGGTGAACAGTGGGGAGGGTGAAAAAAATCCATTTTTCTATCCTGCTCCTTTTTTATTCGGAGAGGTTCCAGGGTAGAAGGGCGTAATTTGAGTTGTAAATGGTTTTCCTTTCAAGGTGGGCGTTTCGGAAATAGTTTCCTTTCAGACTCGTCAGGTTCGGGACAGGCTATTTTGACAATGGGCTTAATATAAGTACAAGCAATGTAACTTCAAGAAAAAAATCCTCTTATTTCCGCCCGTTTCTAATACTAACGAACACATATGTGACCTTATGACCGACCCTCTTCTTGCTCAGCCAGAAGGCACTAAGCGCAACTATTCATTTGTAGGAAAATCCATAGCTGTTTGGGATAGCATCAAGGACCTGTCAGGCATTATAGAAAACAATAAAATTTAATTTTTGTACCAGTGCATACAGAAGCTGATAAATTTACCAGAGAAAGTTCGATCAGGACCATTTTGTGTCATACAAAATTGCCAAAAACTTAGATCCTTTGAAAAATTTAAGAATAAATTCTCGGTTCAATAGAAATGTATCCCACATCAGGAAAAATCAGGAAAGGACAGAACTACTCAATAAGAAAAAATGGCAGAACATGTACTTTGTGCGAAGTTTTGTGAGCCTGAGATTTCTAATCCTTAGATAGGAAAAGCCTAAGTCTGAGGGACATATGAGAGCCCTTAACAAAGCTTTTTTTTCGGGGTGTTGGTGTTTTTGAAAAACGTTTGTTAAAGCTTTGGGACTAGATTGCGAAACAGTCCACGATTGGTCGCAATGTCAAAAAAATCCGACTTCTTTTTATACCGACCTTTAGCTGTTTATAATTAAAATAAATTATCATAGTACAAACTTTATCAAATTATAAATTTATTCTTCAAGATTACAAAAAATACTCGACCCATTATTTTTCGTGGTCCGATTGACCAAATAACTTCTTTCAATTTATTACTCGTTATACGCATTGGTTTATATGATAAAGTTAGTGTCACGGGCGGGATTCGAACCCAAGACCTTCGGCTGTACTACTCGACACGCTGAAGTCTAGTCAGATTTTAGCTTTTACTGTTAGGTATGTAAAGTGTTGCCTTTGTCAAATTGAAAATAGTTTTAAAAAATATACGTTATTATGAAAATCGTTCAGTTGTATTTTTGAACGCCGATCGTTCGGAACAAGAAGAATTGTAGGATCATCCGTTCAAAAAGGACCAGAAAGGAACCAGGCCTGTTTTATTTTTCTTCCATAAAAAAACATTTTAAACCCCGGACTTAAAAACCCTTTACGGCCTTAACCGTACACTTAAAATGCAAATTCGGCTTTCGGGGATGAATTAGGTAAATTTTTCCACACTGGAACCCTCTGCTCGAAAATAAAAGGCCGCCCGTTAAAGAGCAATAAAACTATTTTATAAATTAACACTTACCGGTTTACGACCACCGGTATTGGAATTCATGACTCACCTGAAACAAAAACAAAATCGTTTTATTAAACAATGAAAATAATTATCACACTTTTGATACAAAAACAGTGGGGCACAATTTTCTGGGTTGAATTATAAAACGAGTAGGAAATAAAGTCAACCCGAATATGGACAAGGTATGCTGATAGGGCGATAAAATAAACTAAAAAAACGCCAAAAAAAGGAAAGGAAGTAAAAGTAATACCTTTTTCGGAACAGCAGAAGAATGGAAGAAGAAATAAAACTTCACTAATCATTTCTACCACGTTTCTACACGTTCTATCTAATTTATTTATTTTTGGTTTTGGTTGTTGGTTTATTCGCTACATTCAGTGGTTATTTGATGACATTTCGTTTTATAGCTTGGTCATTTTGCATTGATATTTATGACAGACCCACCGTTGAAGATTGTGACAAAAAAGACGCTTCGGACAGACCAAACATCAAAGATATGCAGACAAGAAGGATAAAAAATAACCAAGATTCAGGTTTATCACAGCACGATTCAAGAACAAATATATTTTTTATAGCAAAATTGATTTTATTGTTAAATATTGTGGTAATGTTTACGAGTAGCTTGATGGTACCCCGACCATCTTGCCTATTCTCGCTAGTATTGTGTGGCGGATGCTTCACCGTATTAATAGTAGTTGGTTGTCTTATGTTGGTACCTTTGGTAGTTTCTTATTTGTGTTTTCGACAGTCCCACTACTGAAGGTAAAAGACAGAACTCGTCCAAAAGGTAAAAACGATACAACATCAGCCTACAGACTCAAGAAAAAATGCCTTAATTTTTTTAAACTCGTCTTTCGTGACGATTGTCTTTTTGTAGCAAAATCTGTTTTGTAGAGAGAACTCTGCGATTGGCTATAGCTTGATGATATTCCTGATATTCCTGAATATTGATGATTCCTGATCAGCCTATTTTCGCTGGTATTGTCTGGCAGATGTATTATCCTGTTAAAAGTAGTCGATTGTCTTATAAATTTATTGTGTATGAAAGCTGTGTTCGTTTCGCATTTTTATGTGGGACAGAATCTCCACTGAACATGGCGAAAAGCCAGAACATGTATGAAGACCAAAACAATTAGAAAGGAAGAACAAAATGATCAGAACCCACCAAATGCAAGTCTTGTCGCAAAACATTAAGGTGTGGTCTGTGATTCACTGTAGCTTGATACACTGATCATCCTGGCCTGCAAATTCTTGCATGCTTTTTCGGCCAGACCTGTTTAGCTACATTGGACGGTTTTATAGGTTAAATTTTTTTATATAGCTCGGGCGTTTCGAATTTGTGACAGACCCATCACTGAAGATGGCCAAAGTTAGATGGCGTTTGGCAGATCAAAATAGTAGATTGATGATTCCCTTGTCTACCTGTTTTCGCTGGCATTATCTGATAGATCTATCCCTATTGGTAGTAGTTATTTGTTTTATTGGTCAATTTTGTATCGATAGCTTTGTCGTTTCGGACCAATTCGGTTGGTTGGATTGTCCAACGTTTGTGGCAACGCACCACTGAATGATCCAATACTCCAATGGACAAGAGTTGAAACGCATCTGACAACAGAACAGCATGGATAGGCAGATTAAAGGTCATCACCCAGCATATTTCAAGAAGCCTCATAAATTTGTATTGCTTCATATGTACTATTCATCTTAATGTGTAGGTCATAGTACTAGTCTATCTGATGTGATAGATAGATCCGACCCTCGAAACTGTTCAGACTTCTTCCTACTGGAATATTGGTTGTTTGTTAACAAGAATCCTGCATGAACGTTGATTCGGTAGATATTTTAATTATTGTAATGACTCTCGCCGCGGTCGGCGCCCCGAGTCTGGATCCGAGAGGGTTGGGTTCCAGTGGGGGAGCTGCAAGTAATACCAAACACGTTCTTCCTAATAGATGTCCTTCTACCTTCCGTAATTACAAACTGCTCCCCTGATCCTATATCAATTTTATTGCAACATAAATCCAAAAGGCTGTGTACGTGATATTTTAATATGTCCCGCTGTCGGTGCTCGCCTCCTTTTGATCTAATGCAGGCCGTTATTGGCGTGTAATGAGGTGACCGGGGACCGCTCCGTCCAGCTGCACCCCGAGACAAAAATAATGGTCCAGGGTGTTACCGCTGAGCTTTGTGGGCGCTCTGGATTTCGTCTGAATGTGAAATAAGGTGTCCCCTCCTCGCCCATCCTTCACCCACCGCTTCTATCTCCACCTAACAACGGATAAACTGGCTTGGACCAAATAATACATACCTCAACCCTACTCCCACTAGGGTTTTTCTCAATAGGCTTCTCTATATCTATGTCTTTATTGTCGAAACGGAAGTAATCACATCTCTATGTGCAACTATTTTCATATCCGATCTCAGTCCAGGATCTCCGTCCTAAATACCTCACCCCTAGGTTCAAAACTCCTCCTTCGTTTTTTTCGTTTCCGCTGTACATTGTATATCACGACAAGATGAGATATGTCTGGATTTATATTCAAGTCTTGATTAAAATGTTAAACCTTTCGGTAAATTGAATAAATCGGCTCGGAGTGTCTCTTTCGAGGTAGATGGAGTGCAGCCTGAATACTGATTGACACCGCCCGTAAAATTTAAATAAGACTATCTCGTCAATAAAATCCGGATACACTGTCAACTTTTTACTGGGCTCGCACCGTCTGGAGCTGTGTAAAATGCGAAACGGAGTTGAAGGGCATTAGGTCAACGCTCGTAAAGCCGATGACTGTCCATTCCTCAAACGGAAACGGATAGCTCTTCAGGACTAGGACTATTGGCGCCTAGGCCAATTAATTAGATCTATTATTTTGTAGAATTCCTAACAGAACAAATGTGAACTGATATAGCGCTGAAATTTTGAATTATATCGAGCTTAAAACCTGTTCTTTCCATTCTTACCGCATCGTGGTACATCAGTATTCGAAAAGTCACACCGTTCAATATTCCACGCAGCTAAATACTGGTGTCGCGAATTTAGAGAAGGTTGTTAAACCGACAAGTGGCTTTGAACATTTTTAAAGTTAAAAAAGCATGTAACAACATACTAGAGAGAGTTAAAGATAGGTAGATTGTCTGGCGCTAAGGTTGGTCTTACGTTATGAGGTAATCGCAGCAAGGTAGCAGACATCCAAGCTAAAAAGAGATCCTCGAAAAAGGAAGACCTAAAACCATGACCAGATGAGCAATGTCGGAAATGTCTAGGAAGCAGATAACAGAGCATATCTTAACCAACTAGCCCTGTAATAGCTAAGAAAACTTTATGACTCCTAGAAAATCCATACTTGAGCAATGAAGCCCTCAATAAAACACGCCTTACTTACTGCATTATTAAAGAAATTAAAACCTACCAGGGAAAAACATTACCCACTAATCTGTGTCTAACAAAATCGATAAGTGCCTAACTCCTAGCTTTTGGCTTCACCACAACCAACTTTCAAGCCAAATTACTAGCAGTAGAACAAATATGTTAAACTCTTTCAAAAACATTAATATATTTAATACCAGTTTAAGTAAATTTAAGTAATTGTTTTCTATATATATTTATTTATTTATTTATTTTAAATGGGGGCATCCGCAGCTTGTTCACATTTCAGCCATATAACACCACATATTCAATACGCCTTCACTCCTATATGCATTGCACTCATTCTATTTGCTAGAAGGAGTAGTCAATATTCCTCCATCGAACTGCATACTTGTTATTAACTAATCTAATTGGGGATGATGGAGTTCTTTTATTATCGGGTTGTCCGGAAAATAATGCAGGATTTTAAGTTTTCATTAAAAAAAATCTATATAAAATATTCTGTTTACGTTTACAGGATTACTCATTTGTATGAATGTCAACANTCTGAATTCTACTCAGACGGAATTAATAAGTTACCAACACGTTGGGAGAAATGTATTGAGAGTATGGGAAATTATTTTGATTAAAGAACATTGCTTTAAAGTAACCAGTTTCTTTTTTTTTGTTTAATACCAAAATCCTGCATTATTTTCCGGACAACCCAATACTATTCTGCCATCGCACAAGTCATGTACGTAGCTCGAGGAGCGATAGGGATGCTATTGCACCATCAGCACCTCCCCATTCACTCTAATAAATACACTCACTCATTCAAAACACATAAACACATATTTTGTCGGCTGAATGCAATAAAAAATTCCCAATTCCCCTAAAAAGCGGAACAGGAAACCCTGAAACTTTTAATTTAAAACTCAAAATAAAATTTACTCTAATGGTTTATCTGAATCAAACACTTTCCAAAACCTTTTCTCTCAAATTTTAAATATTTTCTAATCTTTACAGTCAATTAAACTTAATCAACAGGATCCACTTTCGGGCCGAGCAAAATGGCGAGTGATGGTCTTTTTGTTAATCTCTCCGCTATTTCGAGATTATCGTGTCCGAGAACTATTCTTAAATCCTGCTGTATGCCTACACGCTCTATGTATGGAGCCTGGGCATGACATGCCTCTATTATGTGGGACATATCAAGCAACCTTTCTCAGCATAAGGGGCACATGCGCGATTCCACCTGACCGTGTGTCAACCGCATATGGTCAATCCTCAATCGGGTGAGGACGATCCCTCGTCTTCTGCTCAGGTTCTCTGAGGGCCATCTACCGGTCGTGCTCTTGACCACCAATATTGTATTATTAATATTGATTAGAAACTTCTTTCAATCAATTAATTATTCTTTCTAAGGTCTTGGTTGAGATAAAAAAAGCCAGCGTCACGAGCGGCATTGGAACCCTCTACCTACGGCTAAATACGCCGCAACTCTACCACTTGACCTATCGTGGCTTCGATCCTCCCGGACACCAACTCTCCATTTTTTATCTAAACCAAGACCTTAGAAAGAATAATTAATTAATTGAAAGAAGTAACTTTGTCAATTGACTACGAAAACGTAAATAGATTGTTTAGATAGTTTTAATGCAAATTTTAAATCGTTTCAATTCAATTTTTGTATTGTAAATATTTTTATATCTATGTTTATTTATAACCTTTATACTTTTAATGAATACATTTGTAATTGGGAAACCGCTAAAAAATCTATTTTATGGAAGTAACGCCATCTGTTAAAGGTCAAAGTGATGGAAGGTTTAAATCCGTGGAAATTGAAATTATAGGACTTTTTTTAAATTACTATACTTTTTGTATGATTATCGATAACTATTGATAAGTAACCACCAAATAAGAGTTAAATGTACAAAATCAAATGGAGCTTTAACTGTTAATTAAAAATATCCAACTGAAATTTTACGATTTGATCCAGTCGTGGATAGCTGGATGGATTCCGAGGACGTAGTGCGTGACACAGAGATAGCGAGGTGTTAATGCACGGATCGTAAATCACAAGTACTTCCAACTACTCCACCCTTTGCACCCGATGTTTACACTTTATTTTATTCCGGTAGCCGACGGCCGACCCGGCTGACAATCTGCAGTTACTGTCACGGCGTCCCGGCTGTAAAATAGAGAACGGGCGTCCTCCTTCCGAGATGTGCAACGAGCACTGGGACGTATTTATCATTCGGTACTTGGGTCTCGGAGCTTCGGGCTATATTCGACAGTTATACAGCGAGGACGGATAGGAAATGAAAAAATCCGAGTTTATTGACCGGCGAATCATCATATTTCAACGCGTGAATTATATTTCCGAGTCGAATGGTCGTAAACACTCTCCATTAGCGCCCTTAATCGAAAAAATACAATTGTCGGTTCGAAATTGTTCTCAGAAGACAATAACTTAAAAAGTAACGATCCGACTTCCTTTCCTATTTACATAGGACTCATTAGCCGATGCCGACATATTTATCATGTCATGCCCTGTTACAACCTCCGTCAACACGATACAGAACAAAACGCAACAACATTTACATTTCGGATAAACAAGAATTTAAAATTTGGACGAATTTGTCGCTGGATTGCAGAACAATCGATTTCAAAATGCAACTAAGCATTATATTAAAAACGGTAAAATTATTATTCAGAAATCGTGAGATGCGGTCTGGTGTGATGTAGGTTTCAGAAAAACATTTTCTTTATTGTGCCAACGTTTCGATCTTTATTGATATCATCTTCAGGACTCAAAGTGTTAATTTTCTGTGTAATTGTGCCATTCTTGCGTGTTGTGTTGAGAATGGCCAGAGAGTGTTAAAATTATGTTCAAAAATTCTCGACAATTCAACAAATTGAATTGATAAAATTAAAAACGTTAGTCAACAAGTAGACCACATTTTATTTAGTTTGGTCAAATGTTTCCGAAGATAATTATACAAAAGGAGGCCTATTTTCCACTATACAAGATCAAGATGACCCCTATAACAAAAAAATTGATCCACATTTTATATTATAATGAATTTAATTATTGATTCGTAAAAATTAAGCAAGCTTTGATAAATAGTATTTATGTGCTTTTTTGTTATATGAGCTTTCTATACATTATCTCATGATTTAGTCCTTTATATTATGCTTCAAAATTTTTTATTAAAGAATAAAACAAGTGTTGAAGGTGTAATTGAATACGAATGATCAAATTATACGTTCAGGGAGGGTTGCGGGCTCAAGAACTCTTTTCATGACACGAAAGGTACAAACCCTTAGGGTTTATGCTTTCGTTTTGAATGTTAATAACTTCCATCATCTGTAGGGGTAGTTAGACGTCTGATTCTTAAACTGAGGCCTGTAAGGTATCGAACTTTTATCTATGGAAAAAAATTCTAATTTATCAGTTTTCGATTGTTATGGAATCGACCTAGCGAAAATAATCTGATTGGTCCATTTCGAAATTCAAAATGATGTTAAATGTAAGTCCACGCGCTTTATGCAAGGAAAGGGAGAGGAAGTAAAGATCCCGTGGAGAAGTTCGATGACACTTCTACCATCGGCAATAATTCAGGATTATCCTCCCACTTCATCAGGTCAGCGGAATTGGCAAATTGTTCAGAAGCTTATTCCGCCAAGAAGCTTTTTTGCGTTGTTAACAAAGGCGAACAAATTTATTTGAAAGAGGAAATTTATTTATATCCTCCCGAAACTTTTCTCCTTTACTTTTTAAGCCAGCTAAACTTTATTATCGCTTTCAAGGGAACCCTATGGACGTCAAATCGTAAAATGATTTTTTGTCAAATAGAAAAACGTCAAATATTTGATATTTTTTTCCTTTCTAAGAGCCGAAAAAAATATTTTATGTTCTTTAAGTAATTTTTTACAATACGCTTTTCTGTCTTTTTTCTGTATGTATTTCAACCATATGATATATCAGTAGATTTGTATTTTTGCGTAGAATAAGAAATTAGTTTGCAAGATTCAATGAGATATGTATAAAGTTGCAACACCCAAAAAAAGCTTCGAGTAAAGTCAGCTAAAAAATTGTTTAAAAAGTTTTGCATTCATTTCATGCACACTGAAACATCATTAGCTATACATTTTCATCACAATAACAAAGACAATATTATTATATTTCAATATTTATGGCTGGATCTGCATAAAAATTAATTTTGTAAAAATTGTTTTTCGTCTTCCAAAATTCACAGATTTTTTTTTTGAAAAGACCAAAATTTTTAAAATGACTTCCCATCTGAATTAAACTTTGTAGAAATTAAAGTAGACGCGATGGCATAGTTTAAGCCTCTGTGTATGAATTAGTGCAGGGCATATAAATTAAAACGTCTATGGTTTTTTTAAAATTTCATCATTACTTTTTCTCCCCTATACTGAAATAAAATCTAAACGTTTACACAGCATGAAAAAAATAGTCCAACTTCCCGCCTGTATCGATATCGGTTGAATTTGGATAAACTGTACAGAATTTATGAATTTTTGAACACCAGAAGAACACCGTTAAAAATAAGTTGGTCCCATGAAATGCAGCTTAAAAATGTCCCTATTTTGTTTATAATTAAAATTCATTTTTGATAATTTTACAGGCAGTTTCTAAATTGATTTTTTCAAACAATGTTTTTTGTTAATTTTAGAACGTTTAATCCAAAAATCCAGCGAAGTTAGCAAATTTTGGTCAGAGGAAGAATATCGTTGACAATAAAATGGGTCCACAAAAACCAGCTTAAAAATGTCTATTTTTCTGTTTGTAATGAAAATTGATATTTGACGGTTTTACAGGGAGCTTAAAATGAATAAAGATTGATTTTTTTTCAAAAACAATTTTTAGCCTTATTCATTAAATGAACCACCCCCGAAGCGCAGTAAGTGTCTTTCCCCCATTTCCAACTAATAGCTTAACTACCTTATCATATTATTTATCACAATAAAACAATAAGCATATATTGTAATTGTTTTAATTATTTTTTGTGAATAATTTTACTTTTTATAATTATTATTATGATAATTATAATAATAAACAGGCCCATAATAAATTTAGAAGATTCTTGCTTTGTCAACAGTATTGTTTATATTTTTAGTTTATTTTTCATTAAGTAATTTTCGCGGAGTAGGAAGAAAAGAGGTTTTCTTTTATCTTAGAGAAACCAATATTTATAAAAATGTAAGTAAGTAACCTCTTAATTTGTTGTCGGAATCCAATGTTTCAGGTTTTCATTTTTCAAAAGCAGGTCAAAATCAGCGAGGACATGCGGATATTATGAAAATAACAGTAAAACATATAAAGTTTTGGTTCCGACAGATTAACGACAATAAAAAACGCATTGAATATAAATTTTACCGACGTGTATGTGTTTTTTCCACATTCTACCATCAATTTTCGCATTAAGTGAACAGGCAACGTTGAATATTTATGGAATTAGGACATATGTTAAAAATATTAAAAATCAACATAAAAAGAAATGAAAGATTTTTTTTTATATATTAGAAGTGTTTTAGGCTGTATCCGAATACAAGATTCTGATCTTTTCTCTCTGATATAGTATAAAATGACGAAAGCCCAAAACTGGAATGATAAAAAAACTGGTTTCTGGCGAGAAGAAAAAAATATTTGTCATTTCTCCTCCGGCCACCATTTATGAAAGAAAGGGACGAAAAACGCGATAAAGTAAAAAAAAATTGTCGCGGGTTAAAATCGGACGCGGACGCGATTGTTGGAAGCCCCCCACGAGTAATTTGGACCGGCCTGTATCATTACCCAGTCCGGCAAATAACAGTGTTCCTTCCAAACAAAACCAACGGCCTAATACACTTTGTGAAATGATGGTAAATAACAGGAGACGTTTCTGAGAAACACTATAGCAGGAATGCTCCCCTCGAGTGCCGGTCACACCTCAACGTTCCACCCTTCTTACATTTTAACCCTTCACTGGGCATCCTATGTACAAAAAGAACGAACATTTTTCAAAACTACTATGAAATAAATGCATGACATATACCCAAATTATATAAATAAACGAAAGACCACTCGTTCTACTGGCTACTGATTACTGCCTATCATTTCTCACAGTCCAATAAATTACCAGCAGGCCTCAAGAATCACCCACCTAGGGTGTTAGCAGTCAGACTAGGTCTTATCCGTCCACCACTGACGTTTGGCTTGGGGTGTTATCAACAGCTAGTCACTTCAGCACCCAACTCAACATTCCTAAATCCAGTACCATTCACGCTCTCGTTCACTCGTACCGTCATGTCCCACACCCTTCACTCATTTAAGGTAGTGGAGTACTCGATATTCCTCCATCACCATTTACACCTTAGATAGTATAACCGATCTAATTGAAAATCTATGGAGTACGTACATCGGCCTTCTCACCTTACACATTCACGCCAATAAATACATTCACTATCAACACACACTAGGGAACAAAACTATCAGTGCTATATACAATAATACAATAAAGCAGCCCTGCTTCCTTCAATAATCGGAACAAAGGACTCAGATAATAGAGACCAAGTTCAAGCACAATTCTCCATATCCTCTCTATATTAAGCGAAGGTATTGCACCCTTCTATTAGATGGGATACATCGAGCAACCTTTTTCTGCAAGTCGTAAACTCAAATTATATTTCCTCCAGAACATATTAGGTACCTTAAACTTGGGAGAAAACTGAGGTGACATGAAATACCCTCAATCTGCACATCTTTCATTATTTCGTATGTTTAATTGTGTCTTTAATATAACAAACATATATAAGAAAACATATCAATTTCAACCTAATTGTATAAAACAGTACATCGATCCTCAGGATAACAGGAATGGTTATTATTCGAGTTCTACAAAGTTACTCTAATATCAACTACCCCTTTTTTTCACCCATCCACCTCCCCGCCATACCTAAGGGAGACCCCATACCGGCGTATTAACTACTCCGTGAATTTTAACCTAAAAATCCATCTTAAAAGATAAATTGCTGTTTATATACAAAATGCCAAATATACTACTATCAAATTAAAAAAAAAAAATCATTTCAATTCCATCTCAATTTGGCCAAATTTTCATAAAACTGCTCTAGCATAAAACATCGCACGATGTATCTGTAAATCCTTCCTGTCAAAGATAAATTGTTGTTAAATGCGTCAAGGATATTCAACAAAATGGATCTAATTCTACCAAATTGAGAGCAAGCGGGACGAAGGATTTCTGTTCTAGTCTAGAGTGACAATTATTGAGATCTTGAGCAACAAACTGGTAATAATTATGGACAGGTTTTAGCCTTAGCATATCTACTACCACCAAATTAACGAAAACATGACATGAATTCCATCCAACTTGCTTTATTTGCTTTTAACTTTACAACTAAAAAAGCCATTACGTTCATGACCAACCTATTGAACCTCATCCTACACACAATCCATATTCATACCCAGTGGAAATTATCTTCCATCAGCATGATCCCAAAACCTAAATCCTAGCTTCTATCGAACCATCAACCTTTTGCCAATTATCGGAAAAATATTGCAATAGGCAATCATCAATAGTTCCACCCATTCAAGGAAATTCTTACAAGCACAATTTCCCATCACTAATTCAGTTTTCGGAGTTGCTACTCGACTGAACGATCACATTGCTTAATAGACCTTAGTAGTTATGTTCGCCTCTCTTGAGCTGAAACCATATTACCCTAGTGCTCTTGGATATATATAAAGAGATATGGCACTCTGGAGCTCTAAAAGTTGGAGTTCTAGAAGTTCTAAAAGGTTGCCTTCTTACAGGAAATTTAACGCTCATTTCAATGGTTTTTCTGGATTTTGCGCAAAATGAATTGTTCAAGAGCTACGAGTAGATTTATGACGAAAACGCGGATAATGGAAAAAAATTGAATATCTGGCGCAGGGTTGAGAAATGGACCATAGTTCACACGAACTTTTCTGTTGCATTTGAGGTGTAGAAGCACCTGACGAGCTTTGTCCTACTAGTAGGGAATTACCCTGTGTAAATCAGTAATCAATAAATTCTTCCAGACATCAACTCCATATGAACTGAACCATTTGCCTTTATCTTTACAAAATTGGCTTCAAATGAAAAACAGTACGACTTTAATGTACTATTTAAATGTCAAGTTTGTGGCTGGAGAATAAGCTTTATTAAGTGAAATTGTTGCCTCTTTTGATAAAAACAGAATAATAAATAATACAATTTCCTTATTTTGTTTTAACGTATGTGACATGCACCCATTAAAACAAGTAAAAAGTTGGTTCAATGGAAGTGACATGAAGTGAAACCTTGGGTTAGCTAAAATATGGACAAAGAGCTCAGTTTTAAAGATAGCGAACTTTCAGTTTATAATAAAGCTTGTAATATATGAGAAATTTTTATGAGACAGATTGAAACTTAACATGATAGTAGTGCGAGTTTCATGCTTTTCTTAAGAAAATAAAGGATACAATTTTTCAAGGTTCTATCTTATTTATAGGTAAGTACAAAATCCTCTACTTTCTCATCGGTTTTACAATTTTTTATTTTTATTTTAATGACCCAAGTAGAACCTCAATTATTCGCCGTGGAAACCAGTTTGTCTGAGTTTTGTTTTCTCTTTCTAAGTGGGTGGTACTCACACCCGATGGATGTTGCGCTCTATATCCGAGGCGCCTTAGGTCTTAATTGTCAGAAAAACAAGAATGGACCCGGGGTCGGGAGTACCTCGTGAACCTCGGTGTTCAGAATACTTCTTCTGGATTTACCGATCCGCGGCTTCCTAATAACAGAGGGAAGCTGGAGGCCACGGATTCCCTTTGTCAATCCTGGGCCAACGAACTCATAAACCCTTCCGTTCCCTTCGCCCCTCGCCCACTGCCAAAATAACCCGAAGCCTAACCCTTCGGCCCGACACAAAACCACCAACCTTATTAACACTTAAAAGGTAACGAGTGGCCTCGGTTCACGGCCCGAAGATTTTAAACCTTTGCCGTCTTTAACCTGACAAAAAATAAGTGTCAATAAATTTATTTAATTTATTGTAAATTCACGTTTACGCCAGTTTTTCTTCTTGACGGAACAAAAGGCTCTCGAAGCATTTTTCTTCTTCAGCAGATAATTATAAGACTACAAGCCATAGTAATATTTAAATAATTGTCAATAAATGCGAATAAATTTATTTCTCTACAACCTAAATCATTATATTGTGTTACTTTCCTTAATTTCAAACTAACTTTCTCTCTCTCTCTCTCTCTCTCTCTCTCTTTTCTCTTTATCTTTCTACCTATCTATCTCTCCCACATACACGCACGTGTGCATTATCTCTTTTTACCTTGAATTCTGACTCATTATTATACTCGTTACTCCCTCTAGCCCACAACTCTCTCTCTCTCTCTCTCTCTCTCTCTCTCTCTCTCTCTCTCTCTCTCTCTCTCTCTCTCTCTCTCTCTCTCTCTCTCCCTCTCTATTTCTAATTTTAATTCTCCCTGAATTCTCACTTATTTCTCCATTTCTTAATCAGCAACACTGTCCTCTTTCTCTTTCTCTCTCTCTCTCTTTCTTATCCCTCTCTCTTCTCTCCCATTCACATTCCCTCAATCGCTCTACAATTCGATCTCTGTTTTCACACTCATATCTTTACTTCCTAATCAGCAACTCTCTTTCTCTCTCTATTTATCCCTTTCTCTTCGCGTTTTCTCTCTATTTTATCCCTTTCTCTTCTCTCTCTCTCTCTCTCTCCTCTCTCTCTCCCTTCCTCTATCTTTCTTTCTCATTCTCACTCACTTAATCTCTCTGCAATTTATTCTCATTGCCCTGAATTCTCACTCATTTCTTTATTTCCTAATCAGTTCTTTTATGACTGTCAATCTTTTCATCCATCTCTTATTTATGTGAGAGTTTTTCATCTTTCTTTACCAAAACTCTTGGATGATAAGTCTACTATATGCAACAACTCTCTCTGTCCTCCCCATATCTCTTACTCTCCGTCTCTCTATCTCTCTCTTATGTACTGAAAATTAAGCTACAATAGTCGCTATATCTATCTCACTTTTTCATCTCACTCAAGCTGACTCTTTGTTTGTTCGTCTCTAACTTTCTTTCCTTTTCTTTTTTTATTCTTAACTCGAATATGGTAATTTAGTAGCAAATAAACTCTAAAAAAAGTTTAAAAAGTAAATGTCTTTGTGCATTGGCACTACACACATTGCACGACATGCATTTCCTGCGAAAGAGAGCTTAATTTCGAGGCAACTGACTGAGGCATAAAAAAGTTCATTTTGAAGAACAATCTCTAAGGTTATAAAAACAACTGGAGGTTATAAATAAATGTATAAATTACTAAGCCTTGGTTTTTGCAACCTGAGTGACATTGCATGTTAAAGTACACTAAAACCGTTTTATTAATTATATTTCTTTTATACCTTATGTTAATTTATCCTGTGATTATGAAAATAGTGAAGTCTTTTGCTGGGATCTACTTAAGAATGCGTGAAGGATTAGAGAAGGAAAATGATTTTTTTTTGGGGGGGATGAGTGCCGATTTGTGTGACGGGGTCTTGACTAAACGGAAAACACACAGGCGTAGGCCAGTAATGAAGATGATGAGTAGCAGCATGTCGTTTGCTGATTAGGCAGGCTAAATGAAAATGAAACGACCAAACTATAAAAATAATTCATTGGGGCTCCCATCTCTGCCCTTTTAAGGTGATAAATCAATAAAGATACTAATAAAGATAAAAACTGCCGGAAGATCCTAGACTGGAGACTGTGCAAAATATTTAGAAAATCGTTCGTGGAAATAGTCCACAATTCGTCAAGAAAAAACATCAACCTTTTTTGACCATTTTTAAAGGAAAAAATGGGGATAGATTTGGAAGGAACACTAGGAAAGAAAGAGGAAAAATAGGACCTAGGATTGTAAATGGTAGACAAAAAGGACCAAAAAATAGTCAAGATTTCCTGGAGAATGGAACTATAAAATATTATTTTAAATTGTAGATTTATAGACGTAGATATTTGTACTTATAACCTTGTTTTAAGTTAACTACAATGTTGAAGAGTCATAAAAAAAGAATTTAGTAAAAAAATGGATCGATGATAAACGAATTTGAATAAAGGAACCAATCAAAGATAACCTAAGAAGAAAACACATTAACTTGAAATATGACCGAACTTAAAAGCTGCTTAACATAAACCAATAAAGAAGGCATAGGAACAAAAATAAACAACCCTCCCTTGTTTCGAGTGTTTTCCAACCATTCCCAAAACTTTATCGTGGCGATGTGGGAGCATATGACAGCGATGATTTCCCGATGGCTTAAACATGTCGAATCTGCCCAGGTCACCATACATGGAGAAGAAATAACGAGGTCACCATAGGCTACACTTAAAAACCGGATGTGCTCCTAATAAACAAGGGAGTTTATTTATTACTAGATTGAAGATTTGAAAGCGCATCGTAAAAACATGAATAAAAAATGATAAATTGTAAAGAAAACGTTATTTTTGCGTTTTCATGATGGTTTGATTCACCCGCCAATTAGTAATATAAAACAATTAAAGTTCTAACTGCTATAGCCTACTTTCTAGCAACTAGATTAATGTAACCACCGCTATATTAGTGCATATATAATAACAACATTTAACAGCCGGTTTATTAATTTGACCGTTCGTTTAATATTTCTTAGCACTACTCTCTTGTAAAGTAGGTAAAAAAGTTAGAAGAAAAACCGCATATACCAGAAGCCTCCCACTAAATTACAACTTTTCCTATTTACAAAATTTATGTTTTTTTTTGTTTAGTACATATATANATATATAAAGTTTCTGTTTAATTTACTAAATATATGTAAGTAAATTTATCGACTATCACTTAATCAATAAAAATTGTCAGCTATTTGTCTTAAAATTTGTTAGGACTGCACTAACAGAAATCGTTTCAAATCTATTAATTATACATTTTCCTCTTTATAAAGGTTAAGTTTGTGAATATATTAAATAAAAGTAAGTAAATATATCGAATATTACGTAATCAATAAAAAATGTCAGATCAATCACTTGCACTGTTTGCCTTCATTTACCAAGAACAAAATTGCACTATCGTGACATAACCCAGAATCTGTACGGTGTTAAATATTTCTCACGCTCAAATTTAGTTAAATTTAACAAATAGATGAATAATTTATAGAACTATATAAATAAATGTTGATTATTAATAATATTGAATGCCACCAAATTAATAAAAAATATTACATAAATCCCAACTTCAACTTTAGAAAAACTTGAGAATGTAGTATTCTTAAATTCGTATATTGTAAATTCTTTCAGACGATTAAATTTGTGTTTAATTTAATAAATATCTTTAATAAAACATCTAGTACTGACAAATTGCAAGAAAAATTCGTATTATTTTGATCGGAACTGGTTTCTTAGGTTTTTACTTTGACGAGACTCTTCTAAAATGAAATATCCTCACAATCGTTTATTTTCAGTTCCAGAAAGGTTAAATTTGTGGTTAGAAGAAAAAATATATAAATTTACAAGAAGCATGTCAATCCTATCAGAAGGGTCTGTTTAGTTTCACATAGACAAAATTAAACCAACACAAACAAACTCAAATTCGTTTACAATAACTTCTTCTACCGAAGTTGAAGATATTTAGTTCAAAAAATACACCCAAACGTATATAATAGAATACAATTGTAAAAAAAAATTGTATTGCCTTCAAAATTAAAAGAGAAAATTCTACTTTCATGAAATCATCTTATATTCATACATTTTAAATTATTTACACAGAGGTAAAATTAGGGCTTGGTTCAATAAATAATAATCAAAATAATTTCATTAGATAAAATTAGCAAAACGAGCATATCAAACTTTTCAGAACTGGTCTATTTGCCTTCAAATTTGAGAAATTTCATTTATACCTTTTATTGAAATCCCATCTAACTGATCGCTGGTTCAGAGTGAGGTACGGTAATGAGTTCTCAAAAGTCAAACAGATACAGGCCGGCGTACCGCCAGGGAGTACCCATGGTCCTACCATTTATACTGCTGACCTACCAATACATCCTGAGACTATTACCACCACCTACGAGGGCGACGCCGTAATCCTATCCTCTAACTCAAATCCTATCCAAGCTGCCGCCAACATTCAGGACACTTGGAGCTTATCGAACACTGGTGTAAAAAATGGAAGACAAGACTGAACGTAGAAAAATGTACTTAGTCTACATTTACGCTGAAAAAATAGTCTTGCCCTCCACTGTACATCAACAACAAAGAGATGCCAGCTTCCACTCATGTCGAATACCTGGGACTATATCTCGACAGCAGGCTAACGTGGAATCCCCAAACAAGACTTAGAAAACAACAACTTAATACAAGACTTGGATTATGAAAATTTCTAAGACTAAACTCGTACAGGTCAACATTGTATAAGACATTACTAAGGCCAATATGGACATACGGAGTGGAACTGTGGGGTCCTGCCAAGCCACCCAATATCCAACGAGCATGACTGGCTCCTCAAAGCATGTGTCCACGATGCAATGCTAGCATTAGTGCTAGTGTTGTGTTGTTTGATAAATTAATCATATATACATATATGTATAGTATACGACCTTGTAAAGGTAACAAATGGAATTTAAAAAAATACAAAAAGGCATTTCAATCCTACAAAACTGGTCTATTTGCCTTCAACTTTGATAAAACTCTACTAACATAAAATAATCTCATATTTGTTCGTTGTAATTTTTTCCCACAAAAGTTAAATTGCATTTGGAGCAACAAATCAAATCTACAAAAACAAAAATAACATAAATTTCATGTAAACTGCTTCAGAACTCACAGTTTTGCTTTGAACTTTGTCACTACTGGGCGTAATAGTGATATGTTCGGAATTTTTATCCTCCAAATCTTTCCTGGCTGTTAAATTTGAACTTAAAACATATCGACTACCAATATAGAACTGCTTGCAACAATGGATTTTTAACAAACGCTGTGCTTTTGCTAATTAATTATAGCAAAATTTGGACAAAGATTGGCGAATTCAAATGAGTAAAATGTCAAGCTGAACTTATTAATTAAAACCGGAGTAATAAACACAAGAACTAATTGCATTCGGAGACTTTTTTCTTTCTCTGACGAAAACAACGCCTGGAGTAAAGTCGGCCAACCGGGCGAAATGTAGGCGATGCCCCGAGGGGCGGGTGTTCGATCTTCCTGGGCAGATGAGATGAGCCGTAGCCCTCGGGCGTGTTGTCACACTTCACCATCCTAGAGGAGATCGAGGTCAAGAGTTAGAGGACGCGCATTCCGAGCCAGTCTCAGAGAGGCAAGAAGAAGTAGAAGAAGTGAAAGAAGACGAAGCGGGGAGGGGAAGGAAGAAAAAACGGCGAGCTTCTAAACTTCGAACTGGTTCCACAGACCGTTCTGGCAGGAAGGGTGTTGCGTGTTGAACCTCCCGAATCTTTATTAGCAAAACATACCTGTTTTCGAAATTGCCAGCCACCTCCTCCGCCCCTCAGGTATATCGTGGGGGACCCCTTAATGATAATTATTCGGGCCAGAATATCGGTTATTTCATCCATTCTTAGCCACTAAGAATCAAGAAATACTTCTAAAGAAAATCCTACTACAGAACTCACTGATAAAAATATAGCTATTAAAGTTTAAAAATTACACAAATAAAAAAATCTAAAAAAGTCTAATTATTTTCTACCAAAAGATCGAAAGTTTGAACGGAAATTCCTAGATTCCTTTTTAAGGTGTAGTTTCTTGTAATTTTGTTCTGTATATCCTCCTTATTTTGGTCTGACTTTTGGCTTCTCCTCATCTTCATTGTAAAAAAACACCAAGGAACTGAAGATGAGAATGTCCTGCATGTATCTATTTTAAAAGGAAACGTCCAAATTTCTATAAACCTTTATCTCAGGATGATCGAACGATTAATATCTCCGATTTGATATGTTTACATCATAAGCTGTGTGAAACTAAATTATCCATGGCAAGGGGTGTAATTACGCGAAAACGTGATTAGACTGATTTATCGCCCATTTAACTAATTTATCCATTCGGGTGATTTAGATTCCATTCGGGGACTATTTATTATTGCCCATTGGGGCGAACTAGTCAGATAGAAATTAAACCGACAAGGCTAGGTAGCCAAACAGATGACATGTGTTAATATGAGAAGAGCGACAATCAATTACGTATAAAACATGTAAACATAAACTTTGAAAAAAAAAGAAGGAAAAAGTGTGTAAGCATACAAGGAATCTGACAGTTGGTATGCTAGTCGCATTGCATTTAACTGTACTAATGCCAAGATTGCATCATGCATGTAAGTAAAAAAACATACAAAACACATACTTTTTAACATTATTGTCAGTTTAATAACCTTATAAATAGATTAAATTGATTCATGCACTGGTGGTTGGGTCATTTTTTGTGTAAAAAGTTCCAGGCACTGGGTTCGATGCCCGCTGTAGCTCCCATAATTTTTCTCTAGGAACTACATAATTTGAATACTGCATAAAAAGAAAGCTAGGATGTCTAATGTCTACTTATGGAAGAAAATGAAAAATATCTATTTTGGGGTCATTCATGAGATTCAGAAAGTTTTGGTACACTTTTAGTTCTTTGGAGACTCTCAGATCAAGTAGATTGTGGTCTGAAAAGCTTTCATAACTCTACTTTTTATTGCAAACTCTACATTACGTGTGTAGGTGACGTTAGACTCAACACAGTTCTTTGATTATGACTGATAAAAACATATCCAGGCATCTTTTTGACCACCCCTTTGGTTTTTTGGTTTTAGACGCCATTGTTTGTAAGTTACCTCTGCGAATCTTACATGTATAAAATATATTATTCCTTTTTGGAGGCGCTAGTGTATATTTTGTAAATCTCCTCTTACTTCTCATTTGCCATTTACATAACATATTATTTGAAGTAATAAAAGTGGTTGAGAAAGCGATGGAATATAAAATTAATTAAATCTCCAATCCCTCGTTTCAAGGTGAAAGCGTTGAAGCAGTTCAACTTGCCAATTGATCATCTTTTTGTACTTTTTGCACAACTCAATTTATGCAACGTTCCAGGTGCATAATTCATTTCAGTCCAACATTCCACCAAACTGGCACACATCATCAATAAATTTTTTTCTATAATCTCCACACAGTGAGCGTGAATTGTATAGGAGGAATCCCTTGCCAGAGATTCGTCCCAGAGATAAAGCTTCCTATGCATATTGATATGATGAGTCGTGAAAAAATAGAGGAGCTTTTATAAGGAGGCCGCTGAAATGTCGCTTTACAACTCGCCCCCGGGATTATTAATCAAGCCCTAATAACATCGGCCGTGTTTATTTTCAGGCGAGCGAAATTAGGCTAGTTTAACTATTTGATTCGGGACACAAACAAAGAAAAAATAAAAGGCTTTAATGATAGATTACGTTGAGAGCGACTCAGGTTTACCGTTTCCCTAGGACTAGATATATTCTCCAATCCGGCATCTTATTATTAAACCTGTTTTTTTCGGACTATCTAGTCCGGTTCGTTTGGTCGTATTTTAAGTGTAACAGTACAAGTTCACACTGTGAACGTTAAAATAGCCCCTCTTATGAATTCATCATTTACCCGATTTGCATATCGGGGCCCTCTTCTATTTTATAATCTGGCGTCATTAGTATAAACAAAACGACATTTAAGCTCTAAAACAATCACCAGCGACATAAAACAATATGCATATAATTTAAAATATAATCGAATGAAAAATTAATTTAAACCGAATAAGGCAATAATAACATAAGCTGACAAGTACAAAATGAAGGAAAATTTATGGTTAATTTTTTGAAAAAACTTACACCTTAAAATTAGAGCTCAATTGCAACAGTAACGAGCATGTTTAAAATATGAAGAGAACTTGCCCAACTTTAATTTTTCTTGGGTAGCATAAACGATTTCTGGGTGGTAAAACTAATTTAAGTTTATAATGTTGTATTAATTTTGTTGGAATGTTTCATAACATTGTTTTTAAATTATGTTGGTTTAACGGTAAAGCTATGATTGAGAGGCATACATATTAACAAACAACTGGCCAAAATATACACAAATAACCACTGAAGATGATGAAGCGCGCTTGGTGGGCCAAAACAGCTAGAATTGGCAAGAACATCATATAAATATCTTTAATAAATATCACAATTTACTATTATTTTGTCTATCCTACAATAAATAATTAACCTTTCCTCCACTACTTTCTTTGGTTTAAAAGCTATGTTTTTTTGTTGTTTTTTTCAGTTCATTTATTATTTTTTATGTAAAGTGTGGCTGAGTTGAAAAATATTGTCACGAGGGAGTCTAGAACCCAGGACCTAAGGATGAGAACAGAAATCAATAGTACAGTACTGACCCGGAGGTCGTAGGTTCGAGTCCCCTCGTGGCACTAATATTTCAACTATTCAGCCACACTATACTCTCTCCCTCCCTCCCTCACGCTCTCTCTCTCCCTCCCTCCCTCTTTGACGAAAGTAATTATTTTAATTGATTTATTATGTTTTATTTAAAGTGTGATTGAGTTTATCGATGTTATCTGGTGGTGTGATCTTATTATCTGGAAAATAATAAACTGAATTGACAAACAAATAGGCAAATTGCTGCAATGTGAGAGATACTGTGAAGCGTCCGATAAGGGATTTCTCTGTTTAAGGGACACCTCCGTTTATAGGACAGTTACCGACGCACCGGTGGGGAAGATTCATTTTCTGTGTATTTAACTTATCTACACAGCGGACAGTGTAAGTAAAAGAAAGGACGCTGTAATGTCGTCCTACAGCCAATCGTTCTACAGTTCTACAAATGGGAAAAACCGCTTAATCAGTGAAATGAATCAACTCTTGTTCGTGGCTCACCGCTCTCGCGTAGCAAATTTATTTTACCCATGATTTCTTAGGTTTTCGTTTCGTTGAACCACCGCCAGGATCGAACTTAAAGGTTGATTGTCTGACAGGTTTGCTATATGAAAGAAATATTAAAACTGTCTCGTTTTTTAATATCGCAAACGATAAATTTCAATTAACAAATTAAGAAATAAACGAAAAATTTTGAAGAACTTTATAAGTTTGAACAATTCGTCATGTCGTTCATAAAACAATTAGCAGTAAATTTATTACATTTTTCTAATTACTGAGTATAACCTGCAAATAAATAAATAAGAGCTAATACTCTAGCTTGAGATTAACTAATGCTTAAAGCTGAAGTGGGATCGCGGAGGGTTGAAGCATGAACGGGGGAGAAAACCTCAGAAAGGACCTGGACATCCTGGAGAGGTGAATCAGGAGAGCGAAGACCGGCTCAGACGGCTTTTGATCAACGCCCGATTTTTTTTTTTTTTTTATTTTTCTTGAGTAGCATAAACGATTTCTGGGTGTTAAAACTACTTTAAGTTTGAAATGTAGTATTAATTAAGTTGGAATGTTTCCGTGAAGATGTAAACTTCTTTGACATATCTAATCTTATTTGTTTTCCGTTATTGCTAGTTTGAGCTCAAGTTTTAAGTTCCCCAAAGGTTTTGAGACTTTAAAAGCAAGAAAAGAAGTGCGTGATTGTTAAGAAAAATTTGGCATACCTTAAGTACATTAGTTGTCAGATTAAAACTTAACAAAACGCTAGGGAGGTAGAAAATTAAACAATCGTAAAGTATATATACATATGTTATTATTATTATATATGTATGTTATTAAATGGTAAAAAATCTCTTGTTAGAGGACACCTATCAAAGAAGGACAAAAATAGTGACACCTTGACTGTCCCTCAGTAAGAGGGTTCAGTACCTTATTACTCTTTCAAATTTACGAAGGAAACGAAAGAGGGTGATTTCCGTTTGCATCACCTCGGAATTACATTCTTACTGGTATACTAAGAATGGCCAAAACTTTCATTGTCATGGGAAGGGGTAGCGTTGACCCGTGGTACATATGTGGTTTCCGCATCTATTTTATACCATAACGCAATAAGAATTTATTGCTGATAAACAGCCGAATACAACCCTTAAAATAAGCTCAAACGGCTCGGTGATAAACGATCAAAGAAGAGGGAATGATTTATGGAAAGCCATTATTTTCAGTTGCTCGGAGGCAACGCCGAGTTGTATATAAATTACTCGCAATACAATCCTAGGAGGGAAAGTGCAATTATTGCTGTAGTGCTGGAACGGCGAAGGACCTCTGAGATATCGAGACTCGGGCAAACCTGTTTCGGTAATGACTTTATCAATGGGTCGTACTTAGCGGGAGTCGGCGAAAGAATGCGGAGGTCAAAGGACGTCGGCGGCAGAACGGATGAGGAAGAAGGCGAAAGGGAAGACGACGAAGAGAAGAAGACTGCGAAGAAGGAGATGTTTAATAATTTCCTCGGAATTGATAATGAGCGTGTGTGAGTCTAAGTCGGGCCCGGGAAAGGGGCGAAGAGGGAGCACCGCCATATTTCATGTCGTCTGCCGGGAGGATATGTCTGGCCACGTTGCCGGTTCGACTCGCCTCGCAGGTAGCACTCCTCCTCCCCCCACGGCGGCTCGCTTATTATTATGATTATTCCCCTCTGACGGAGGAATCCGACATTCATTCCAGATGTATAATGAACAAAGAGGGCTATAATGAAGAAAGAGGGGTATAATTTAGCGGGTGGGAAGTGGCGAAGAGGGGGCGACCGGGGTAAGGATTTACTCTACTGCCTCGGGCATCGGGTGGCGTAAGCTGCTACTGGACCTTTTTTACCTCGCATAGACAAAACCGATATTCCGCTTCCTCGCCCTCTAAGCTCGCGCCTTTCCACGCGATATGTTTTCTAGAGTTCGGCCGTTGTCCTTACATGATCCACCTGCAAGCATCACTAAGGCGCGTCCCTTATTAAACCAACCTATATAAAAATGACGGAAAACCTCCTAAATCCTATATTTTCGTTTTTCTTCCGCACTGAAGAAAGACAAGACTTTACTCAGATTGTACTTTAAATGAATGAATAACATAATTTGGAATTGAAACTTCGTGCTGTATGAGGACGTTTATTTATTAAATCCAGGACATTTCTAAGTTTGTTACTTGATAAATAGGTATGACACTAGGCCATTTTTGTGCAATGACTAAGAAACGAGGGAAGAATTAAACAAAATCTAACAGGCAATTGAAAGAAATCACAGCGAAAGCTGGAAAAGTAAGAAGTCATCTGAAGAAGAAACTGGAGGAAGTTTATGTAGCACTGGAGGAGCCAACTGATTTCTCAAATGGTACAAGGATGCATTTAAGAAAATATTTAAATAAATAATTTATATACCATGAAGTGGGTACACGAAGTATGTCAGTTTTGTGCAGTTGCTATGAAATAAGGGAAGAATTTAAAAAATCTGACAGGCAATTGAAAGAAATCACAGCCAAAGGCCGATAAGCAAGGAGTTATCTGATGAAGAAACTGGAGGAGGTTTATGTACAACAGGATGATCCAGATGATTTCTCAAATGGTACAAAGATACCTTTAAGAAAATATTTAAATAATTAATTTATATATCAGGAAGTAACTTTTAACATTGTGGTGCATGAGAACGTCTCAATTGATCAAGGGTATATTTCTAAATTTCAGGTCCATGAAGTACGTCATTTTTGTGCAGTTGCTATTTAAAAAATCTGACTGGAATTGGAAAAAATCAGAACCAAAACGCGAAAAAAAGGAGTCATGCCAAGAAGAAACTGGGGGAGTTATGTAGCTAAGAGAAAACTGGAGGAAGTGTATGTAGAACAGGAGAATCCAGATCATCTCTCATATAGTGCAATGATTTAGTGAAGATGTTATTAACATAAATTTAAATATTATTTGAAAAATAAGGTAGCACAAACGTAGGTTTTTTACCTCAACGCAGAAAAGACTACACATGAGTTTTCGAATATTATTATTTTTACTAGCTTGCAGCGCTTTGATTTTCAAGTGATTGGTGTAAAATTAATCACAAATGTATGCGAAATAACATGAGAGAATTTTTTAAATGTATATTTTGGAATTTCATGAGACTGCACCTCTTAAATTTGACTTGAGTCAAAGAAATGTTGGATCAATTCAACCAATTTGGAGACCTGAGACAACGATTTGAACTTGCTGAAAATTAAGAAAGAATGCCACTTAATTTTCCATCAGTGAGGAGCCATCAGAGACAGGTTGGCCATTGACCAAGACTTTTCAGGACGTCACGGTTAATTTTTTTTGTCAAGCTAACCTTTCTTCATAGTCATATGGGACTAATGTATTATTTCTGCATTATTTAACTGTTTCCACTCATAAACTAAGTTTTTGGATGGTCATATTGTCCGACTAATTATCGCACAAAACCGACCGTCGCTTGATCTGACTTAAAATATCAAGTCCACATAGATCGCAGTGTGACCACTCGATGTCCAGGTAACATTTTTCCATGTGGGTGTTGACACGAAAAAATCGTCTGGGCTAGGCGAAAAGAGTATAGATCACGTTTCATACCCGGTGAGCATGTAAGGCTCGAAATTTTGCAGGCTTCTAGTAACGTTTGATCAAAACTACTGAACCGATTACTAAAGTGAATACTAAAAACAGTTAACACTGAAATTTCATAATTTAAGACGGGTTGTTTATCAGGCCGATAATGGACAATACAAAAATAATGATAGAGCAAGTAGACTTAAAAACAAAGCAGGGTGATCATGGTAAGTACCGTTCCAATTCTTCAATCTCCTCTAACGAGGAGGGTGATAAAAACACCTTTTTATATCATTGGGTAATAATTAACCTAACGACAGAATCAATCCTTTCCAGTTAATCTTTGACTATCAATCCTTTATATGGGCAACACCTGTCTTGGGTTTTGATGTCGATTTTGCCCAATTTTTATTAAACAAGAAACATATTCGTACAAATCTCGAAAAGATGTGTAAAAATGAATGAAAATGAATTCAATAAGGCCGTGTACTATCTCGTTAGACAAACATTCTAGTTTCTCACCTTTTTAATTGATGTAAATATCCTGTCGCGCCGACTTGTACATATGTTTATCGACGCGTCAAAACGATAAGGATCACGTCACATGTGGCGATGAAATGGGTTTGAATCAAAACTGGACATGGAAGTCGCCGGATGAAGAAAACGAGAGTCGATCATGAGAATACGACCATCTGTTCTCTTAGGCTGTAACCCCCTGGCTTAAACGAAAATTACACCTCATATACAATTCACGTGCATTCCAGCGCACCCACTAAGAAAAACACATCTTATTTTCCATCTAAAAAACCACCTTTCTAGAGTGTAATCTTACACTGATATGAAAGATTAATTGGCATTATAACCTATTAAGAAACGATCTTAAGATGGTATGTCCTACTTTTTTTTGCCATCATTCCACATTTTCCAAACAGAATAGAAGAACTCTCCTATGACCTAACTCTTTTTTATACTTTGCAATCTCATCAATTTTTAGAAGATTAGGGTCAGGCGATTAAGAAGACGTTAGAATGTGATTTTTCCATCGGAGATTTACGATTGTGAATATGACCGGGTCATTATGAAGAAAAACAGGTTTAATTAATTTGATGAGCCCCTTTCAAATTCTTACTTTCTTAATTAAAAACTTCTTCGTTTAAGTTTCTTCCTGTTCTCAATATATCGCCATCATAAGAAGCTGGCAGCGTATTAAAGAGATAGAAAGACATCAATAGTGTTTTTGAAAACTTTTGTTTCCGATCTCTACAAAACCCCTTGGTATGCTCTTGCTAAAGTGTTATTTTGCTAAGTTATGTCGATTCACTTCGAATTATGAAATATTTAAGATTGACTGTATATGCAGAGTTCTGTAAATGCAGTTTTATCAAATGATTATTACATTTGCATTTAATGTATATACATTTAACTTAATTTAGATTTTAATTTTTTAAACTTAATTTTAACTTATGTTTTCTATATTTGTTTATTTAGTCACATTTGTTTAAATTTTAGTCAAGGGACATTGTGTTCAAAAGAACTTCAATATGAAAGAACTTTTGGTAAAATGCAAAATAATAAAATATATTCTGCGTAATCTGAAATCACTTTTTAAACTGATTAACTTGAGTTGACTTCTGAATTTCAGAAGCAATCATTAAATCTGAAATGATATTCCTTTCTGCTTTGCAAGGATCAGACCATCAGGATTGTCGTAATCCTTAAGCGCAATAAATCTACACGTCCAGTTACCTCAGTAAGGCATAAAGGTCGTGTATGAGCTCACGGACATACTTCTGTCAGAGAATTATAGAATATATTATTAGGTTTAAAATGAACAATCGGAAAAGACATAAGCGAGACTTTTAAAATTCAAAATATGGCCTTAATGGGGACAGTTCTGCTTTCGTGTGGAAAAGTATAAAAAAACCTCGACTATCTTTGCCAAACTTTCGACTGTTCGACAAACCTGAACTACAACCCTGATCCTGAATTGGATGTTGATCCATTCCTAATCCTCTCACATTAAATGCAAGCATTTATTGGACATAATCCATCAGAAATAAAAGAAAAGAGGTAGTTGTCTGTAAACATCTATCTTACTTATGCTAAAAATTATCTAATGATTGTATTTTCCTGTCCGTTTTGCAAGCGACAAACCAGCAGTCGTAAACCTCGCCTGTAAGTCTTCATCATGTCCCTTGACCATCTTCCTTAAGTAAGGAGTAAGGGTAATTAATATTAACGTATGATTAATGGAAGCACTCAAAGCTGGCAAGGAATTATTGCAGCGAAAAGATAAACGAAGGTTTAAAAATTTGAAAGCGTGTTCAAAATGGGGACAAATTTGCCTAAGTATGGAAAATAATATGACCTTAAAATTCCTGAAATAACAACCAGTTACTATAATTTAGAATCTAGCTGATAATTAACTATCACTCTCTTTCATCCGGATGAAAAGAAAAGAGGAAGGTGCTCTAGGGAGATTAAGGATTTGGCATTGTCAAACTACAGCAAGTCCGTTTCTACCATGTGCGACATACCATGATCCATACTGACATAATAATGGTCAGTAAAACTAGCAATTTAACAACATATACACATACAAGTGGTTAGAGTGCATAACTTCCGGCAATTAATAAAATTATATCTTTCTTATGCCAAAAGGTGTTCTAATGGTTGCATTTTCAGATTCCCTGCCTGTTTTGCACGCGTCAAATCACCCGTATAAGTTGTATACGCGGAAGAAGTCATTTCCCTTGACTATCTGACCAAGGGATAAGGGTCATTAATATGACTCGTAGCAATGTATGATTCATGGAAATATTGCCATAGCTGGCAAGGACTGTAACAGGAAGAACCAGTGAAGAATTAAACAAGGATTCTTAAATTTCTATGTATGGCTGCAATGGGAACAAATTTGCCTTAGTATGGAAAAATTAAGCGTCGGGAAATAACAGCCAGACGCTATTCTTGTGACAAAGCTGATGAGTAACAACCCCTCTCGTGATAAAATCAGTGTTTAAGAATGTGTTGGCCAGGACGAAAACAAAAGAACAAGCTGTCTTAGGAAGACTTGGCTTTGTAAAGTTACCAAGGGTCATCTAATGTAACGTGCACTTGCAAGTAATTACAATGTATAGCATTCTGGCAATTAATAAAGCTCTATTTTACTTATGCCAAAAAGTGATCTTTGTATTTCCTGATTCCCGGCCTAATTTGGAAGTTTCAACCACGAATATAAATCGTAATCCTTGAAAGGCATCTTGATGTTCTACGATTTACCTCAGCAAGGAATAACGGTCATAAATATCACCTTATACTAATGTGCAATTCATGGAAATACTGCCATAGCTGGAACAATAAGCTTGAGAATAATTAACTTTGTAAAACAAAATAGTTACATATTTGAATCTACCCTGATCAATAACTACTCCTTTCGTGGTAAAAATCAGGACTTAAGAAAGGATCTCAATAATCAGGATGAAAAGAAAAGAGGACGGTTTCTAACACGATTAAGGACGGGCATTTAAACGTACCGAAAGCCATTTAAGGCACGTCCACTTACTACGTTCATCATAACGTGGTAAATTTGCTATCAACAAACTGCAAGGTATTCTTCGTCAGGACAACATGACACAATTTTTACAATTCTGGACTTCCATAAAATTAACCAAAAGATCAATTATTAATCAGTCTTAATCAATTATCATAAGTTGCGAGGCAAACATGACTTTTGATTGTTCCTGCCCCATAAACGAATTATACATGTGTAGCTAGGACGTTGTAACGGACACATAAAAAACAGTAATCAGTATAAATCAGGCTGAAAAAAAATCATGGCGGATTGGTTTCGTTTTAATTATTGCTCCAACTGGAGATGTAAAGGCCGGTAGGGGATGCAAATTCGAAACGGTGAGTGTGGTCGGAGGAAGGCATTTACCAGAAGAAGTACAAGCGGCCCGGGTGATTTAGTGAGGTATACTGTTACCGCGGAGAGGGAAGAAGGTGCGGCGTCCTCGAGACGATTTTTCACGATCTGGCCAACGGGCAGTGGGGGGCAATAAAATAATCACCTGGACTGGGATGTGGTTTTTTGTAGAAGTCTACTGCTAGCGAGCCCCGGCGGACGCACGGCTCGAGACAAATGGACAGACATCAGTCATGCCGAGGGCAAAGATTGCTTAGATGAAGAAGGGAGGCAATCATTAGCCGTCTCTATACGGTACGCCAACTCTATGCCATACTGCCAAATAATCATTCTTTAACCGGCTATCCGTTATTAAATATTTATTTATACAAAATCCTGACGGGCTCAACCGACCGTGACAAATTTCACTCTCCAAATAGGGAAAAAATTGATCAATTTTGAAATAACTTTTTTGGAGAGATTTGACATATATTCTTTTAGAAAATCGCATAAAATTCCTCTTTAAACACTGAAGTGTATTTTTAAATTTTTTTAGTTATCAGCCTATTATGAAGAAAATAATTATTTCAGGAATAAAAAAGGTAATAGATCAAAGGTACCATCGCAATGTAATATTTAATTAGAAGCACATAATAAACACCCTGATTGATAAAAGTTTTGTGAGTGCCCTCACACGACACGTAAGAATGGCACATCAAGGCACACACTCAAGGCAAACACTTTGAGTCCTGAAGATGATCTCAATAAAGATCGAAACGTTGGCACGATAAAGAAAATGTTTTTCTGAAACCTACATCACACCAGACCGCATCTCACGATTTCTGAATAACTAAAGAAGTATCTCAAGAAATTAAAAAATTACCTTTAAACGAGACTCCAGGATATGACCTTATCACTGGAGAAATATTTTAAACAAATTGGAGAAAAAGGGGTTAGCTAAACAAACAAACCTACAAGCAAACTAAGGTTAAAACATGCAGCATCTGTAAATTGGCTGAAGTCATCATGATACAAAAACAGAGGAAACCGCCAAACGAGGTTAAATCATATACCAATATGCTAGTACCGATAGGAACAAGACTTTCAATAGACTAAATTCACCGAGTTACGGACGTAAAAGAAACATCATTGGAAGGGAAATATTTATTTTTCTGTCAACCTTGATGTTTCACAGGCTTTCACAAGGTCTTGCATGAAAGGCTCATAAAATTTACAAAAGCAATAAATATATATTATCAGTTCCTACTTAAATGACAGACATTTTAGAGACAAAGAAGAAAACTAATATTCAGAAATAGACCCAATACTTTACTTGGTACGAGTGATTTTCTGAACATCAACCCTTTATCCAAAATCCTTCAAAAGGCTTTCACCATCGACAGAGCTCTTATACCGTACAGTGATACACCTAAACATCTAGGAATGACCTTAAATCACAAGCACAGATGAACAAATAAGGGAAAAAAGAAGAAATAAAAGGGCAGAAAAGATTTATGTCATAGACAACTATACTACTGACAAGTCGTGGCACAAATCTTACTATACAAAATAAATTTTATACAAACACGACCTAAATACTATGTAGACATATGGTTTTTTGATGGGGATATACCAAATACAGTAATACGAAAATTATTCAGACAGAACAAAGTTAAATCTTACTTAACATGGACAATGCACCTTGGTACGTTTGGAATAAGAACTTAAAATAGGGATCTAAAGACTTAAGATCCGTGAGGAAATACAATTTGCTGCCAAACTCCAATCTCGCCTCTCTCAGTCAGCAATACAATGTGGAAGCGACCAACACATCCGAATCATCATTAAAGGGTTGAAAAGAACGAAGCCATTTGAACTATTGTAGTACAGTTAATAATTTTGTGAATAGTGAAGTGGCAGGGGCGTCAGTGGCCGTAACGGTTTAGGCGTTGACACGGTGCTCATCAGGGTAAGGTAAAGGTCCCGGGTTCGAATCCAGCGGGATACTTACAAATGGGCTTTTTTTCAAAAACACCAACACCCCGAGGGTTGATATAGCTTCTGCTGTTACGCATGCGCGTAAAAAATTCAAACTTTTTTATTTCACAATTAATTACCGTCAAACCTTGAGAATCACCCACTTCAGTCCTCTGTCTTCTCCGTCTAGCCACTGAGGTTGAACTCCTGGAGGCCTAGGCAACAGCTGGGTCAATGCAAAGCCCAACGGTTCCTAGATCCAAACCTATTCACGCTCTTATTCATTCCTAAGTACATTCTTTCTCATTTACATACAATTTACTCAATTGGTGGCGGAGTACTTGATATTCCTCCATCACCCTTTACACTTATTATATAACTAACCTAATTGAGGGACGATGTGCTACTCAATATTCTGCCACTGCACATTCACTATTACTCACGCTAATAAATACACTCACTCTCAACATATGCTGGGGGCACAAAACTACACACAATAACACAACCTTGTTTCTTCCAAGAATAGAAACAGGGTAGCAGTATTAACATACCTTGTGGTGGGACACATCAAGCAGCCTTTTCCTTCGTTTATACTAAATGTAAATATTTATTTATTGTGTATATGTAAATATACAATATACATAGTAAGACTAGTTTTAATAAATAAAAGGAAAAAATAGCTTTCTTTGTGAAATCCTACCGAACGTGGTCAATGGACACAGATTTAATCGATTGATACAAATTGCACTCTAATGAAGTCAAAGATTAATTTCAATTTCGGCCTTTTTAATTCTCATTAGTTGTACGTCTTTGAAAGAAATCCGTAATTCATTCACATTTATTAATATTCATAACTATCCAGTAATATTGATGGAATATTTAAAAATAAGAAAACGGGGCCACTCGCACGCTATTAACGGTGTCCTATTAAATAACACAGCTATATATTCTTTCATTATCGCCCTTTTGGGGACAAATCGAGCTGGATCTTATGCTATCTCGTGTTAGAAACTGAGTTATTTACAAAATAGTCTTTAAACAATTAAAATAAGATGAAAAAGTAGAAACTCCGAAACATATCCGCTTCTTGACCGTAAATCAATGTTGCCAATGTGAGTCACATATTGCAAGGCAGGATTAACAACTACCAACATATTATCATTATAATTAGGCGAATGGCCGCACCTTTAGCTAGAGCATGAATGATTGCAGTTGTCTACTTAAATTAATACTCTACTTGATATCTTTTGAAATTTATTTTCTTTCAGTATTCTTCGCCAATGTTGTAAATTATTCCGTACCTATGTACGCGATATATGCCATTTACCTTGAGAATTTCGGAACTGTTTTGAAGCGGTTTAGACAACTTTTCGTATGAAATAAGTCTTTCTGTAGCTTCTGGTCATACTGGTCCGCCTATTCTCGCTTTATTTAGCCAGTAATAGCTTTCTCCACGACCAAAAGCCACAGAAACACGACTGACCGAAAAGCACAACCGTTCAAACCAGGTAATCGGTGGGCGTGGATGGAACTGCGAGTAACACAAACGAAACCGGTAATATAAGTTCAAAATTGTGTAAATTATTCTATAAGCAAACTTGAAAAAAAATTCAACTTCTATATTTTCATTTCATATTCAACCATTTCCATTTTAATTTCGAATTTTTCATTTAAAATTCAACTTATTTCATTTTAACTTTTTCATTTGATATTCAACCTCTTTCAGGTTAATTTCGATTTTATCATTTAATATTCAACTTTTTAGATTTTACTTTAGTCTTTTCCATTAATATTTAACTTTTTCATTTTAACTTAACCATTTAACATTCAACTTTTTTCTAGTACATTTTTGGCACGATATCCTAATGAGGAAAAAAAGACTCCATTTCAACTACCACTCTTCCATTTAGTATTCAACAATTATTCAGAAATCGTGAGATGCGGTCTGGTGTGATATAGGTTTCAGAAAAACATTTTCTTTATCGTGCCAACGTTTCGATCTTTATTGAGATCATCTTCAGAGCCTGGGATTTATAAACATGGTTTAAATTTAACATTTTAAACAATGTTTATAATCTCAATAAAGATCGAAACATTGGCACGATAAAGAAAATGTTTTTCTGAAACCTACATCACCCCAGACCGCATCTCACTCATTAATATTCAACTATTTTCATTTCAATTTCAACTTTTTTATTTAATATTTACCTTTTTAATTTTAATTTCAACTTTTTCCATTTAACATTCAATTGTTTCCATTTCAACTTCCATCTAATATTCATTTTTTCATTTTATTTTTAACATTTAAATATTCAACTTTTTACATTCTAATTACAATTAAAATTAACGTATTTTATCGGTGAGTGACTTAAGATCATTTGTATTTTTATTTTCATAAATTGTAAGGGAATTTAGTAATTTTTGTAAGAGTATGTGGTAACACAGTTCAATAAAAAATCTTTACGTATTGTAGTGCCTGAGAAAACGAAATACTTACACCAAAAACGTGGCAACTTTATAATACTTTCATTCGTTTAATGACACCCTAAATCTAAACTTGAGAAATATTTGTCGTTTTGTTTGAAACATCAAAAGGTAAGGGTCCGATAGAGGGAAAAAACGTGGGAGAGACGCCCTTTTATCATAGGATGTCAATTTTTCCCCCAGACCAAATTTTGACTGTTAAAACGTCGCCTCCTCGAAAGTACCATTTGTGTAGATTACTCAGCCGGACACACTCTCGACAAAGAAACCCGAATTCGACAATCTAAAGAGACAAAAGGGTTTAAAAAAAATAGGAGAAAAATGGAAAAAAGAGACGAGTAAAACCATCAACAATCGATAACAATACAACAGGCTATAGTGCGACGGAGAGGGGTCCGAGAGGGAATAAAAAGTTAGGGCGCCTTAAAAGCATTCGCCCATTATGATGGTGAAAATTGTAAGTCCTTTCTTAAGAACCTTCTAAGACAAGGCAATCAGGAGTTAACGAAAGAGTCGGTTCCCGACGTACACGCCCGCGGGAAGTAACCTGCGTCACTTCACGCCTGAAAACGCACTTTATCTACTCTGAAAATTGATCTCTAATTGATTAATTAATCTTACGGATTAGGGGGAAATCCAGTTCCTTATTTCGACGAAGCGGAAACAACACGGCCCGGCTCCTTCTTTCAAATCACAAAAAATCACAAATTACTTCCCGTCTTCAACAAAAATCGCTGGCTTCTTTATAAATGCGCGTTTAAACAATTTAATTAACCACGTTTCTATGTTTTTAATGTTTGGCATTCGCTGAGCTACGAACAGTCCACATCTATGAAATGCCTGGAATTAGTTTCCAACTGGCATCGCTTAGATATAAATATCGACCGACAAATTATGACATCATAAAGCGTGTTATACTATTAATTAATTATTTGATGCCTGTGAAATTAATTTGAGAATATAAGTTGATATAGGTGACGATATTGTACTAATAACCTTGGATAAAATGTACACTATCATTTTTTTTGTACTGATGATCAACGCAGGAATGGAATTTCGTTCAAAATTATCCAATAAATTAGTCTTCATAGTTGAAAAAACACGTTTTTGTAATCGAGAAATATCTTAATTTCGTTTTTAACCTACGGCTCAGAAATATGCGGCTCAGTATGCTTTTTAATTAGGGGCATAAAGATTTTCAAACCGTCCTAAGTCCTAAGGTCGTAAGCAAAAGCTAAATCTTAAACACGACACTTCACAAGATTTTTTTGTATATAAAACCTTACTTGCGTAGTTTATACAGGAATTTGCGTTTTTGTAGAATATGTCCATATTTCTTAAAATGCATCATTGAGTTGTTAATCGATCAATCGCTTATTTGGCCGTTTTTATTCGAATTTTTTTATCAATTAACCGATAGCAAATAAAAATTACACAATATTTTTTTTATAACAGGCAAGGAAAAAGTTGCGTGTGGGCAGAAAACGTGACTCAACGCGTGCGTTCAAAGATTCAAAGTATTCTCCTCTCGACCGAAAGATTTTATTTTTCTGATCCGAGTCAGACGATTTCGTCTGTAGATACACTGAAGAGATTCGACGGATAATATGTGAAAAGAGAAAACAGTAACTCGTACTTACGAACTATGTAGATAGACGAAGACTCACCTGGAAGAGAAAAAAAGCAAAATTAATTTTCATATATTTGAAGTCTTACATGCTATAAATTTTTAATAAATATAAAGAATTTAAAGGTATTTAAACATTTAGCAAATGATCACAGAATAATATAATCATTATTCAAAACTAACAAAATAGATTTATTTATTTTTATTCAGTTTGGAAAGAAGAAGAATATAAAGAATATCATTGTCAAGGAATCCATTAAACATGATAAACTAACAAGATGATCACCGATTTAAATGAAACATTTTTTGGTAATATTAGGCGGAAAATATTAGTAATGTGACCGATCGTTCTTGCCAATGTGCCCTTAGAACCAAGGAAAATTATTTTAAATTGTGTAAATATAAAACTGTAAATGTATATTGGTAATTGTGTTGTCTGCCTTATTTGTATGTGTATATCAAGTTTCTTGAAGAAAAAAGATTTTCTGGGTGTAAAAATGAATTTCAGCTTAGATCCCTGTTAATGGAACAAACAAGGAAACAAAGTCTCGCTATCAGTTGAAGGACGATACAATTGTGACAGAGAAACGTAGTAAAATCCAAAAATCGAAAAGTAAATTAATTGTAGCATGAAATAAAGTTAATATTTGTTTCTGTGCTCAGAAAATTTTTTTTCGAGAAAATTGTTGCTTTCCAAATACCATCGAATCTCAAAATTTCGCGAAATCACCAAATTGTAAACCTTTGAAAAAACCCCACGGATTGTCAGAAAACTCAGACGCTTATCAACTGTACGCAATGAAAAATTAGATCGATTTCAGGAAACTTATGAACTATAAGTAATGGCTATGCAACACAAAGATAGATAACTTCAGAAAATGCTTAGAAATTAAGAGGAAGATCAAAAATTGCCCCGACCATAACTGAAAAATTTCTAACAAATGAGAAACCAAAAAAAAATTTTTTTCGTAACAAATTTCGCCTTTCAAATACCGCCCAATTTTCTAGAAATTAACTTAGTACCTTATAAACAATACGTATGGCCAAGCAAAAATGAAATTTTTCCCCGGATTTTTTTTTACTTCATCCTTATTTTTCTCACTTACAAAGGAATAAAATCTAACCACTGTTAACATAGGCTGAAAGTAGAAATATTTTGCTTTCCAACACGGGCAATAACGTTGAATTTGAATAGAATTCAGAGGAGTTAGTAATTTTAACTGGAATGTGGACATCAGAGAAAAAAATGCCCCCGCCTAATCAGCCCCAAAATGTATATTTTTTATTGCTATGAATATTCGTATTTGTGTATAGGGAGGTTAATACGAATCCGAATTGGGTTTTTCAAAAAAAATATATATAGTTTGGGCCTACTTTGCTCATAGCGTCTTTTGGTTTTTGCAATTTTTTATATTTGTTAACTAGTTTCATAAACCCTATTTATTATTTTCTTATCCACACACCAAAGACAGAAAACTACACAAAAAAGGTAATAAATATATTTGGTAGAAAGCTCGGACATTTTTCGACCTAGTATCACCGAAAAACTTCATTACAATTAAAATCCTACGTCCATAGTCTTTCTTAATAACATGATAACAAATGTTTGATGTAACTGGTTTCCTACTTAACCGGCTATTTGGAAACATTTGTTTACCATCTGGAGCGTTTTTAATCCCAGAGAAAATACTTCTCATCACTTTGCTAAACCACCTCTGGAACAACCTACTTAACGTACTTTGTATGAGCACAAGCTTCATGTAACTATCTTACATATTAAATTTTTATTCTATGTAAAAAAACAAGTCTACTATATAATAACCTTAAAATACATGCAAGACGAAGGCAATAAGCCATGTTTTCAAAATTGCAATTAAATTCGCTCTATTTGAGCTATAATAGTTTTTTTGCTGTAATAATTCTTGTCTCTTAATATACATTGGCAAGAACGCTCGCAGGAAAAAAATTCTCATGTCACTTTCAACGATAAATTAAAAACAATCTTTTCTATTGCATAAATAAAGTTTACACGGTCGTAAATGTAGAATTTCATCGAATAACCATGTAAAAAACATTGTAGTTTATCAACAAGCGTACCGTTGGAATTATCCGGAACCATATAGAAGGAACAGTCCATCATCTCGGATTCTAACAATGCCGTTAAACCGTTTCGAAGTTTAACGAGATGTTAAAAGACCAAAAAGGATGCCGGATCGCCTGCCATCCGAGAGGCCTACTTGCTCCCGGCCTCGGGGGAACTTTCTATGCAAAGATTTAATGCGATTCCTCCGTCGTACCGCGCGCGGCTCATGAGATGGCCAAGCACTTTCATATTCATAACTAATGCGAGATAGGGCCCTCTCCAACTTGTTAATGACCGTTTTCAGGTCTCCCCGGGGAGAAAGCATGTGAGCTTTCATGACCCTTATCTCTCCTTCTGGGCTGGCATTTAGTGTAATAGAGCGGTCCACTTTTTCACGCCCCTATGTTCTTTTGTTGGAGAAAAACCAAGAGAAACAGCTATGCAAGCATTAATGAGCATATTTGATAAACATTTGGGTATTTAAACGAAAGATTGAAAAATTCTGTTTTGGCATTTTGCCCTCGTCAGGTAGAAAATATTTAAAAAACAGGACATACAAAATAACACACATATAGACCATTAAAGAGAGTGAGGAACCAAAACGTCAAATCTGTCAGACAAAAAAACCAAACACAGGATAAACGAAAATAATTAGAGACGACCAAACTTCATTTAATTTTCGACTTAACACGTCAATGGAAAAGCATGCATTTTAACAAATATTAAATAATTACATAAGTGTAAATTATTTACATCTCAACCTTGCAAATCTAAACAAAATAGATTAGGTATGCAAAATAAAGTCACCCTCTGTTGGGTCCCAGAACATGGCGCCGATAGATCCCGAACCCTTCTGTGGTATAGGGATTTACGCTATAAAAGTGTATCTTAGACCAAATGACAAAATGAAAATGATTTAATTCACTCAGAGGACGTAAACGAAACAGAACGTTTTAGTAAATTTTGGAAGGGAAGAATTAACAGAATACATTACAATAAAGGTAGCAGAAAAACCTTCGATTCTTAACAGGACACTGAAGACTGAATGTCCGGTATAACCCAACACGGAGCAAGCAGATTCTGCAAAGAAGTAGAGAAGACATGAACACACCTACTAGCAAAGTGTGGCGCCACATTTGCCCTCAGGAGGAAGTGTTTTGGAATGAACAACGTAACCATAGAAGAAATTCAACCAAGGAAACCGGGCCTACTAATCAAGTTTCGTGATGAACAAGGACTGTGTGCTACAGGTACAGAAGTTTCTGTGCAATAGCTCTCAGTAATACTTGAGTTGCTTTTTTTAAATTTAAAACTTTGCCTTTAGACGTGTTTAAGAGAAATATGAATCTGAGTCAAATGTCTTACGTGAGTTAGAGCAAGAAGAAAAAACAGGAAAGATTCTGTATCACGGGCTACAACCTTTCCTCGTCATCACGAATGCCGACGCCCACATCCTGCTACCATCAGTGAATAAAAAGTCGGCAAAAAAATTAAATTGGTCTCAAATCACACACACATTTCCTGAAGACAATTTATTAAATTAGTTTCGGTCAATTTAGTGGGATTTTTGTTTGTTCAGGTTAGTATAGGGATTGATAATTGAAACCTATTGTAGGGTTTTTTTTTAACTGAGCAGTTTATCCAATTTTCCTTTGTTTGTGTACTACTTAGCTTCTTTTGTGTGGCTCAGTTTGTTGGCAAGAAAAAAACCATGTAAACTTTCACAGCTTGTTTATCAATTATGGTGAAAATATGAGCTAAGCTAATAATTGTTTTTCTTCATGATGACCTTTCTTAGGGCGAACAAAAGACCCCTAATAGGACTTAATAGACTCGGCCTAAGATTTTAGGCTATTTTCATCGAACCATGTTAATGGACCAGAGTGGAAAGTGTGTGAAATGGAGCGGATTTTCATCCCGCCGGCATCTTTAAGAGTGGGAATCCGTTGTATTATGCCGGATGAAGAAGAAAAGGCAAATGAACAGACTACGCTAAGATGTTTTTAAGTGCATTTGTTTAATAAATTCTAATAGCTCCAGTCATACACAAATTCAAACGGCTGCTCTTTTTTCCTCTCTTCCTGACTATTAGGAAAGACACAATCCCACAAGATTAGCTTTCAAAGTTAAGCCTACAAATATAGCAGTTTTATGACTTGGACTTGACGGGGTTCGACGTCTTTTCGGAGCCGATTTGCCTTTTTGAATGGCACTCGATCCTCCGGCGTCACCTACAATAAAGATTTAGACTCCCTAATCCGGGCTGCGATATCGATAAAATACGAAATTGACAGGTTTTCACTCATTTCTTCACCTCTGGGATCAAATATAAATTGACGTATATCTTAAAATATGAACGCATTTCGAAAACTCCTAGGAGTCGTAAATGCTAACGGTCCCCAACGCGCGAGATCTTCCCTCAGTCGAACGGAAACAGAATAGTTTTAAATACTGTACAAAAACCTTGAGTCAAAATTCAAGTCAGAAAAAAATTAATACGCAATAGGTAGCCTCGAAATTTGACACGTCGAAACCGATCACAAGAGAAAAAAGAAATTGTAGACTGCAAAACCCAACACACAACACAAAAAGTAAAAAAAAAATGAAATAAAAAGTATACCAATTTTTCAGTCAGTATATAGAGAGTAAAGGTAAATTTAACATCAATTAATAATAAAAATAAATTCAAAACCATCGCTGAAGCATTTCAGATTGCAAAGGCAAACAAACAAGGCAAAAATGTCCAAGAAAATTGAATAAATAATTTTTTCTTCATAACAACTAAACGCCTATAAAACTAAACCTGTTTTTGTTGTTATATAGAAAGTAAAGGTAAATTTACTTCCAATTGGTAACATCAATAACATCGAGGCCTATCACTGAAGAATTTCAAACTACAAAGGCTAACAAACAAGGCAAAAAGTCAAAGAACTAGACACATAGTAAACAAGATTTTTGTATAAAACAACTAAAACAGGTACAATCTTAAAAAAAAGTGAATAAAACCATCTTGCATGTATAAATTTCTACTTTAAAAGATCACACTTTATTCTGTCTTGTATTGACAGTAACTGATGAAAAGCAAAATTTAACAATTAATAATAACTTTTGTCAGACAATTAAGTTTATTTAAGAAAGAGCAGACGTCCAATCACTGCGAAATAAACGAAAATGCTAAACGTCATGACACATTATCATTCATTAGACAACTTAACAAAACAAAAACTGTGATAATAACAACTAATCATTAATTATTTATAATCTTAGAAACGACTCGTCACATCCTTGAATGAACTGGGTGAAGACTGAACGTTTGAAATGGGCGAGAGTCGTCTGGCCATTGAGATGTTTTATGAGTACCCGGTATAGTACTTCGAACTAGATGTCATAATATAGCCGGAGGTACAAATAGATCATAAAACCACAGCGATTTTATATCTTTCCAGCCTCAATGGTAAAAGTAAACAGTGAAATAGCACGGCGAGGGGGGGGGGGATTTGAAGACAATTCTCCAACTACTCATGTAAATTTGGGCTTATTTAAAACTTACTCAAAAATAATCAATTAAACAGGTTTAACTGATATGCTGCATGTTGATTAATATAAAAAAACGAGCAATATAATATAAAATATTCTTTGACAAAGTGTTTCTTTTTTTAAATATATTGGTTAAAATTAATTAATTCAAAACTTATTGGCCTGTAGCATAAATCTGCAATAATTATTAGCTCAATTAGTTTACTATTAATTTACATCTTTTTCCTGTAGATAATAAGACAACTATTTGAAAGAGAGGAAAAAGATGCTTCTTGTTTTCAGTAGTTTAAATAATATGTTGTCTCATTAATTTCATGACGAAAGTAGTTAGAAATATGCTGCGTTGGTAAACCTGAGATTATATAGATATGTTCAACCTGACTAATATTGTTTGTATATTTTATGTATCACCCATTCTCGTAAGATTTCAATTTATTTTGTTATATGTAAATTGTTCTCTGCAAACGAGTTAGTAGCATATGTTATGGAGTAGAAACAGTCATAAGTCGCCATGAGGCTCGGATGGACGTCTAACCGCTTCATCACAAAGTAGGATCTCGGAGATTGCGATATAGGAATTCTAAGAACTCTAGGTGAAGTTTAGTTGCGATCCTCTTGCTTCTAAATAGTTGTTTACATAAGTGGGAACGACCCGGGCATAAATTATGAGTTACGAGACGAAGAGAAGAGCGGATCGAATCGGTCGCGAACGCAGGGTTTAAAGGTCCCTGGGAGTAAAACAGTAAAGGCTCGGGTGGATGTAAAAATAGATACCAGGAGTTGTGGAGAAGCCGAAGGCCCTGGAGGGGGCCAGATACCCCCACCGGTCCGCGGAGCACCTCTGGAAGTCCAGAGGTAATCTCTGGAATCCAGGAGAGGTAAGAACCCAGCCCGAACCCAGTAATTGTACGAATGGGTATTTGATGGACAAGAAGCCGTTACTACAGAAACCCGCCTCGGCTGAAGGATGCGCCCGAAATATTAACCGTTTAATTAACAGCATTCATTCACACCTATCCGACTAACTTGGTTACAAATCTTATATTCTAACTAGGGGCAGTTATCTTTAATATGTACTGACAGCACTAATTGAAGATCAGCCAAGTTAGATGGAAATATTACTTATTTTTATCAATCAATTCTAAATATCATCAGCACATACAAAACAACATACGTACATGTTAAAAAATAGGAACAACATCAATGCAAACATGTATTTCTTCTTTAACCGATGGTTCCTTGGTAAACAAAAGTATGTGGATGGCCGTTTTAACACAGTAGGTTCAATCAAAAAAAATACTTGTATTAGATTCAGTGTAAGTCAAAACACCAGAAAAGTAGTTACACGAATCTTTGCTATTACAATACTCACAAGGGCAAGCTAAGAAAATTTTTAATTTTGGTGATACAATATGGAAAAATATATTGGAAACAGGCCCTAGGAACAGAAAAAATATATATTGTAAGCATTTTCTTTTACGCAATTTTCAGTCTTTGTTCTCTTGCAAAATATATTGTACTTAGTAGGTTGTTCCAGAGGTGGTTTGGTAAAGTTACGATACAGAATTTTCTCTGGAAGGTAAATTATGCTCCAGAAGGTAATCAAAGATACATAGACGATCGGTTTAGTATTTAGTATGGACAGTGCACAGTAGAAATGTGTGGTGTTTAGTGACTAGTGTTAATTAATGATTATTTGAAGATCGTGAGATGCTTTAGTTTTGGTTTAGAAAAACATTTTCTTTATCGTGCCAACGTTTCTATCTTTATTGAGATCATCTTCAGGGTCTGGGACTTATAAATGTTGTTTAAATTATACAAATACATGAAAGATGTATATGATGAAAAAATGTAATTGTATAATTTAAACAATGCTTATAAATCCCAGGCTCTGAAGATGATATCAATAAAGATCGAAACGTTGGCTCGATAAAAAAAAATGTTTTTCTTAACCTACATCACACCAGACCGCATCTCACGATCTCCATATAATCAGTAGAGTAGAAAGTTAATTACATGGTAAATATGTTGTTAATAACAATGGAGGCTAAGGACGTAGGATTTTAATTTTGCTAATACTAAATATTAAATTTAAAAATGTCATGCACGTGGCCGAGCTTTCTTTTCTGATGGAGGAGCCAAGAAAATTACATCTTAAGCACTGTATTTTTGTAATCTGTCGTTGTTGTGCATGCACCGAATTTTTATTGATCGGATAAGAAAATAATAACGAGTTAGATATATAAAATATTGCAAAAACCAAAAGACCCTTTAAGCACAGTAGGACAGAAAATTTGCTTTTGAAAAAAACATTTCGGTTTTGTTTTACACAAAAATACGAAAGCTCTTAAATACGAATTTTCTGATTCCTCCAATGTTCATGGTTCTAATCAGTTTCTTTACTTTAGTTTTCTGTCTTTGGGTGGCATATAATTTAACACTCATATATATCAATAGATATGTTATTGGGACAAGAAAATAACGTAGGTTCGTTTTAAAAGAATTAATACATATAAAAAGTTGCAAAAACCAAAAGTCGCTTCGTGTAGGCAAAAATTTTTTTTTAACATTTCAGATTAGTTTTAAGCACTACTAAAAGCCCTTAAATACGAACTTTTAATACAATAAATTTCATTTTTTTCATTCATAATCGGGGATTGTTTTCATAGTTGTCTTAGTTTTGCATGTATTTCAAATGACATGTATCAGACATCAATCAATTTGTTTTTGTTTTTAACTTAAGATAATAAACTAGTAATTAGGTCTTATTAAATGAGGTATTCTAAGTAAAAAATAAAGTTTTAATTAAAAATAAGAGTAATTTGTACGTAGAGCCCAGTAGCTTTTAATCTGATTGGTGGTACGGGACAAGATTCAGGCGGAAGAATGTAAGTCAGAAAAATTTGAAGAATTCATAGTTCACACATTGCCTTATTACAATGAAATTTTTAATTGAGAGAAGCTCGGTGGCCACCTCGGCTTAAGTGGTTGGACACATTAAGCGACAATAATTTTAACATACCGCGCTTAAATCGGTGGTTTTGCTTCAAAGAATCCTCTCCCAGTAGTTTACTGACGGTGGATGAAAAACGTATTTTTTATAACTGTAAAAAGGATGAGGAAAGCCGTATGAACTTAAGTTAAAACTAATTCAAGACGAAAATCCAAAGCATTTCGTAAAAACAAGAATGATACTTTTCCTTAAGGATATGCTATTTTGTTTTGTTGATAATTTATTATAAGCAACATAATCACAAAAATAACGTTAAGGCCAGAACGCTTTTGATACAAGGACGATTTTGGTCACACATGCCAGTTCATCGACTCGAAGACCTACTCAACTTCACGGTTTACCGACAATAAAGACGCAAATTCTTGGCTTCAAACGATCTCAAAACAATAAATTTGAGGAATGAAATAACCCAGGCTGTCAGATCGGATAAGAATATAATAACGAGTTAACATATATAAAATATTGCAAAAACCAAAAGACCCTTTAAGCACAGTAGGACAGAAAATTTGCTTTTGAAAAAAACATTTAGGATTTGTTTTACACAAAAATACGAAAGCTCTTAAATACGAATTTTTATAACAATAAAAAAATTGAAATTTTCCGGTTATGGGGTTATGGTTCAATTTTTCCTCCGACATTCAAGGTTCTAATCAGTTTCTTTAATTTAGTTTCTGTCTTTGGGTGGCACATATTTTAACACTCATATATATATCAATAGATTTGTTATTGGGATAAGAAAATAACGTAGGTTTGTTTTAAATTTTAAAAGAATTAAGATATATAAAAAGTTGCTTCGAGTAAAGAAGACAAAAGAAACTATTTTTTGAAAAACATTTCAGATTTATTTTAAGCACTACTAAAAGCCCGTAAATACGAACTTTTAATACAATAAATTACATTTTTCAGTAATTTACATGATCAAAATTCGGACTTTTTGAAAAGGTTCAATGTAAAGTTTTATTGAAAATTTGAAAAAAAAAATCAAGCCCTGAGTCCTTGAATCAAGATCACTAAATTGCATGGAATAACAGGTTTAATGGCCTTAATTATTTAGAATCATCATACCTAACATTAAACATCCAATGAAACTTTTCAAACCCTATTTTCATATTTTCTGCGAACATTTGAGTCAAATAAAATGATCAGATGCTTTAATATCTTATTATTGAACATATTTAGTATTTTACTAAACATTTTATTAGTACTAATTTTATTAAATTTTAAGTCCCACTTTTCTTTGTAACTTTCTTTGAAAGCATTCTTACGTGAATAAATCACTGTTAACGAAGCCTGATAGTTCAGTAATGAACATACGACCGGGAGAAATAATTATTTTTCGATTAGCGGAGGCCTAATGGCGAACCGATCATCCAGTTGCCCTCGGAAGTTTCTTCCATCCTCCCCTACTTTTAAAATGGCACATAATTATAAACTATGTAAAATTTCGATTTTTAAGGCATTTTATAATTAGGCTCTAAAGTGAAGGGATCAATTCTGAAAAGTAATCACATGAATCTGTCAAGCTCATAAATTTGTTGAGGTTTACTTATTACATTCGAAGCAAAAATAATGTTTGGAACTCCACTCTCCCTCGCCCACTCACTCACTCACTCTAACCCTCTCTCTCCTCTCTCTCACTCTCTCTCTCTCTCTCTCCCTTTATCTATCTATCCACACACACACACACACACATATATATAAAATAAAGAAAAAGATATGTCTAAAAATATATGTGTGAGCCACATCCAAATGGCAAATGATATAAGAGCGGGTTGCTGTGCCATTTTTCTTAATGGCCCCAGGACCTCTTTGGCTGTTGGACGTGTAGAAGGCTAAGGACCGGCCCCACAAATATGACCCCCCTTACAAAGACAAATAGTAAATAACAGACGGGCTTTATTATACCCATTGTGTGTATAATGTTTCGTTCGGGTGAATTTAAACGCCATTATTTAAGAGACTGGGACATAAAAGAGGGCAAATCCCTTTTTAATAAATTCCCATACGTGGCGTCGTCTTCTTTTTTGTCACGCCGGGCGGTTTGATCAACGCGTTATCCCTGTAAATACAATGGAAGAACTTTTATGGAACAACGTTGTAGAAGTAACGACGAGAAAAAATATGTCTATATCTGTTATTTTTATACGGAATTCTCATAAAACGCTTGCTATTATTAATAGTCAAGAAATAAAAGCTTAAGCTCTTATGAAATTTAACATATCATCGGATTTTGTATGATTGTTTGGAAAATGACTACTACAAAGAACTTATTGCTGAAAAACTGGCTTATTTATTTTGTTTTTGCTGCGGGTTTGTTGAGACATCTTAGGTCAAACTATTTTTTTTTTTTTTAATTTTACTTACGTTATTTTAATTCATGTTCTATTTTTGTTAGTTTTTTAATAAATGTTTTGCTATTAACATGTTATGCAATATGTTTTATCCATTTTATCGAGTCTCCTTTTGTAATTTAACTCCAAATTTATTACAGATTTTGTATTTAATTTATATTTTATTGTAATTATGTATTCATTCTTTCGAGTAATTAGGTTTTACGTTATACTTATCTATGTTCTACTTTGTAAATATTATTATTATTTTATATAGATTCAAGCTTAAACCTCGATTTTGTAATATAGAATATAGAAGTAACGACGAGAAAAAATATGTCTATATCTATTTTTATTCGGAATTCTCATAAAACTCTTGCTACTATTAACAATTAAGAAATAAAAGCATAAGCTCTTAAGAAATTTAACATATCAACGTATTTTGTGTGGTTGCTTAGAAAATGACTACTAGAACTAACTTATTTCCGAAAACCTGGCTTATTTATTTAGTTCAGATTTTTGTTGAGACATCTTAGATGTTGGTCAAGAAATTTTTTTTTTTAAATATTTTAGTTACTTTGTTATTTTAATTCATGTTCTATTTTTGTTAGTTTTTTTTATATTTTTTTCTGTTAACATTTTATGCACTATGTTTATACATCTTATCCAGTCTCCTTTTGTAATTTACTCAAAATTTATTAGAGATTTTGTATTTAATTTATATTTTATTGTAATTATGTATTCATTCTTTCGTGTAATTAGGTTTTAAGTTATTCTAATCTATGTTCTATTTTGTAAATATTATTATTTTATATAGATTCAAGTTTAAACTTCGATTTTGTAATATGAGCACCTATATCAAAATAATTGTCAGAACTCCTGTATATTGTAGCCAATATGAAAAGTGTAGTAACACTTCTGTTCTAATTAGATTTATAAAGTATTATTTAACTTTTTTTTTTCAAATCAAATCTTGTTTTTACAATGTAAGGATATCTTAGGACGGAATTTTGAACAATCGATCTGGAATTGATCTTTACTGAACGAAATACATTATACTCATTAACAAGCTTGATGGACTAAAAACAACTTGTTTAAAATACAAGAAAAAAATATTTGAAATAACAGTAATTTTGCAAGATTAACCAGTTTACTGCAATTTTTTTTTTGAACTTGAATATATTTATTACAATCTGTAAAATTATTTACAACTTGTAATGTATTAAATTTACTTACGAAATGGGCCATGTGTGATGAGGGGTTAACAAGAGAAAGTTCTCCCAGCTATACGCGAGTACTAATCCTCGTTCAGTAGGTTATTTCTACAATATTCCTTAATATATTCTTAAATAAAAACTTGTCTTTACAAAATGATAATATTTTGAGAGTGGAAAATTGGCCAACAGAACTGAAACTGATCATTACTGAACTTAAGAGAAGAAATTGAGTATTGTTCCGTAAATAAACAAGCATCTTCCATTAAAAAAATAATTTAAAAATATGTTCCAAATAACGGTAATTTTGAAAGTTTGTACAGTTTGCTGCAGAATTGGTCATCCATGTTTTTTGTTTGGATTTGAATTTGTTTTACCACAAAATAGGAGGTTTTATTACTTAAATTTATTGAGGTATTACTTTAATACCTCTTCTGGTTTTTAAGTTAAGATATCTTGGGAGTGAATTTGAACGATAGGTCTGAATTTTATCACTACTGAACGAAACATGTGCAATTAAATAATTGGATAAATGATTTTTTTTAAATAGTTCATTACTTACACACTTACACTTCATTAAAAAAAGCAAAACATCCGAAATGAAAGTAAGAACCGGTCGAATTGTAATCTAAGTTGTCTTTTGTTTGGTTTTGGAATTGTTAGGGATTTTTACTACAAAATGTAACTCATTACTAACTGAATTAATGAGCTATTATTTTTTATGACATGCCTCAATGTTTTCCTAGCGAAAATGTACCATTGTGTCTTTTCGACAATTCAAGACAAATATTTTTAAAATTCTGAGTTCATTCACCCTATGCTATGGGCCATAAACCAGCATAGGCCGCGTTCCTCCGTTTGAAGTTTCGTACGTGTTCATGGTTAAAATCATGGGTCATCTTTTTCACGTGTAACATGAATAAAAACAAGAGTAAAACAACTTGTAATACGAAAGTACGAAAGTAACTGTACTATAATACGTAATGACTATGAATGGTTAGCAGGAAGATAGCAATGAGAAGATAGAAAACATTTATATCATACGTTAAAAAAATGAGTGTTCTTTTGTAAAATTTACAAATTATTTGATCAGATATTTTAAAATTTACGTGTCCCCTTTGTAATTGGAATTTGTTGCCAGTTCAGCCAAAAAAGAAAGCATTTCCGTAATAAGGCTGACTTCAATGGCTTATAGGCTATTATAAAATAGAAGAGAATCATAAAAAAAAGATGAGAATTAATGCTGAAGGGGAGAGGAAGAGGGGTGATCACATTTATGCAGATTAACATTCCGCTCCATCCCCACTTTGACCGGGCCCCCTCTTCCAGCTCTGAACGCCCGAAATAAGAAATAGAGGAAGAAAAGCCGAAGGTGTACTGTTATTCCATTAGGATCTGACTGGACGGGCACGAAACTTCTTCACGGGGGCAAATTATTATGTTACTCCTATGAAAAAAAAAAAAACCAATGCCCTTCGACGGCATTCCACCGAGACACTACACCGCTTTATTGTCCCTTTTAAATATTTTTTTCCCATTATATCGGCTCCCCTGTTAATTCTGTCCTAATTACAGTTTTTGCCGGCCTGATGAGTCCCGAAGTGCTTTCAAATCCCACTCTTGCATTGTTGAACTGGGCTGTAGATATTTCATCGCCAGGTTATTAATTTCGACTCGTGTTTATGGACCCTCGCTTTCTAAATCGGACGAACTGGCACGAGTTCTACATTCTGCATGACCTTAGCTCCGTTCGTGTCCCAGTTTGGGGTATACCTGCCCTGACGAGGTCAAAATGTGAAGAACCTAGGGGAACAATCACATCCCAACTGTGGATAAACTGCTTTTGGTATAACAGCGCGTTTAAAACCACCTTCATAAAGTTTTTAAAAATTAACATCCCAAATAACGAAAAAATCCTTTCTATTGAACATATCCCGTAAATATACTCAAAGATGTTGCTCCAAGGTTAAAATGATACTAAATACAAAAAAAAAACCTTATAAAAAAAGAAAATATTTTGTTTCTCTATAATGCATAATTATGAAAAAAGTATCAAGAAATAAGGAACCGCAGGTGATTTCGTAAAGCGACACCAAGTCAACACCCTCAAGTCAAAGAAGGTAGAAGATGGTCAGTCATAAATATTGATTTAATTTAAATAAATCCAAGGTTTAAAGATTTGTCTGTAGTCATAAACTTGCCTCAGGTGTAATTAGGCAAAGTTATACAAACTTAATTGATTGTAACGTATTATTAGGAAGTTACTGGATGCTCCAAAAGTTAAACAAGAAGAGCTCCAGCGGTTATTTGGTAAAATTACCCCAATTTAGAAGAATCATAAGATTTCGTAGTACGCTAAAGAACGCTCCAGTTGACAAACAAGAATATAAAAACCAACAATAGCTTTAATTTAATTAATGCACGATATAATATTTGAGATAGTCATCAATGTTTGATGTTAGTCTGTCACATTAGCTGTTCTATTTGCCCCAGAGGTGGTTTGGTAAAGGTATCCAATATTAAAAAATGAGTGGTTTTATCAAGAAGTTCAAAAACACCCCAGAACAAAAATAGGAAGATTAAGAAACACCTTAGGAAAAATAGGGAGATTCAAGAACACCTCAGAAAAAAATAGAGGAAAATTCAAGAATACCCCAGAAGAAAAGTACGAAGATTCGACACCACTCAAGAAGATAATTAGGGAGATTCAATAACACCCCAGAAATAAAAAATAGTACGAGCCAGAACACCCCACAAAAAATAGGAAGAGTCGAAAAAACACGCTAAAAATTGAAAAAAAAAACGAAAATTCATGACTATCCCAGAAAAAATACAAAGATTCGTCCCAACCCAAGCAGATAATTAAGAAGATTCGAGAACACCTCAGAAGAAAAATATTAAGATTCAAGAAAGCACCAGAAAAAAAAATCAAAAATCAAAAGAACAGCCTAAAAAATCAAAATTTTTACAGACGAAAATTATAAAGAATACCACAGAATACAATACAAAGAGTCAACACTTCCCAAGAAGAAAATTAAGAAAATTCGATGACACCCCAGAAAAGAGAAAAATGAATAAGAGATGACATTTAGTAGAAATGGTAGTAATGATAAGTTGCTCAATCTTTTTCCAAAGATATTTCCGACTCACAGTTAGTTGACTTCACCAACGGATTTCAAGCTCATCATCAGATCTATCTTTTTAAAAAGACAAATTTTAGTTATTTGAATAGTTCGAGGTTAAAGGACGAACCCTTGGTTAAAAGAAGGAAGTTAAAAGGTAAACAAAGGTTTAAGGTGCAACTGCGATTACATATTGGAAAATAGCATTGTTGGTTGCTGTGTAACCGAATACTGAGTTTCCAATTTGCAGACTGGTTATCTGCCTTCTGTGTGGTTGTTAGCGAAGAAGATTTTTTCTTTAAAAAAAAAGTAAAAATGCTAAGAAAAAGTATGTTTTTCTGTTTTCAATATATTAAGGAAGGCTATTTTGATTTTTTTTTAATTAGTCAAAATTGATCAACTCTTTGAATCCTAATAGCGTCAAATAATTCGAATCGATCCGACATTCTCATGTTTTTCTCAAATTTATTCATCCAAGGTGGGAAGGTTTTATATCGTCGAACATGAATGAAGTGTGATGGGTCGGTCGTTAATGGATGTTATAAACCTTGTCGGACACATGTCGCATGATTTCATTAACGTCCTGAGCACCGCGGGGTCATCAGCCTGGAATTGTCGATTAGCCCAAAATAATAGGCGAGGATAAAAATCCGTTGTGGAATAAGCGAAAACGACTGATAATTGTATTAAGCTAATGGTTAAAACCAAACTGAACGACGTGTTTATGTCGAAGTAAAACTTTATGGATTGTAAAGTTTAGATGTGGGATTGTAGGAAAGAACTTCGATTTAAAGCCAAAGACTAGTCCTTAGAAGATCCGGAGTGTTGGTATTGGATTTTGAAATAAAGCATCTTAGTTCCTCACAAAATTAGAATAATGAACTCAAAAAAATGAACTTAGATCATGTAATTTAAATAAGATCAATTCTGCGCATACATAAACGCACAGAGGTACAGATTTGAGCTTATGAACTCTCGCTATTAGACTTTTCACTTCACCGCCGAAAGCTATAGAGTTCAGGGTTGTCAACAGCTAGGTCAATTTAGACCCTAACGCATGCAGTTTTTAAGCCTAGACAAACTCACTCAGTCATAAATACATTCTTTCCTATTTATAAAGCATACAATATATAAACCATCTAATTAAAGAGCGATGACTCTTTAACGCAGGATTGATCCTTTCATAATACACATTTTCTCTAATAAATATATTCACTATTAATATAAACAATAGGTGACACAAAATGATATATCGAGTAATCCTTTTTATCCTTACAATCATCGTTCTGATGTTGTTGGTTTTAGGGTATTAGTCCCGAACCCCTTGAGGAGCGACAATGTTTACAGAGGCCTATAAACGCCAAAATTGGCGGTTGGACAGTGTAACGAAAGGAGCTGGACGGAGACTCTCGTAAAGATGCGGGTTTACGACGGAATGGCGACACTCGCTCTCACCCTATATTAAAAAGCCGTTCCAATCTTCCCCAAAAGAGCTTCACGGAGGCATCCAGTTGTTCCGGTTTGTTCCAACTCACTGAGCTTATTTCAGCCTGGGCCAATACCCCTGTGAATTATTCACCGTCCGACTGCTTAAGATAGAATTACGGATAAAGCTTTATGCTCCTAGGTCGCCGGACTACAGATCTTGCTCGAGTTACACGACAATCGGCATCCGATTGATTTATCCTTGCTATTATCCCTGCCGTATCCTTGCTAGATAAAAAATAACCAAGGATTACGCAAACTTGAAAGAAACAATAACTCTTCGTTAAGCTTTAGAAGAGTTTTCCCCTTCATCAGAACTTTGAAATTATTAATAATAATTTCAACGTTTAACAAATATAAACATCGACTAACAACACTCGAAATTATGGTTTCAACCTCAATAAATACGATAGTTTTCCTCTAAGCAGTGTATGAGGTTAAGGGTCGACAAACAGAGGAGGACATCGCTGGCGCTCTGCGCATTTTAACTTTTTTTTTTTGTCTTTCAGGCGTATTTATAAACCTGTAGCCAATAGAGCGTCTCGATCTGCTACTTTCATTTTATTAACTGGCTCTCTGTGCCTACATGAAAACTAAGACGACTTTCAAAAATTTGTACCTCAGATTGTCAACTACAGAATAGACACAAAACAACGGCACACTACAGTACAAGTCGCCATTCTATACGAACAAACAAGACTGATCACATTCCCGCAGAATACACGATATTTCACGAATTGAACCGACTCCATTCGTGCTATAATTTACTTTTACTCTCCAGACGCCACACACTCACCCCAGAATTTTCGAAATTCCTATGAGCAGGATCAAAAAATTCACTTCCTATCACGATAATAAATTACATTCATTCCAATAAATTAACATAAAAACAATATCCGATACTAACAGCATGATCTCTCTCTCTCTCTCTCTCTCTCTCTCTCTCTCTCTCTCTCTCTCTCTCTCTCCCTCTCTCTTTTGTTGTTACACATCGATCTATATATTTATCTAACTTTCAGGTGTATAATTTTTAACTTATCTCAACAAATTTATTTAATCCTTTAGTCAGCATCTCTTTCCCTTTCTTTCTCTCTCTTTTCTCTGTCTTTCCTTTTTTCTCTCTCTCTCTCCCTCTCTCTCTTTCTCTCTCTCTCACTCACCTACTCTTATGTATTCATTTATGTCTAATTTTTACATAGTTAATTTTTTTTATTGTTTCAATCATTCATACAGAGTACTCGAAATTCTTCGAGGCTGGGTAAAACAACCCCTTCCTTTCACGCTAATAAATTACTTTCATTCCAATAAATTAACATAAACATACGATACTTACATAGAAGCCTGATCACATTCACTCTCCTAGAGTATAAAATATTCAATCAAAATTAAAAATTAAAAACTATTTTTACACAAATTTATTCTATGGCGACTCTATTATGAGGAAATAGTTAAGATCGATCTGATCGACTGGCTGATACTACAAATTCTAATTTTTAATTTTTATTTTTGATTAAATATATTAATAATTTTGATTGAAAAAAATGACAGAAGTGCTGGCGGTGATAAGAAAACCAGAGTGAAGTTTTTAGTCATAATGCAGAATGGACGGGTGTAGATCTTCACTCTTCAAAGAATAATTCATAAATGTACAGTAGTCGAAGCCGTAGTTTCGAGTATTACAAATAGATATTTATACCTGTTAAACGTTTAAATTATTAGTAATAGTTTCAAAGACTTGGTGAAGGGGATTTCTTGAAAGCTTGACGAATGATATGAGTTTTTTCTTTAATTCAAATTTGCCTTATCCCTGAGTTTTTTAGATATATATAACTTGCTAGTATGTTTAGGTATTTTAAAATGCATTTCTACCGTCTAAAATTTTTTTAAAAATAAATAATATCGTCAGTCCATCATTCATAACCCTGAGGAGTATAGATTTTTGTTTGTACATGCAAAAAAACAATCTTAATAATAATAATAATCCTGGGAGAGATCACCTGACTATAAAACGTGTAACAAACAAGAATTTCCGCTCCGAGAAAAAACCGAAGTTTTGAGGTATATTGGTTTAATAAGTGTATGACAGTGGTGTGTTGTGGAAGCTAGGACGTCCCTTTGTCAGCCCAGCGTTTTTTGAAGTGTTTTTTGGTGAGGTGAGTTCAACTGGATAATTTTTTTGGACGATTAGACAAGTCTGCTGGGTGCTAGTTTGTAGCTCGCATTCCCTATTGGGAAGTGTTGGGAAGTGTGGGGCCTGAATCTCTCTAGAAACCTGGTTTCAGGGTTGGGCAAGNCGAGTGAATGTTTGGAGTCAGAGCTTTATAGCACTCAGAAGAGATATAGCTAACCTAAGATAGAAGGTTTGGATGTTAGGGCGTGAAATGACCTTAGCCGTTAAAACGCCCTTAAAAATTAATAATAATAATAATAATAATAATAATAATAATCCTTATCCAGCAATGCATTTATTAATTGTTAATTGTATTGTAACATTAAATATTATACTATTATTGTATTCAGACCGCAAGTCGTTTCTATCATCGCGTGTTGCCTAAAAGTATTGACATGCAATCAATGATTCTTTTTGGACTCTAGAAAAAAATGCAGACGAATCAACATATGGCCCAAAATAGCCCTTTATATTTGTCTTGCGGTTTCGATACACTTATTCCTCTTCGTTTGCTATCGGCCTAACATAATTAATTGCGGTCTAAACAGGAAGCATATGTTTCCATATATCGCTTTTGTGGTTGGTAAATTTATATTCGTGCAGACATATCTCATTAATGATCTGTTGTTACCAGTCATTAAAAAAAAGGATATAAGAAGACGTTTAAACATAAGCCAAAGAAAGTGCAAAATGTAATTTTCTGTGAGGATTGAATAACGTCCAAGTCCTGAAATCTGTAATCATGCGACCGGGTAAGGTGCCGGAAAAAAAAATCCGGCTGAGCTTAAGAGTATGGCCGAGGTGAGACGTGATGGAAGCGACGGAGCAGACCCAGCCGCCCTGGTGCCCAGATTTTTTTTGGTCTTGTAGGCGTCCTTCTGTATGATTTGAACTTCTGCAACACCGTACAAACACTTAAAGCTTATAACCTTTCCCTTCTGTACTAACAAGGCGAGTCGGAATCCATTACAGCCAGGAAAGGAACTAAATTATTATTGCGACGTCGTATTTACTTTATTACTATTTTTCAAATTTACGAGTAAAAATGGCGTTACGTAAATGCATCACTGCAAGGTCAGGAGATTGAAAAGATAGATACATTTTTACGAGAATAAAAGTACCACGTAGGAGTACAAAAATAAAAGGAATAAGTAAGAAAAGTACATACAATATTTGCAACAAGTAAATGTTCAAATTAGTCAATCAATTAAGAAATGAAGCGTTAATTTACATTTACCAATAAATAGGTTAAACAAAGTTTGCCAAGTCCATTAATATAATAATGTAATCTTAAACTTTTTCAAACAGAATACATAGTTTTCAAGGTATATCTTAAAAAACGTATTGTTGTTGAATTGCCATTATTATTGAATATTCGAGATTTTATCCATGAAATTAAACTTTTTTAATTTAAAAATGAACTCTTTAACAAAAAATGAATAAATTAACTTTTGTATTTCATATGAACCCTTTTCCCATCAAATTACCTCACTCTAACTTCAAATGAAACCTTTTTTATTTATTAGGAATTAATTATTTTCTTTTCAAATGCATATATTTTTAATTGCAAATTTTTGATGATTTAAAGAAAGGATTAGTTTGAAATTACACTTTTTATCCTCAAATTAACTCTTTCTTTAAAACATTAAAAATACTTAAAAGATTGTATGAAATAAATATTAAATTTTAAATTTAAAAAATTGCGCTCTTAGAAGACCAAATGAACTTATTTAAAACTAGAATTTTAAATTACATAAAATTAAATATAAAAACAAAGTATTCTTCTTGTAATTGGAGATAGTTTGTAAATATAAGATAATTGGGCACTTAAAAACATTATGAAAATAAATTAAAATTAAAAATCATATAAAAATAAAAGCTTTTTTTTTTTCATTTAAGAACTGTGAGAAATTGTTGTTTTTAAAAACGCCATTATTTCACATTGTTCAAATTAACATAAGAATAATTTGTTTTTACATTTAATATTATATATGTATAGTAACTTAAAATTTTAATTGTAATTAATTTTCATGTGGTCTCTTCAGAGCTCAATTATTATATATTTATTTTTCTCAATTGTGGTAATTTGACTTTATCTGATTTACATTTCATACTATCTCCTAGGGTTTTTCTTTTTAGTTTGAAACTAAAATTAAGTTAATATGCAGTTAAAAATGGATAATTTTAAATTAACAAGGGCTTATTTGAAGGTAAAAGGAAGTTTATCTGAAATTAAAAATGGTTAATTTGAACATAATAAGAAATTTTCATTTGAAATTAAAAAAGGTTAATTTGAAGGTAAAAGGCGATGCAACTGAAAAGGGTTAATTTGACGCGAAAAATGGTTAAATTTGAAATTTAAAAGGGTTAATTTGAAGGTAAAAAATGATTATTTGTAATTAAAACGGGTTATTATGACGGGAAAAACGGTCAACTTTGAAATTAAAAAGGGTTAATTTGACGGAGAAAGCTATATTCACGCAAGCAATCCTTGCATTCTATCGACGAGGAGGTAACATCTAATGATTAAAAAACTGCTTAGGACGAATCGAATTTCTATGTTGCCTATGTGCTTTGCCGCCCAAAGCTCAGGGGCACTTGAAATCACGTTGTCAGATGGATTTTAGAAGCCCAGGTGTCTGAGTAACGTTCTCTCATAACGCCCTGAACACGATGATGTAATTGCCTATGAATTCCTGACTGGACAAACTAATTAAACCGGAATTTGAATATAACTTACAATTAGCTTTAATGCAGGGGTGCTCAAACGGTCGATCGCGATCGACCAGTCGATCGCGAGTGCTTTTTGAGTAGATCTCGAGAAGAAAAATAAATAACTATGAGTTTTTTCATTGATATTGTAGAGAAGAACCTAACTAAACCTAACCCAAACCTTGACTAAAATAATGTACCTATATTGTGCAGAAAGCTAATATCTATATATGCTACGGTACACCCTACCTAGGTAGGTAGGGTGTATCGTGTATGTACGACAACCCTGCATCACACACACTTGCAGCCTCTCAGAGTCGATCGTAAGTAGTCTAAAAATATTGAGGTAGATCGCCAGCAGTTCAAGTTTGAGCACCCCTGCTTTAATGTTTTCTGAATAATCATATATGATAGTAATTTATGAATGAATGAATTGAAAATATAAATGATATTTTTTATAATATATGATTGATGTTTTACTTCTTTCACTATTTTATTATAAGTATGACTAACCGAGTTGTTATAAGCCTAATAGTGGAATTTTTAAAGTTTATATATTATTTGTAAGTAAAATATATTTAAATACCTTTAAAAAGCAGTGTCCTTGGGCTTGATTTTCTTGAACGGTGCCGTTGTAGAAGCTCATTTCGAAGATAGGTTCGTTGTCGTTGACGTCGTGAATGGTGACGAGCACAGTCGCTGAAGATGAGAGAGGAGGGTTTCCGTTGTCTGTGGCGACGACGATCACCCGCGGCACAGGGTCCGTTTCGCAGTCAATATGGGATTTCGTGGTTATGAGTCCGGTTTTGTGGTCGATCTGGAACCAAGGCGGATGGGACTTGTTGTCTTCGAACATCTTGTAGGAAATGACAGAATTTTCGCCTTCGTCTTTGTCAGTGGCGGTGATTTGGAAGACGGAAGTCCCTGGGTCCGCGACCTCCAGGACGTTGGCGTGATAGACCGACTGGCTGAACTCGGGCGAATTGTCGTTGACGTCTGTCACCCGAAGGTGGAACGTTCGGGATGCGTGCAACGGCGGCGTGCCCGTGTCGGTGGCTATGACGCTAAGCGTGTAGTTGGATTTTAGTTCTCGATCGATCGGCATCGAGACTATGACTAAATAAATTAAATTATCCTGTTTTTTCAGTCCGAAACGGTCTTCGCCTCCTTCCAGCGTCACGTTGACGTTGGAGTATTCAGTCTTAGAGTCAGGATCGTTGACGGAGATCCTTGCGACGAATTCGCCTTTCTCAGCCCTTTCGGATATCTTTGGTGTCGCATCATCGCTGAGAAAGATGACGTTTATTGTCGGCTGGTTGTCGTTGACGTCGGTTACGGTTATTGAAACGAAAGCTGTAGTTTCGAGAGGCTGTGCCCCGTGATCTTTGGCTACTACTACGAGTTCGTGAACTTCTTTCGTTTCGAAGTCCAGCGGTCTGTTGACCGCGATGAGACCCGTTTTAGGGTCTATCCTGAACATCCCGTCCCTGTCGCTCTGCCTCCTGTTTATGGAGTACTCCACTTCTCCATTTTCGCCGGCATCGGTATCTGTGGCAAACACCTGTAAGATACTAGTGCCAACAGTAGCGTTCTCAGGGACGGTGGCGAAGTACCTGCTTTGGTTGAAGATGGGCTGGTTATCGTTGACGTCTTGTATAGTTATATTCACTGTCATAGACCCACTGAGTGGAGGGTTGCCACCGTCCAGCGCTTGTATGACAAGGCTGTATTCGGAGGTCGTCTCTCTGTCGAGAAATCCGTTGATCTGCAGGTCTAAGTACAAGACCCCGTCCTTTTCTCGGTGGGACGATAGGCGGAAGGCGTTGTTCAGATTCCCGGAGATGATGTTATACCTCTGCGTGTTAAAGACATCGAGATCAAGATCCCTCGCGGGGTTCAGAGTCCTCTTGACGTCCCTGGGAGTATTCTCCGGGAACTCTATTTCCATAACGGGGCTGGGGAAAGTGGGAGCGTTGTCGTTCTCGTCCAATACTCTGACCACGACCCTGACGTTGCCGCCACCTCTCGATATCGCGACGAGAGAATAAGATGTCCTCGTCTCTCGGTCTAGCTGGACTTTTGTCCTGATTTCCCCAGTCTCTTCCTCTACGTCCAAATCCGAGTCTACCGCACTACCCGGGACCGAGACGATGAGGTAAGGGGGACTTGTCGAACTGGAGGTACCGTCCCATATAAACCCGACTCTCGTCCCCGTCGGAGCTCCTTCGGGAACTTGCAGCTCTCTCACCTGCTCTGCTAAAGAGCCCCGCGCAAGGAGCGCTAGCAAAATAGCTAGCACTGCACGCCACATCCTACCTACTTCTCTTTCTCCGCCCTCCTCATCTCTCCTTCCTGAAACCAAAAAAAAAAAAAACAGTTAATTCGATTGAAATTTGAATTATTCAAAGAAAAAGAAAGTTACAAAGGAAAAAATAACCTGAGATTGATTTGTACTCTGTCTCAGAGGAACGATATGTGTGAGAAATGCGGTTGACGTTCAGAAAACGGCACTGATTTGCCGAGGTCTTGATTGGACTACATTGTATCTAACTGCAGGTTCTCCACATTTCTAGAGGTCATCCTGGAGTCTAGCCGACATTCTAGCCTCATTATTTATCTGAAGCTCAACATTCTTAATCTGTGCCATTAACGGATGTCTTAATACAAGCTGTTAGCCAGTTTTTCTGACCATAACCACGGCTTCTTCTTACACCATTACTCAAAATTTACCTTCTTTACAACAACTCGTTTAGGACTTTTCTTGGTGCTTTCCACCAACTATAAGCATAAAATAGGATACCATAGTTAATCGTTTTTAGTACAATTCAGTAAAAAATTTCATCAAATCCGCATTCCCATTATTTCTATCCTTCCACCCCGCCCGTGGCGAAAGAGACAAGTTTATTACACGGATCAAGCGGCCTGCCCACTTCAGCATCCCCGAAGGTGCATTAATCATACTTATAACAATAAATACACGCCTCGCCCTTCAAATACCCAACAGAAATATATCACAGGTATAACCTTTTGAGGACCCGGTGTTGATATAATTTAAGGTATTAAGCTACTGGTTCTCTCCTGGCTGAGCGTCCTTCTATCAGAAAATCTCCAGACACTTCTTCCATAGGCTAATACCGCAATAAGCAATGGGATTAAATTAATCAAACATGCTGAATTCAAAGCCTTTTTTTCTCCTGCACTTCCAAGATGTAGCTTGTATTAATTTTTTGTCGTCCTAGGAATTACTGTGCTTAAACCGTAATTAATCACATCCGAGCGTAATCATATAAGCAAGTAAGTCGTTCCAGATAGATTTTTCTCCAGATTTAAACTTGTTCGGCCTCTTTTTACCATTTAAATGATGTTTTATTATATAAGGCTTAAAGGCCGATAAAAAGCGTGTTTAACGATTTTACATATGTTACTTTAGCTAATTAATTTTTTTTTCTTGGCACTTTTACAATTGCACACCTTTTACTTTCAACCTTAGCGTTTTAAAAAGCTTCTTTCCTTATTGATTTACAATATTTATTGTAATACGTTCCATATTTCAATAATTTTCTCCTTTCCCTACAAACAAATACGTTTTATTCTAGTTCACACAAAAATAAAAACTTAAACTGTTTATTGTTTAATATTTTTGTTATAATGGGGTCAATGGTCAAAAATAATTCCGCAGCTATTGGTAACAAGAAGAGTTTGTTATTCATTTATTAAATGAAAATTTAAAGTTGAGTTTAAAAGAATCTGATTACTTTAGAATCAGAAGAATTTACTTACTAGAAAAGAAGTCGAACACGTAAACACTGCTCTAGTCTACTATGTATATTCAGTACCGAATTGATTATTATGAAAAATTCGTGGACACTGAGGCACAAAATTATCAGTTCTTATCTTCCTGTATGCCAAAAGCTCGAACTCGAATAAGCAATAATTAATATCACCATCCATAAGATCACCAATGACAATTAAGTTGACAACCAATCTTAGAATTATCTTATTCATTTCTTTTCTGAAATCATCAGGTTCACCGATGAATCAGAAAGAAAAGGATTATATTCAAAAATACAAAAATTAGGGGTATACCAACAAGAAAAGTCGAGCTTTCTACCAATTAAAATACTTATAAGCAGGGCTTTGATTATTTCCTGAAGGGCAGAAATATATTAATACCTGTAATAATGTGTTGTGGATATTTTTAGGGCGGGAAAACTGCACTATTTTTTCTTTTTCGCATTTTACTATTCTAATTGATTTTTCTGACGCTGCAGTCAGGTTATATTCAAGTCTAGGCTTTGGATGTTAAACTGACCCTTGTTTCTTTATTCTGTAGCCCAGCCTCTCTCTACCCCAGGGCCTTTATGAGTGAAAGATAAAAATATAAATATAATAAAAACACAACCTTCCCACTCATGTAATAGCCCTTCCACACTTGACTAAAATATCTTAAGCCAATTGAAATCGTACTAATAAGACGATCTTGTAATCTAAGTTTGTCGGGTCATTAATTCTGGATATACTGCATAGCCCTATCTCCTTCAGCAAATTGTAAATCAAAATTATGCACAACCTAAATTTACGGTTGGGAGGACGCAAGATGTCTTTCGCCTTCGTTCACACCACTAGATACATTCATGCACAGAAAATAATCACGATTTCACTATATTCAGCATACCTAAGTGTTGCGACAGATCTATTGGTACACGATAATCCACACAGACCGTGTCCATACAAAATTAACCACTCACGCAAATAAATCGGGTAATCATCAGAGTTTTTGATACGAAAATATATGAAAAAACTAAACAATCTAGACTACTTTGGTATGACAGTGGATACTCGACATTCCATCATAAATAAATCCGCAGATAGGTTTTTTTTTCTAATACGCTTGATCGAACTTTTTACCATAATTTTGTCATTTTTTGACCAATTTTAATCTGATTGCACCATGTTTTCAGTGTAAAAAATCCTTCCAAATGATTTGCCAGGATGTATTGGGTCGTATTTGAAATTGAACTGGCCTAAGGTACTCTTATTATTTTTCTCCAAAAAAAGGAAAAAATTTGAAACTAGATTAAAAAATTGTAACACGTATTCAACTTTAAAGAATTTTTACGCTGAAAACAATGGTACAATAGGATTTTAAATATGTCCAAAAATGAAAACGTTATTGCATAAATTTTGAAAAAACGCATTTAAATAAAAAATGCTTGTCAATGCATCTCCCCCTCACTCTATCGCCCTGAGCACTGGTGAAAAGTGATTAAAAATAACAAATCTTGGCATCTCCACGCAAAGGATGCAGTTCGAGCATGAAATGTAATTAATAAGTAGTAAATCAAATGCCATTTTTTACAAACTTTTTGCCATAACTTTGTCATTTTTTGACCAATTTTAAATCCGATTGCATAATTGTTTTCAGCCAAATAATCATTAGCTAACGGTCTCTAAACTCCACACATTGTTTTTAGCGCAAAAAATCCTTTCAAATGATGTGTAAGGATGGGTCATATTTGAATTTAGTTTTTAGTGTTTTAGTATTTAAATTTTGAAGTTAAACTGGGACTGAGGTACCCGTTTAATTTTTTCCAAAAAAAGGTAGAAAATTTAATATATATATATACAGGGTGAATTGCTACTCGTGCTACAAACTTCTCCAGTAGATTCTTCACCCTAAAATGAACAAAAAAGTTCATATTGTCCATGGTCCGATTCTCAACCATTNATGGACAATATGAACTTTTTTGTTCATTTTAGGGTGAAGAATCTACTGGAGAAGTTTGTAGCACGAGTAGCAATTCACCCTGTATATATATAAGAGAATAAATATATATATATTTTTTTATAGAGTCATTGGTGCAAAAGAAATTCAGCCGGGGCATCTAAAAAGGACACCTTGTAGATAGATATTTTGTAATGTTTGTTCTGTTTATTTTTAAGTTTGTATTGAAGTTTTCTACGAAAGTTATAAATAAGGATACTTTAGTATTTTACTCTACAACTGGCATATATATGAGCCCTTTTGAAAGAGAAGAGTTCTATCTGTCTCTTCCGGATTTATTTTCCTATTTGCCATATTGAGTTTTTACGCAACAGGTTTTTTCTTTTCAATCTTCCATGGATTCATAAATATGGATATAATAAAATGAAATATGAATTCTATGCTTTTTATGAACGGACATTAAACATTTTTTTTAAACTGGTTTAAGTTGATAATATATTGAAGATCTGAGAAATCTTTTGAGAATAATAGACGCTTTGTGTTTTAAATTGAATAATTTAACATGTTGAATGTCCATAGGAATATGCGTAAAAAGGGTATTTCATTAAAATATCTTGTCTGCAAGACGAAACGTATTTTATCGACAACATAATACCGTATGTATGGAACAAGTGAGCCTTTGCTAACAAGGACATACCTGCCAATAAACCGCTGACGTAAACTATCCATGCAACTATGTGAGCAATAAACGCTTGGACGGTAATATATTATCCGAGGAAGAAACAGTGTCGATGAATTTACTGCCGGGTTTTCAACCCCATTCGGGATTTTTGATAAGGAAAAGCTAAGGTACCGTCGAAGCACGACATATCCAGTACTGTTGACAACCGAGTTCCCGTAGGGATTAAAACTATCCGGCACCTCTTGAACTTACCGTTCGATTCGTGACCGTATAATATCCAGGATGGCTAAGAAGAACGAGTATGTTTATATGAGCTTAATAAGTGCTCGTCTTTCAGATCTCGGCTAATATAATTGTCAGTTGGGCGATTCGCCTTTCCAGAGTCGCCATTGTCCCGGGACATTTATGGAACCCAGACTTATGAGGAATTACCATAACAATGTAAAAAGTTGTATAATTAACTTGAAGGACCTTTGGCAATAATTTTCTGCCCCATTACCTACTCAAATGGGACAAAATGCGCAATCGGAGCTATGAAAAGTCATAAAATCCTTACTAGACATGACGAATTGCGTGATCAAGCTTTTATTCAAGCAAAAGAGTCAAAAATGCATTGAAAAAATAATCGAATTAGTTTAAATACTAAATAAATTAATTTACAAACAAACTAAATTAGTTTAAAAGCAAGGAAAACGCCAAGAAAAAATATTGTAAATTAAAGTTGTTGGTCTTTAAGTACAATTCATATAGCGCTGATCGACAACTATCACATAAATGGGGCAATCTCGCACTTTCTGGTTGGGTACGGTTCTTGTGCCATCTTCAGTGAGGAGCTGTGTGACAAGAAAATACTGTTTTATATCTAGCCTGTACATATTACAAATGTGGCTAGCATTCGCAGATAAAGCAGACAACACTAACACTCAACTTGAAGAACTAAGGGACGTAGGTCTCGGGATTGCGTTTAAGGTGCCAAATAAATTTCGATCATTAGGATATACTACTTGGTGGCAGATAAACATACCTATTATAGACAGTAAGTTTAGCCACACGGCGACGTTGTGGTTTCTCAGGATGGAAAAATTTAGAGAGGGCTTAGGCAGTAGGGATCTATTCCTTGGATCTACCTGGAAGAGCTTGATGTGAAACTTTTGGAAGTGGGATTAATCAGTTCGTTTACTAAAGGAATATGGATCTGTGTATAGTGAGGTTTTTGACCAAGTAAGGAGATTAACAAGTGGATTTTGTATGGCATGGTGGACCCAAAATTTCCACTCTGCGTGTTTATAGCTGTCGCAGAAATGTCGGGTAGAGAGTTAATTGAGTTGGTCTCTTGTTAACTTGTTGTCTCTTAAGTCTGCGTCTAGGTATCGTAAGTACCTGACTTCTGTGAAAGTGAGTAGCTCCTTGTTATCATTGTACAGTGCAAGACTGTTTTTTCAATGTACATACTAGGTATATTTTTCCTTATTCTGTCTCTGATAAACTCACGGTGTTCTTGTATGTCGGAGGACGCTTGGATGGGATTCCAATTCGTAATGATAATGTTGGGTAGGTAGGAAGATCAGAGTGTAAATGATAAATAGGATTGGACAAAGAATGCTCCTTTGTGAGACGCCGTCTTGTATTTTTTGTTTCTGATAGTTAGTTCACCTCACTCTGAAGCAGCTAATAGTGAAATATAGAATAAGATAATAAAGCGTGTAGGAAGCTATTAAATTTATTTTAAAAAAATACCCTTTGCTGTATCGAGAATGATTCTATATGATTCTAAGTTGGTTATGGGGATAGGAGGATATGTGGTTGGGATGTTTGAGACTCCGATTCGTCTCGACGGGAATATCAAATAGTGTTTTAATCCAACTATTTTTTTTTTGGCCCGAGCCTCCAGATGGCCGTGTGGAATAAAAGCGTCGCTGGAAGAAATCCAATCTCCAACTCCGACCATTGCGAATCCGATAATTGAAATAGGGCAGAGCTCGTAAACTTTCTAACAGACGTTTTAGGACATTTAACTTTTTACGACTTATTGCGCGGAAATATCATGAAATTACATAATCAATGGAAAATATCGTAATTCACTTGGATGTTTTCGTTTTAAAAATTCAAATTAAATCTAATAGGATGAGACTACATAAACTGATAGTCTTAAAAATCTATTTCAGAAAATTCAAAAGATTATTACAAACGATAAATCCTTCGAGATTTTTACTAATTATTTATTCCATACATTGTATTATATAATTTACTTCAAGGAAATAATAATAGACATATAATGTATTGTTAATATATTAAAATTTGGAGATATTATACATTCCTTTTTAAAAGCAGAAGTAAGTTGTTAATATAAATTATATGTTTCGCTTCCTTTGTGTTTTCTTAAAACTGACAACAATTCAAATAATATTCACATAAGCGTACGTTAGAAAAACGCATATAAAGACCATTTTTAGCATATTTTGTACGAGATATGGCGGACATAGTACTTGTAAGTAATATATATTTTACGGAAGGTGTCTTTCACAGAACATTTTGAACAATTTCTCGCACTTTGGAACATTCAATTAATGGCTTTGAGATACTGAAGTTTGTCGTTGTATATACATTCTGAAATCGTCGTCTGAATTTTTGATTTATATTTTTATTATTATTATAAACCTTTTTGAAGATAAACTTTAGATTCTACGTTGTATTTTACTTTTCAAATAAAATAATTCTATGTTTAGTCAGTAAATGAGCGGGTGAGATTTTATTTATTATTTTTAATTTATTTTAACATAATATTTAGGTCCTACGTTGTATTTTATTTTTCCCATTAAAACAATTAAATTGTATTGGTTAGTGAGTGAATGAGCGAGTGAGAGAAGAGAAAAGAGAAATATGAAGACAGGCAGAGAGGAAAAAGAGAGAGAGCGAGAGAAGTAGAAATAGTTAAAAGGATATATAGATAGAGAGATACAAAGATGGATAGAAAGATAAACAGATATATGGATAGCTACTTAGATAAATAGATAGATACATAGATAGACAGATAGATAGAAGGTAAGATAAATAGATATACAGGAAGACAGAAAAAAATTTGTAAAAAAATGTACAAATTGTAGATTACTTTAAAAACGTTTTCCTTGCTAATCACTTTTCTTTTCACTACTTCACTAGCATAACATACAGGAGACGAATGGACTGTTTCCTTGCAAGGCCAGTGTTTCTAATTTGTCACAGTTCAAATTTCACCAATTTTCCAGACTAAATCCAAGATATATCATCAACATAATGGTTAAATTTGTCAGATAAGATCTAATGTTGCGTGCGTTTGATGATCTGTTTTTTAATATATATTTCTTTTAAATGACGTAAACCCAATAGAGTGAAATTCGTGTTGCTTTAGCCTGGTTTCGTTTGTCCATATGGTCCTGTCCTTACACGGAATTTTATTACGTTTGACTTGGAATCAACAGGTACAGGCGAGGTCGGTGTTCCTAAAAGCCTACTAAGCATAAAACTGATAAACTTTTTTTTGCAATCCCAAAAAGCTATTTGATGTCAACAATGTGGGTTGGCGAAAACCAATTATAAATAAACACCCAATTAAAACAAAAATAATGCACGAGTAGGTTTCGCGACTTCGTGGAGGCCGCGGGCGAAAAAAAGAATTCGTACCTCATGACCCATGCTATGTTCAGAAATCAGAAACCCCCCCTGGAAAGCCGTAGTTTGCGGAACACGGATGGTGTCTCCTCCTCCTGAAATTTATTCTCCGTAATAATGGACCCGGGGAAAACATACAAGCCCCGTAAGAACGCCGGTTAATTTGTTGAGTTATAATACATACATTTATGTTATATTATAGTCGTGGGAGGCTGGGAGGACATAAATTCTGGACGGTAGAGGACTTCAGCCCCGCTTTACCACCACCTCTCGATACAAGACGGCGAGTCATTTAATTAACTCAAAGTGATTTATGTGCCTTGTTTCAGAGGAGGCTTCAGCCGTTGGATACATCAACACTGATACATAAATACACTCGCTCCTTTCACAATTACATAGAAATGATTATCTAATCGGCTGAACAACTGGAACGAACCATGCAGTAGAATATGGATTCACGCTATATAGAATCTAGGTCAAATTTAGACAAAACTCTTAGAGAATTCTCATAAAATTTCATTGGATTCGAGTTTTATTTATTGTTTACGACGTGTAGAATATTCAGGGATTATGGTTTTGACAAATGAACATGGACTTTGTCGGTCTGCTAAATCATGGTTTCAACGTCATCCTCGAGTAGCGAAAGGAAACTTTTTCACGAAATCAAAAAGCAAGAAGGACTTCTTTGAAAAAAAAAAATCCATAAAGTATAGTTTGTTTCTCATGCATCATGTGATGAAAAGCGTGTTATAAGATAGTCGTAATTCTTGATCTGGTCAATGTTCGTAGGAGTGCTGACCCCATTCGTGGGCAGGTTGAATATCCACAAAAAAAAAAAATTGGTGTCAAGTTAGCTTATGGAGGTTAATTTTCGCCCGATGCGAAACCCGCTCTTCGACCTGTTGCATAAGAGAAATTAAACTTTATGCAACGTAAGCCTAGTATTACACTATATCGCCAAAATTCGAAGCCAATAATTATTTATAAATTGTATTAACATTTTTCAAAAAGGAAAAATCAACTAGTTTGCGATATAATTTTGGTTTTTCATGTTTAATGAGGAAAGCATAAAGAAAATAAAAACGTTGCATGTTTCTCCTTTCTCTAACTGACTATCCTTGGTTTAGTAGTTTGTTATAGCGTTTATTCAATTTTGAAATAAAAAGGATAAATAATGAAGTTTAATTAATTAAGTTTAAGACGTTAAGTTTTAGCGAGAGGGAGAAAGAGAGACAAAGTTGAGTGAGGCTTCTATGCACAGAGGGTGAGATTTAATGAGTAATTTTGAGTTTGTGTTTTAGAGAGAAAGAGAGAGAGAGAGAGAGAGAGAGAGTGAGAGAGAGAGAAAGAGAGAGAGAGTGGGATAAAAATGGAATTGATGGAAAGAAAGAATTATTGAAAGAGAAAGAGAGTAGATACATACTAAAAAGACGGTGAGATTATGATAGATAGGTAGATAGGTAGAATGATATATAAATAGATATCATTCTATTAATCAATCATTAAATAGATAGATAGCGTGTGTGTTGTGTGTGTGTGTGTGTGTGTGTGTTGNAGAGAGAGAGAGAGAGAGAGAGAGAGAGAGAGAGAGAGAGAGAGAGTGAGAAGGGAGTTTGCAGGAGAGTGAGTGAGAGTAAAGAATATTGGTCCATATGTAGTTAGGGAGTAAAAACGTGAGAGAAGCTTCTGGACAGAGAGAGAGCGAGAGAGCAAGTGAGAATGAGAGAGAGAGAAAGAGAGAGAGAGAGAGAGAGAATGAAAGAGAATAAATGAATGAATGAATATTTTTAAAAAACTCGCAAATTTATGTGGCAAACGACCTCTTTTATAATTAACGAGAAGAAGAAGATAGAGTGAGAGAGAAAGGGAGAGGGGGAGAAAAGTGAAGAAGTGAGTAAAGTTTACATCAGAGAGTACATTGCTTTAACAAAAAATGTTATTCAGAAAGGAAATTAGTAACTTATAGACCTATATACAAAATTTTGTAGAAAATAAATTGCCAAATTTGATATAAAATATTTACAAAATGTGTTTAAGTATATTTATATTTATTTGAACTTCATGTTATAACACTTTATTTATCATGTAACAAACACATAAATCAATTATATGTTACAAATATTACACAATTAATTATCGGCAAAGAAAAAATTTGAGTAAAGTATTAAACATCTTTTTTCCTTCGATATTAATTAAAATGTGGGGGTTTGATACATTTCAAGTCACGTCGTCATCGGCCTTATTTTGCGAAATTGATTTTTTTAAGGACCTGATCGCTTACTAAATCCAATCACGCTCCAGCGAACTTGTCTACTTGCACAGGTTTAAAACCGCCCAAAAGTCCAGATGTGTATCCCGTTGATGAGTGACGGCGGCGATGGGACGGTGAAAGAGGAAATAAAACAGGTGTTCTAAAGAAAGAAGGCGCAGGGTAAAAAATAAAAAATAAACCAAGAAAAGATAAATCGATGCTTCGCGTATGAATAGATCAAACAAAACGGGGAAAAAGTGTCATAATTAAAGCTGTTTTTATCACGACAGGCCTTCTCTAATCGCGACTGCCGATCTCACCTCAGTCAGATCGTCGGTCTACTGTTTATAAAACACCGTTAAAAGCTTATCTCCTTCCCATTGAAACATAATTTTCTTCCCTTTCGAAAAAAAAAAAAATTGGTCCAATTTAACAAATATTCTTGCTTGATTTTGGACGTGTAAAAATTCCTGAGCATATTTCTTGCGAATCGTAATTTTATTTCCAGTATTTGACCAATTCATTTAATGTATAAATCTCTACAGACCAGATTTTTGTATATATTTAACTTTTTTTACTCGTTCAACCTGGTCAACTTGCTGGGTCCACCTACACTCGCTTTTCGATTTATCTATGCAGAAGAACCAATGACTAGTCTGAGATAAAGACACGACCGTCGAGAGTAGGCGGACAAAATAACATTCGACCAATAAATTCATAACATTTCTACCTATTCAGCGATGAATTCCAACGAGTATTCCACTTTTTATAGTATATGTTTTACAGTCTTTTTTAATGGAGTGGGGGGTGATGACAATACTAACCTCAACCGCGACCGGATTTATACATCTGTAGTGGAACCCCTGTAACTTATAGTCATGCCTTGGAAAGTGAGCTTGTTATAAGACTAAGAACCTCCTTGGGGTCTCTTCGCGGACCTCCAATGAGGTGAGAAATCGGGCTAGTGCTTCACAATTGGAAAGGATGCCGATGTCGCAGGTTCCTGACAGTGTCAGCATTTTTCTGTCTCTGCCTTGTCCATCTTAAGATGATAGTTAAGCGGGCAATGGCCGGTATAGGGGCTTATGATTTGCCTCAAATCCTGTCTGCTGAAGAGAGAAAGAGGTTCCATCGCTTTCTTTTTTGAGAAATTTATATATAAATCTCTTATTTTGCCTAATACCTGGTGCTTTTGACCAGAGTTAGAGTACTTCTTTCTCAAGCAAGAATACTCTAACTTAAGCACACTCTCCTGTGCACCTAGTTGAGGTTCTGGTACAATGGGTGAGAGGTCGTCACCGTTGGTCGTTGGTCAGCCTGTTCATTTCCTTTTATGCCTTCAAGTCCGGAAATCCACTTTAGGGTAATCTTTTTCCGCTTTCCCAGACTCGTTAGGTAATTCAGGCACTCCCAGAAAGACCAGAGCTGGTTCGATTCGATGGTGAACAAGCAACAATGAAGCATGTTTATTTGACTAGTATTTCTTTTGTGGGTGATTAAAACATTGCTGAAACCACGATGATTATTGAGGAGCTCGGTTTTTTGTTTAAAATTTGGAGTGATATTTGTTTTTAATGTTTTCAGGTCGTTGTTTTGGCATCTTCAGTAGTGGGTTTCTATTTCGCTTTTTATTTGGTTTTGGTTTGTACTTGGCCTTGTGTCTCGACCTGCGTTCGTTAGATTTCGAATATTCCCAGGCGGTTATAGTCGAGCCTTGAGGCGATTTTGGTACGGTACCAATTTTGGTACCAATACACGACCACTCGTGTACCCGTACGACTGGAATGCAGCTAATGAAATCAGTGGGCCGATTCAGCCGGAAGCGAACGGTAGCGATTCTTCTTTTACTCGCTAGCCGTTACCCTTTTTTTTGTGTTTTACATTCCGCTCTTTTTCACGGCTAATAAACCCAAATTTTCATCAGAGCGTAGCTGCTAAACAGGCGGAAAACTGTTTTTCCCGGTTGTCCGATAATTGTTTGGTAACGCACCGTAGTTCGAATTAACTCGATTTTACGCCGCGTTAAGTAACTAACAGTGGTTGTCATCGCATAAAACGGTGTTTACTTTACCGTAAAAACCTCTGAGTGGTACTTATTCATCTTTATTAATGGCCTTTCTTAACTGATGAACGTCACTACAAATTACACAGCTGCGATCGAGCAATGGAAATATTTATATATGAGAAAATAATAAAGCTTTCACTAAAACTTCCATTAATAATTGTTTTATTTTTATAATTTTCGATGAGTGAGCGACTAGGGGTTTGTTGGAAGAAAACAAAAATATGAAGGAGATTCTCAACAAAAGTAAAAAAAACACCTGACAACTGTTTGGCCGGCAGCAACAGAGAAGCAAACTTTGATATCCTTACAAAACTGTATTTTAGAAATTGCTAATAATGCTTCAAGTTCATGTCTGCTAACTTGATAATAAAAAAGTGCAAAGGATTAGTTTTGGCGAATACACTCGTTCATACGAGGGTATAAAATGTTTATAATATTAAGAAAAAGAAAAAAAAACACAGATTAAAAATAAGCAGGCTATATACATTATCTCGTAACATTTGTAAGATAAGATAAGATAAGTAAAAAAAAGAAGTAGGTAAATAATCACGAAATAAGGCAAGTAGACGTTCGTGTACAAGTGCTACTTTATCCCTATGATCGGTGCCCTAAGAGGCAAAATAAAGTTGGCACCCTCGGTTTTTTAGTAAATACTTGCAATCGTTATCGTTTTTTGTTTGTTGTTTATTGAATACTTTTAAAGAAAAAATTAAGATATAGCTAAATAAAAAATTAAACTGAGAATACAATTTTACTAAAAATGATGCGATGGAAACAATGAAGAAAATATTCAATTCAGTACGAAGTATTTCCTCCTGTTGCGTTGATCACCGCTTGCATTTCACGTGGCATCGATTTTCTGACGGTTTGGATGTAATGCTGTGGAATATTTTCGTACTCCTCCAACATCGCCATTCTTAATGTTTGCAAATTCTCTGGCATCACTGGGCGACTTTTACTATCTTTGACAACTCGCCCATAAGTGTTCGATAGGGTTTAAGTCGGGACTGCATGGTGGCCACTGCAAACATTGAATTGAAGCCCGTTCCAAGTAATCACCAACGATCCAAGCTGTGTGGGACCTTGCATTGTCATGCATAAAAATAAAACCATAAAAAAAGCTGTTACGGAGCCCTCGATGAAGATCAAGTTTGTGCGACCTTTGATAGAAATGCCGGCCCAAACCATACTACCATAGCTTCTCCGGAGTAAAAATGTTGCGGGGATATGTCGCTCTCCTGTTCTACAAATCCTCTCTCAGTCGTCATAAGACCTCAAACAAAACGTTGACTCATCCGAAAACAAAATTATAATCCAATCTTGCTCAGACCATTTGAAGTGATTTCTTGCGAAATTTAACCTAGCTGTTCTGTGCCATGTCAGAATTTGTGGAGCAGTGGCAGGCCTTTTCGCACGTAATCCAACTTTTGGAAGTCTTCACCTTACAGTGCGTCAACTGACCTTAAAATTTTTAAATTGTTCAAGTGTTGTTGTTTGATCAAATAGCGGAGGAGTAAATAACTCGATTACGGATCTCTTTGAGATGTGACACGATGGTGACCTGTTCCATGCCTACTTGAGCAACATCCAAGGTAGCGTTGGGATACCCTTCGGACAGTTGTTCTGGGAAATTTAAGTACCTTGGCCACACAGTATTGGCTTCTTCCATCTTCCTACAATGCAATGATTCTAGCCGAATCTGTATCACTTAAAAACATCACTCAAGGAAATTTGAAACTCAAAATGGTTCAACTTAAGAAAAATCAAACCACTGGAACGATCGAAAGAAGGTTAACAGAAAAGCCAAAAAAGAACAGATTGATTATTCAAAGATTTATTTACAAAAATTCCAAATGTAAAAGTGTGAGATTTTATCTGTGTTTAAGTGAACTCTAATCCTTTAAAACGGACCAAATATTTTGTACGATAATCAATGGAGGATTGTCGAACAGATAATTAAATATATTACGGGTGGTAACTTTTTTTGCCTCTCAGTGTAGATATATAGATAGTCAGATAGGTATATAGATAGATATACAGAGATAGTGGTTGATAGATAGAGATAGATAGATAAAGATAGATAGATGGATAGATAGATAGATAGATAGATAGATAGATAGAGAGAGAGAGAGAGAGAGAGAGAGAGAGAGAGAGAGAGAGAAAGATTAACTGAATATCGTGAGTTGAGAAGTAAAACAGTGAGTGAGGATTAAGAGTAGTGAGAGTGAGATATAACAGAAGAGAGATTGATTGAGGGTGTGAGAGAGAGGAAGAAAAAGAGAGAGGGGGAAGAGTGAAAGTGAGAGGGAAAAAGAAGAGTAACTTTGATCGAATTTGTGATATGTATATAGCATAATCTCGACATCTATAATAACACTTGAAGTCTTTTGTTTTATTTGACTACTGCTTATTAAAATTGCTTTCATAACATTTATTCTCATGTTATTGAATATATTCATACATTAAACGTTGCAATTAAACTCTCGATTTTTTATATTGCTGTTATATGCTAATAACTAACTAATGAAGGCGAGCAGTAATTACTAAAAAAGCTAAATACTATCTTTAAGAAAGGTTGAGGAAAACCCTTTTTGACTAAATAAATAATGCAAATAAACTGGACTTAATAATCAAATTAAATCGATTAGTATTATTTAAAAATGTGTTATGACACTGTCAACTGAATAAGACTTATAAGATAAGAGTATTGTTATTTATTTATAGGTAAATATGTTTTATTTGTTGAATTAATGGAGATAATTTTATGAATTTTGTATGAAGCTGTATTGTCAGATTGTATTTGCTATTCCTTTATCAAAAAGAAATCCTTTATAACGCGGAAAATATTATTTTCTTATTGTTATTATATTATTACAACCACTTCTTTCCTGTTCGTGAAGAGGGGGTGAAATTACAAATGTTCAAAAGCTGGAAAACCGAGCCGGAACCCGGTGTAAGGCCGCAGTTTCGGACGTCGATTTGTCACTCCTGGATTCACACCTCACCGGTTTCGATTCATTCGGAACAAGCCGACCCCCGAGTTCCGAAAAGGATTCCGGTTGTGGAGATGGTGGTTGATGATGATGACGGTGATGATGGTGGCTCCTAAAGCCGCGTCCCACTTAACTTCCTCGAGCTTATCCCCGTTTTCTGGGCCCCACCTCGTTTGGCTACAATACGACCTGTGCAACTGTTGTTTTTAAGGTTTTGAATGCAATTCACTATGAGTTCAAAATAAACTTTCAATGGCTAGTACATTATACTGTCGTGTAAGTAGTACATACATCTATACACAGATCGAAGAAATTTAATTTCTTCCTGATTAGTAATTTGGGGAACATGTTAGTTTTAGTTTATAGTTTTAAAGGGAAAAAATAAGAAAGATTAGTTTTTCAAGCTTTCCACCCTTCGTGAGGGCTATAAAATAATATTAATAACTTACAAGATCAACAAAAAAGGATATCTATGTCTATGTTCATTATTGAAATTTATTGTTTTTCAGCTTAATGGAAATAAAAATTAAATTTTCAACAAACGATTAAATTTTTTTCCTTCCAATAAACATAACCTTTTTAACTTAAATTAAACAATCAGAAAATAAATTAATTGTCCTATGAACGAAGAAAAGAACAATGAACAATTTTTATGCTTAATATATCATTCTTCTAATAATTTAACCTTTTTCTAATAAAATTAACCCTTTTTAATTTCAAATTAATCCATCTTAGCTTTAAAGTCACCATTTTTGTTTAGAACCAATTTTTTAAGCTTTAAAAAATTTAGAAGATGGTATGAAATATAAGTTAATAAAATGAAATTCATTTATATTTGCGAATTAAAAAATGTATAATGTAATTCAGCTCTTAGAGAACCTTCTGAAAGCTTATTACAATTAAATTAAAAAGTACATAAATTAATGTAAAAAAATATGGCTTCGTCTTTCTAATTCTTATATAAATTAAAATATGAAAATTAATTTAAAAAACCGAATTAAAACGTACATAAAATTAAATGTAAAAATGGTGAAAACAATACAAAATATTATTTCCAGGTTTTTGAACATATAAAATAAATGGTCTATAAATGGTTATTGTATATTTTAAAAATATCTGTAATTAATACAAAATCATCCAAAAATTTTATATAACTTGATTTATTTAAATTTTAATTAATTTTCATTTTCTATTGGTCTTTTAAGAGTTCAATTATTTGATATTTATAAAAAATTAGCAAATATAAAATATTATTTTATAGAACTGTTATTGTATACTTTAAAAAAATCTAGAATTATTAATATTAGAACAATCCGTGTTTATATTAAATTTTACACACAACAAACACTTAATTTTATTTGTTGTTAATTTTCCTATGCTCTTCTAAGACATTATTATTTGATATTTAACAAAAGTTTGCAAAAAAAAAGAAGTTTACTTTTGTGCATAAATTTCATACCATCCCCTAAATTTATTTTAATGATGTAAGGAAGTATTAATTTGAAGTTAAAAATGGATAATTTGAAAGTAAAACAAGATAACTTTGAATTCAAAAAGATTAATTTGAACCTAAAAATGGATTAATATTAAGTTAAAACAGGTTAATTCGAATTAAATAGTCAATTTGAATTAAAAAAAAGGGTACTTTTAACAGAAAAAATCTTATCCTATATCCTATACAGTACAGCCGAACCGATTTATCTTAAATTTACTGGAATAATGTCAGCGACACCATTAATACTATTGTTATACGGGAGTTTATAATGCAATAAAAAACGACATTTCGAAAAATCTTTCAATTTCAAATACTACTGCTGTGCCCATTAGATATTATGGTAAAATTTAAAGTTCAAAAGGGTAAAGTATTCGGTTAACGGTATAATCCTATAAATATCATTTTCTATATAAATTATTTAATAAAAAATAATGATTTTTTATAAAATTTTGATTCGAACAGAATTCGGTATTCTGAAAGGTGGTCTTTACAAGAAAATGCATGGTCCAAGGGTTAAGGAACAAAAATCACATTCTATTCTTCGAAATATTGCTTCGATTTGAAGACATTCTTTTCAGTATTAAGAATGTCAGACATCGTTAACGTGGGATTCTCCCCCCCCCCCTTGGAAATTATGAAACGACCAGTGTTGTTTCAAAGTAGTGTGTATCATTAATAATTCCGATGTATCTGGAAGGCCTTTGTTGATTACAATAATTATATTGTTAGGATCTCGGATGTATACGGGTTTCCGAATGTGTGACCACGGCTAAGTAGGGTTAATGAAGTCGTGACCGGCAGTTAAAGTGGAAAAAGGTTCCGAATGAAGCTACAGAAGGAAAGGACGTTGTATGTAATTAAAACTTGCCGTGTTGTTCTTTAATCGGATCATGCTGGCAAAACCGGACCCATTTAAAGCTACTCGTTTTCTCTACGACTATGATTTATTCCAACCTTTAAGGCAATTCAAGGTTTTTATTATTATTTTTAAAACATATTTTTACATACTATCCACCTTCACTTTATGTCTAAAAATAAAGCATTTTCTCATCGTCCCATTACGGATTTTATAGCGAGCCATTTCGCGAGGCTGTTATTTGACACTGTGTAGAATAAGAAAGGACAAAGAACAAAGTAGGATGATGATAAGGCTTTGCGAGCCTGCCAATAATTTCTATCAAACACGCCAATACTCTTCCATGTTCAAATGCACCTTTTATGACTGTAATTTTTCAACCAGGGTGAATATATTACAGGTGCATAGCAGGCGGATTACTAGTTTCGAAGTGTCCGATAAAATCAATTTACTTACACACATACACATCTATTCCATAAAAGCAATACTACTTGTAACAGCGTTTTATAGATATTTTAACCAGTAAGCCCAAGTTGTTGTTTTCTGTATTCTTCTAAACTTTTTAGATATTACACGATTTTGAACATAAAGGCGCTTCAAGATTTTCACCTATAATGTAGTTATAAATCAAAAGAAAATGAAGATTGTCCAATTAGATTACACTGTCCAAGAGGACATAAAACATGGTTTATAACTTTGTTGCATAGAAGAATGATTTTTTAAAAATAAAAGTTCACATAGATAATATACATATATCATTACACTACATTCCACACATCAAATATTTTTCGTAGTCTAATTGTCCAACAATTCAGCTTTCCTTTTCCTATTTATCCCTTTCTATATAATCCTGAAAGGATAATCTGGCCCAACCATTACCAACACATTGTTTCCCTTCGTCGGCTCTTTTCACCTCAAAGAAGCCGACACCTTATACAAAAATGTCTTTTCTATTCCGACTTCCTTCCCCACCCCTTCAAAATCCAACGTATATAAATATAAAACAGGAAAATCTCATTGGCACTCTCAACACGAAGAATGGCACAATTACACAGAAGACAAACACTTTGAGTGAGTAGAAAATACTTTGATTGAATATAAAAAATATATTTTGCATTGTATAAATTCACTTTTCCACATCCTAATTGTATTTGTTAAATGTAAACAATGTTTGTAAATCCCAGGCCCTGAAGATGATCTTAATAAAGATCGAAACGTTGGCACGATAAAGAAAATGTTTTTCTGAAACTTACATCACACCAGACCGCATCTCACGATTTCCNTCTCTCTCTCTCTCTCTCTCTCTCTCTCTCTCTCTCTCTCTCTCTCTCTCATTCACACACACACACACAAAACTTAAACAAACACCATTTTGCGTTTTTCCTATTAGGATTTAGGTAATTTGACAGAAAAATTAACGTATATGGCTACCTTTACACTTATATTAACTGAAAGAGTAACGAGAGGAACCTTAACCTACTTAAGTTATATTTCATCCAATAAAATTGTAAAGATCTCGTTAGGAACTACTAAAAAATGTACCTGACCAAATGGGGAAATTTGTTTTCATTAATGATGTTTCGAAATATAATGTCAATAATGTGTTAAACGTTTTTATGATTTTATACCCAAACCTGCCTGAAGGCGGTTTAAAAAATAGAAAATAAACGGAATAATTTTGACAATATATTTATAGGAATCAACCGTAAATGCCTTTATAGTTAAGTAACTAACTGCTGGAGCGGATTCAATATATCTGCTGAAAATCGATCCTAGGAAGAGCGTCAACGAAGCGTTTCCGTCTGGAATTTTTTCCCTTCTTAAATTACCCATGTGGACGACATTAACATGCTCCCGGAATGGCTGTTCTCATCATTGTGTTCGTGCTCATGAGATATTCATTAATACGCCGCCCCAGTAAATTAAAAGGTCTTCTGTCCACTTGTACGTAATAATGTAGGGCCCCTCGTCCTTGATAATTCCCCGGCAATAAACAAAAAACTAAAAATTGGAATCCTTTTGAATTTACTCCATGAAAATTATCACCTCTTATTTCAGACCGCTTAATATTTAAGAAGTCTGTTTTGAACGGGTTAAAGGTTTTTAAAGTCTCTCGGTTTATATATACCGAACAATGTAATCAAATCAATCCATATATGGTTGATTTTTATTAAATCTAAATAGTTAATCTGAGCAGAAAGTTCGGAAGAAGTTGGTCAAAATACGCTGTTGTTGTTGTTCGAGGCCTTTCGAAATTTCCGTTCTTTCGTGCGTTGATAAATCGAATTGGAAAGCTCCTCGAGGTCTTTTGATGAGCCCCAATTTAAATTATAAGGTGTTATCCACCGTCGATTTCCTTCTTCGTCGATTTTAATTTGTACCGACGCTTCCAGGGGATTAATCCATGTAGAAAGTTGTGCCCTTTTCATTTTCGCCCCGGGCGGGGGCCTGAAAACGCGGAGATGCAAAACTACTTTCATCGCGTTAATCATATTTGAGCGAATACGGCCAACGACAAAATTATGGAAAGAGGCCTGACCCACATTTCCTTGTTCATCCCGCGAAAAAATTACAACGCGCGCGCGTAAAACGGTAAACTGCTTTCGACTCGGTTTATTCATTCTTATACACATTTGTTTTCTCTTAAAGAAAAAAAAGACCAAATGTGGACAGCTAAGAGTACTCTGGGCTAGTTTGATTAATTATATTTATGTATGTATGTAGGTAATTTATTAATGTAAATGGCAAGGTTTATTCTCAATTATGCTGAGAAATATCGACTACTCTGGGGTAGTGTGAATGCTAATGAAACTTTTTTTACCTTGGTTTTGTGTTGGTGTGTATTTGTGTTATTTATCCAAAATTGGTAAGGTACAGACAGGGAAGCAATAGGATAAAGAAAAGAGAAAGTAGGTTACAGTTATATCATAAAACATCATAATTTGGCTGGAGAATCAGTGAAAGAAATTAGTAGGCTTATAATAAGAGAAAGATAAGAAACGAAATTCAAAGCTAAGAAAGATATGACTGCGTCACTAAGACAATGTACCAATTTATGATCAATTTTCTAATAGACAACTATATGTAGTGAACATGTAAATGTACATTGTAGACATGCATTATACAATTGATAATAAATAATTTCCCAATAGAATAAGTACAATTGAAAGAGACAGAAATGGAGATATTGTTTGTAAATGTTTTGACCTTCCTCAGAAAGAACAAAGTCATTAAAAACAAACAATATTTGCTTTCTGTGAAATTACCGTGCACCAGTAAGAGTAGTAAAATAAAAAATAATCGCGAGTAAATAGCAATAGGTCATTTGTTTACATGTTTGAAATAATCACACCTATATTTTGTTTGATATTTGTTCTTCTAAATTTGAAATCTATTGAAACTGTCTGTACAAAAGTGAATCTCCTTCGGATACCTCGCCTTTACCATAATAGGAGCTGTGACGGATATTGATCAAAACCCCTCACACAATGTATCGCTTTACTGCTCCGTATGTGATTTTAACGACATGGCCATAAAGAAAGTGAACCTTTTTACTGAAATGGAAAGGGGATTTATTTGATTTTCATTGCTTGAAACCGTACAGGTACTGCATTGAAACATATCCCGGGAACACAACTCAACCTGGCATTTTTCAAATATTCCAATATTTAGTGGGAAATTAATGTTCATTGTGGCTTCCCTGATAAAAATGTTCCACTTTTCGCTGCTTATGAAATTTTATAACTAATATCAAATAGTTCGTTTTCATCAACATATCTAGATAATGGAGGTAATGGAAATATTTAATCACAATGAGTTTGCACATTATTCCACAAATAAAACTAAAAAATTAACTGAGATATAAAAATATGTGGATAAACAGGAGAGAGGAGGGAGAGAGAGTGAGAGGGATAGAGAGAGAGAGAGAGAGAGAGTGAGAGGGATAGAGAGAGAGAGAGAGAGAGAGAGTGAGAGGGAGGNGAGAGAGAGAGAGAGAGAGAGAGAGAGAGAGAGAGAGAGAGAGAGAGAGAGAGAGAAGAACAGTTAGACGATATTGTGAGTTAGGGAGTAAAGAAAGGAGTTAGGCTTCAGGACAAAGAGAGTGAGAAATAACAGAAGAGAGAATCCATCTGAAGTACTGAGAGAGAGCCTGTTTTCAACGACCAGGAGTTTACGGCATTTAATCCTCTTGGATTCGTGTGATAGCGATTTGCTGGTCATATGGAGATTTGGATGTCATCCGCAATATTTAAAGATACTCATAATACTATCGTACTGCTACTAAAGAAACTAAAGAAGATCCAAGAAGAGAAGGGAACCAAATAAACACAAGCCTTGAGGAACGGGCTGAAAGGAAGGAATAAAAACATCGAAGAACCTGTAAGAGAAGAAAAAGAAACTGACTTAAGAAAGAAGAAGGTAATGGTTTATGGTGTCAAAGTCGTTAGGAAAATCAAGTGTGACAAGAATAATAATTGTACCTTGATCCATAGCCACCTTCAGTCAGTATAGGCCAGATTAGTTTTGTTTTATTACAAATAGTCAAATATAGGCAAGTTATTAATTAGATCTACCTTGAATTTTATGTGATTTTTTAAAGCAGAGACTATAAATTATTTTAATCTGGAATTTACCAAGGTTAATTAACAACGAGAGAGATTAGTCGGCTACATGCAAATGTCTAAAAGTATAAATCACTTTGAATTTCTGCAATATGCTAATAAGTCGGTTCTGCCATCGGCAAACGTACAAGCGAGGACTTCCGACTGATGACATCATCCCTGGCTATAAAACCATGCTAGTCTGTTAATTGGCCTCTGATTAGTAGGTGGCAAAAAGTGAAGGATTTGCCGGGCGAGACTCACCTGTGGGTGAGAGCCGTCGTGGGTCCGCTTGTGCTCGAGCGGCCTTCGCCCGGCTCGACTTGGCGTGTTCGGATTGCTAAATCATTTCGGTGTTATCGTTTATGGGAGGAAATGAATCTATAATCTTAGCGGCGGGGTCGGCCTTGCCCTCGTTGTACGTTTTGTACAGCTATCTTTGACGATGGCGACTTCGGGTTTTATAAATCATTATAAGTTTGCGAAATTTACTTGTTGGCTCGTTTTGTAGCTTAACTCTTATTTATATATTTAAGTAAAAAAAAAAATATTTCTAATAAATGCAATATTTAAGAATTGATGAGGTTGGCGTAAGACAACCGCCTACAGGCCATCAGTCGAGTAGGGGTTTAGGGTTAATTACAATTAGTAAAGAAAAAAAAGAGGCTAGAGTGCCGCAAATAATGACGCGTTTAATGTTATACATTGTATGCATCATTTATGCCAGCCTTTCAAATATAGTGCTGTACTTATTACTAAGTTATATCCATGAATTCATGCATTACTTAGCATCTCTTCCCTCATAAACTCTTCATAATGGTAAAAATGTACCGAAAACCAAAGATCAAGATCAGCTTATCTGTCTATTATCAAGATGACTTCTGGAAGATAAACTGAAGTAAGTACATAGTTCTATCCGGCGAAACGTCGAGTATTTAAACTGAGCGCTGTCTGGGACCTCAGTTACGTCAGGGCAACTCTCAATTCGTTTAGGAATTGTTCTGGCACTTCAGCGAAATGGAAAATTTTGCGACCCTGCTTCAAAAAGTTGGGAGGTATGCTTCATACTCTTCTGTTGTGCCATGGGTTTTCTTGTTTTTCTCTTTTCTCCAGTGTTGAAGCAACCTACCAAAAATCACACCATTTTCCCCATGAACGGATCTATTGGACCAAAACTGAACTCTGCCTGACTAAACGTTGACTTTTTTAAAATCAAATATTTAACAAATTTATTTTCTTTTATGAAGACGTTTCACGGCTGGTAGAGGTTATGCTTGGGGAACAACTATTTCTCTAAATCGTGAATCAAACGTGAAAACCTACTTCGGACAGCCTGTCTCTTGTCTTCTGTCGCCCGTTTCAGAAAAATCATGTGAATAAAATGTGCTTGTTAAGTACTTATTACATTATTCTTCGTAGGTTATTTAAAAATCTATGGAATCTCATCACTAATCGTATTAGACTGATTACGGTCAATTTGACAAATATTTGTTTACTTGTAATTTTGAAGATATAAAAAGTTTTAAGCGTTTAACATTACTCATACTGAATTTGCCTATTGTGATTGTAAGACATAGACAATTATTTCGGTTTTCTCGTAATAATTATTAGTAAATAATACGTCTTAGCTTCGAGGGAAGGTGTAATTCAATTCTCCCATGCCATTATTTCATACAGGCTCTGTACGTATTTGAATTTCCAACGGTCCGGTAACGAAAAAAGAAAAGTATAGAGCCGAACTAATTCAACCCGGCTCGGGTTAAATCATATCTCATCGAATCGCACCTTGGTGAGTCATTGCCGAATAACGGCCAAGTAGTTTAATCGGCCGGGAATCGTGGATCGTAGTAGATTTTCGTAGTAGATTTAGTATTTAATTTGTAAGATGCGAGCCGAGGGCCTGGAGGGGAGCCGGTGTAGAAGCCAAGGACCTGCCAGGAGGGGGAAAGGTATGCCAAAGGTAATTAGGTTGGATATCCCGGACACCTCAACTCGGATGTCAACTTAAGTATACAAGAGTCACGAACAGGCTACGAATCTAACAGGCCGGAGAATCGTCCTGAGACACGGTCCGTCTCCTTTTCAAACCAAAATAAACCTATTTCCTCTTATTAAAATTAATTCAAAGCCGAAAACCTCTCCTAACGTTATTCTTTACTTTTGAAAATTATCCTAGAAAAAACTGCTCATTAAACCAAATAAATAAACAGGCAGATAAAAATCAAAGTAGATTATTACGCTTAAAAATTATACTTGTTTGTTAACCCGATTGGAATGTGTATTATATTTTAAAACAACCACCAATCATTTTCAACGGACTTACTAATTAAAAAGTAACAAGTAATTACTCTAAGATTTATAGGATACAATCATCAGAGGGTAACCTCATACACCGTTTAATAGAAACGTAAAAGAACCTCTCATTAAAGAACAGCAATTAGTCGTTGGTTAAACAAAACTTGCAAAAAAACACAACAATTAAAATATAAATAATAAATAAAGAGTTTCTAAACATATACTTCGTGGAAAATATTGTAAATGATGCAACTATGTGTTACATGCAGATCTAAGCAGTCTGGAAAATTTTCTTTTCATAATTATCAGATCTTTAGTGTATTCACGATATTAACTGCAGTTGGTTCATATTAAAGAAAGGTAAATTGTTTTTCCTCATACAGAGAAATCTCCAATCTCTGTTTAGAGGATACCTCTGTTTACATGACAGCTACAGATACACATGGAAGGTTCATTTTCTATTTATTTAATGCAAGGGCTTAACCTTAACGGCTTAACCCCCGATGCAAGGGCTTAACGAAAAAAATGCAACATACCGGACTTAATAAAAAACGGACTTGTCAACTTTGAATTTCAATTCAACCAAGAGTCTGAATCTGGGTCGAGAGTTGCCAGAATGAAAAATATGAGAATGTAAGACAATGTTATCTAGAACGAACCGTGTACAACGCATGTAACTAGACTATCATACTAAAATCACATAATTCTTTGACAACTAGTACTCGTCTTAGACGTTCTTTCATAAAAAATCATGATAATAAACATAAAACTTCATTATTTACAAGTTGATAAATAATAATTTTAAAAACTAGCTATCTACCAAGTTTATATATAAAACAAATAGACATGTTCGGTATTTACTCGTTTAATTAGAGGAGGGCAAAGTGGTTATACAATATTTTGAATATTTGTTTAATGAAGACAAAGCAGAATGCAAAACACCAATTTGTACGTCGTGCTTTGAACTTTAAAGGGGTCTCAAGAGAAATTTGTGAAAGAGTCCGGTCACGAACTTCCGCGATGGCCAACGGATCCTGCCGAGTGGCAAGCACTCAAAATGAGAAAAAAATGTTCTTAAAAGGTTTCTGCAGGACCAACTTGACTGAAAGATGAGCTAAAAGTAAAAAAATAAAAATCTCCGCAGGATTGAGCCGAATTCATTCTTCCTAAATGGGAAGAAAATATTACAAGGATTGATAATTAAACGAAGGCATGAACCCACCGGTTCATTTTTCAGGGAGTTAACGCATCGGTTAACACAGCAAGGTTGGAAGACAATTAATTTTGGGTCAGCACGGCAAAGCAGTACACGCAGAAGACAAAAAGTTTTCTTCAATTCAGAACATCGAAGCTAGGAGTAAAACGTAAATCAAACTATTTCCAATGAATTTGAGGTTTTGTGTTCAAGAATGCATATTTTTTTTAAATTAAAATTTCAACCGTTTATGGACGCTTACTGATGGTTTTATTTTTTAATTTAACCTGGAGTTCCTTGATAAAATATAAAATAATTACTTTGTATTTATGTGCTTTAAATTGGTACGATTTTTGTTCAAGACTCGGCCATCGATCAGACAGATGATTAATTTTGTTCTTACTGCTCTCTTGAAATAAGTTACTATAACGTAAGTAGCAGTGTGAAAGAACTCAGAAGTTGTTCTAAGCTTTTTTGATACCTTCGTATCATAGTGGTTTCGTAATTATTTAATCAGCAATCAAAGTGAGAGAAACGCTGTATGCATTAAAGTTACATAATCTAAAGTCAATCTTTCCTTACGAAGTTGTTCGACGTTGAACGTTGATTCGTTCGAATTGGTCTATGTAACATGGTGCACGCGGTATATTCTTCTTGCTTTGGAAAGGTATGTAGGAAGAGGAATGACACGAGCAAGGCAAGGAGGCCGATCCGGTGGAAAGGAGTTCGCCACCTGGGCCGGTAGCTCCATTAACCTTCCGTCCTTCTCTTGCCATAATCCTATCTCTCTTCATCTCCGTTGTGTCGGAGTCATTTCTCCTTTATCCCGGTGGATACCATCTACTCGAATTTTCCTTCCCCTCCGCGGAAAGAAGTCGCCGACGATAATGAAGATGACCGTCATGATGTTGATGACTCTTTCGTTGTTAAATTACACATGATATCGCGCAAATTTGAGTGTCCGTTTTACTGACACCATCACCTCCGTGGTTGGTTCGGAGTTCAATGTGCCTAAGCTCCTAATCTCATTATTACCCCCTGGGTCGAAATTCCTCGGGGCAGAAACGATTTCTTACGATAATCTGCGTAATTCTGATCTCATACTGTGGACCGGTTCAGCCATTAGTCGGTGTAAAATCAGATAAAACAATAGTTTGAGTAGTATTTAATCACAGCAGTTCTTCTAGGCTTCCTCTTCGACACAAGAAAGTAGAACTGACAGCTTTTTTTTTTTTTAATATATTTCCCACATATAAATACAAAGATTCTAAATTACACGGACGATAAGACATGATCACTTCTGAAAAAGTCACCAGCCACAGTAAACGTGTGTGGCTTATTTAATAATAAATGTGTTAACTCAGAAACTAGCTATCATGCCATATTATTGTAAACATTAATAAACTTTTTTTTGGAACTAGTCATACTACACGGGATAATAGGACCAGCAAATCACAGGATATCACAAGATCTTCTTGGCGAAAAGATGGTGTTGGTTTTTTTTTTCTACAGCATTAAACAACACGTGTTCATTAATGGCATACGGTCAGGATAAAAGAAAAAAAGCCGTTCACCGAATTATCTTACAGATAAGATAATGGAGACCTGAAATCGAAAGCAGAAAGAGAGGCTAATTGGTATTTGGATAAGTTAGCAAAATCAGATCAACGGGGTCTTCATGTTCAATCTATTTTTCATGCATAACAGAGTAATCCTCAACTTGGTGGTCAAGAGAAAGATAGATAGATAGATAGATAGATAGATAGGAAGATNGAGAGAGAGAGGGAGAGAGAGAGAGAGAGAGGAAGGGAGGGAGGGTGAGAGGGAGAGAGGGGGCGAGGGAGAGAGAGAGAGAGTGATTTGAAGGGGGAGAGATAAAGCGAGTGAGGGGGGGGAGTAAAGTAAACCCAGTATTGTAAGTGTGGGAGTAAAGAAGTAAGTGAAGATCCAGGACAAAGAGAGTAAGACGTTCCATCTAAAAAAAGAGGAATTGAGTTAGCGAGAGAGAGTAAGAGCGAGTGCGAGAGACTTGGAGAAAGTAATAGCTCGATGGAATTTTGAACCTCCTGGATCCTTTTTTTATAATTCTTCGGACATTTTTCATCCTTTTTTAATGCCAGAGGGAGATCATTTTCATCTTTCTTTGGTGTATAATTAATCAAGCGATTAATTGTAATTTTAGTTTGCTGAGGGTGAAAGCATGAAAATATTCTGCTGGATATTCGACATTCAAAAATTCTAATCATTCTTTAAATTTAAGTGTTGACATTTGATGAAACGATAAGGCGAAATAGTAACCGCTCAACTATTAGACATAATTTGAAATTTTAATCATATTTTTGGATTTGTGAAACGAAATATTTTTAAGAGGCAGGTACTGTGAAAAACCGAAAATTTCAAATAATAATTGTTCTATTTACACTCCTTCACACCTCTTGTGAAATTTGGACGGTCTTCGAAGAATAAGCATAAAAGGAGCCGAAGACAGAAAAAAGAAGTGTATCACATACTGGAAGAGGACAAGGCATGTGTCGTCGGTTGATAAATCGCCTTGTCGTAAGAGCTACCGAAACTGAAAAATGGCCCGGCGATTTTTTAATATTTCAAAACGTTCGTGATTCATGCTCTCGATGGAGCGAGGGAGAGAGAGAAACAAGGGCTCTTAGCTGTGTAATATCAGCTGGGATCTCCTTTTTGTATTTATTTATATATTATCTTTGTAGAAGGCTGTCGTGTACGCATTCCGATCTTGGTCCGTTTTCTTTCTCCGCGGTCCTGTCCCTCTCTACCTCTCGGCATCTCTGGATTCTCTCTCTCCCTCGTCTAATGAATGCCGTTTCCTTGCGGGCGTAGGAGTCCTGTAGCCATCTCCCCCCTACACCAGCCACTGTCTTCTATTGAAAAAAGAAGAAGAAAGGACTTTTCATACAAACTTTGCTTCTTCTTATTCCTCTTTTTGTAATTTCTTCTTCTCGTTTTGCCTTGCGTTGGAGAAGTAGCCTTTTTGAAAGTACGTCGTGCCAACTGGATGCAAATGAAAGTTCTCTTTTTCAATTTTCCTACTCGGAGTTAATCTTATTGTTTTATTAACCTGAACATGGTTGATGAGAAATATACGTTAAAGAAGAAAATAAGTAAAACCGCGCAGAGGAACGGCCTCAGCCGTTTGTCGGTACCTAAACGTCCCACATTAAATATACGATAACCAGAAAACTATATATAAACAATAAACCGGTCGGTACAAAGAATAAACAAAGTAAGAATGATGGGAACGGCACAGCAAATACACAGATAAATATTAAGCAGACTGACAACAAACCTCCAGTACTATTTTCATTTTCTTTGTTCTATTAAATATGAGTCTGGTGTTTTATACGTTTGATTGATTGATTGATTGATCGTTTGATCCATTGAGCATAAGAATTTTGAAGTCTTTTAAATGCACGTACAACAATATAATGAATATAATCAGCATAATAATTTAGAATCATTTTTCTTTTGCAGATATGTACAAGCTAAGATTTAATCATTTTTCTTTTGCAGATATGTACAAGCTAAGATTTAAGAAGTGGCGAGATATGGATTGTTTTCTATTTTTCTTCCGTTTATATATTGCGTTTATTATTCATTTATTCAAATCTATGAAAAACATTACACTTATATAATAAAAAAGAAGGACTTATTGAACTTTTAACGGCTCAAGTTTTCTGAAGAACGCCTACAAAAGATCTATTAACAATTCACTTGTTCAGACTTGATCCTGATGAATAATATGTTGGCACATTCACATTCAATTTAAATTTAGAAAAAGGCAATACTTTATCCTGTTTTTTTATGTTAACGTGGTTTTGTTTGTTTCGTATGGTCGAAGATTACATTTAGTGGTTATTATTCTTGGAAAATTGTCCAATGACAACATGATAAATTGCCAATTTTACATTTTTATAAGCCAAGTAGGACAGCTTCTAGCCATTCGTCAAGTAACAGCCTGGAAAATTCATTGCTACAGTTTCTCATTGGGGCCTACTTTCTTGGGCCGGTTTGGCTCCAGCCGTTACAAAAAGAACAAGACGTCAAATTCCAATGGACTTTTATTGCTCGAATTATTAATTGGGCCAATAATTTAAGGTCATATTCCGTCCCCAGCGGGTTCCTTTTATCTTGAATTGGCGAAATCACGAAAAACCAATAAAATGGGCTGATAACACATCTTGCCTTTTTTTATTATAATTTCGTGGAGATTAACACCCCGATATGTTTCAACTACAATATTTAAAAAAGCTACATGTTAAACAAAAAATCGTTCGACTTGTTCAAGCTTATGTAATTTATATATCAAAATGCAAATAAACGAGAAATAATGTATAACTTTAAATAAAGAAAACGTATACTTTGTCAAGCATTATTAACTATAACAGCAAAATATTCACAAGATAGACGTTTTCAAATTTAAATCAAAATTAGATAGACGTAGATAGAGATAGAGAAAGAGATACTGACAGACAGAGAAATATTATTTAGATTCGCAAAATTTGATAAAAATTGACCGCTATTACTAGGTTTTCAAGAAAAACGAGAAAGAGAAAGAAAGAAAGAATGAGAGAAGATGGCGAGAGAAAGAGAGAGAATTAACGAATAAACTTTTATTTATTCATTATGCAAGATTTGGTTTCAAAGCTTCTTCAAAACATAAAAATATGTTATTCGGGCGACCGTAAAACAAAATTACCGACTTTATTTAATAGTTTGTCAAGAAACAAAGAAAATAACAAAATATGATAGACAGGAAAGGACATGATGAACCGACATTGGGTCACAACTGGGTCCTTCTTCCCGCCATTCATGAGATTAAAAAACATGTTGCCGATGTTTCAATACTTATAAAATCTTTAAGTAACGGTGTTTAGTTTATTAATTAAATTGAAACATTTAAATTTTTTGAGCTTTTTCATAATTCATTATAGAACCATGTCTATCCACATGTGAAAACAGTTTCTGGCTGTTGTATTTATTTTTGAGTGGAATAATATAGAACGTGTCAAAAGGTACGGTTACAAATGTTTTTCTAATTACGAAAGCTATTTTTTATAAAGATTTACTGTGCTGATTAAAGACACCATGATAGTAAAAATCATGAAATATGTGTCATCAAGCTAATTAATTAAAAATAAAATAAGGACAAGTTCAGCTTGTTTTTTTTCTTCTAAAACATAGTTTAAAAAAAATATAAACAAGTTTTTCTCTGCTTTTGGTGGAATTGATTTTATCAAATATGTATTAATTAGTTAAATTGTTCATTTCGTCAGTCGTGTCGAAATGCCAAATCTCCTTGATGAAATAAATTAAAAAGCTCGTTCAATAACTATGCTAATTTTGCAACGGTTTGGGGCAAAAGCGACTAAATAAAAATAATTTTAAATGTATCAAATTAACAAAAGTAATAAACGGACCATTATTTACTTGAATTTCTCCGCCGTTAAAGAAAGGGCGAGAGAAATAGATTTTCAGCAGTTTATTAAGCCTAGCACATTTGAAACAAGAGCTCGAATCAAAGTATCCGTATGTCATACGTGTTTGTTGACTGGCATAGAAAAGATATTATCTTAAGATCTCGCCCACATCTTTGAATAAAACGGCCAATGCGACGTCGAGTTCGCTTTAATAGGAATATGTATGACGATTATGAATGAGGGACTTGTGCAAATTAGTACCACTTTTTGCATTGGCAATATTTTCCCGAACCAATGACACATCTATGAGAAAACAGGACATCTCACTTATGTCAATACTTTAAAAATGCGTTCTTGTTTTGTTTAAAATTTTATAAAAACACCGTCTGCTTTTGTGTTTTAAATTGCCGTATCGAGCAATATGGAACAATGCCAAAGCCCTGCACTTTCTTTTTAAAGTACTAAGAACAAAGATAAACATCACAAAGATCTTTTTTTCACTCTCGTTAATAATTAATAGAAAAATGCCACTTCTTTCTACACTTTGGAACATTATGAGCTTAGATTTTTTATTATTTGGAGATCGTGAGATGCGGTCTTGTTGGTTAGAAAAACATTTTCTTTACTGTGCCAACGTTTCGATCTTTCTTTAGATCATCTTCAGGGCCTGGGATTTAAAACATTGTTTGCATTATTATATTTTTTTAGTGTAATCCATTAACGCAGTGTCCTGCTTTAATATGTTTATATATTCAGCATGAAGTTGTGTTTTTGATTAATATTCCCGTTTTTATTCATGAATTCTACCCCACAATTTATTTTATTACAAAAGCTTTCGGACAGCAGTTATATTAGATTGTCACTATTATGTGAAGGCCGATGGCGAAATATCGAGTGCCGACTAACCAGAATGAGTGCAATGTACATAAGTGATAAAATTATATATGTATAAATTTGTGCGAATGTATTACAGATGATAATTTTACGCTTGATTATATTTTGCACGTGTTGGGGATGAAATGACCTAGCTGTTGAAAGCCACTAGGTCCACAAGGACCTAGCACTTAATCCCGTTAGTTGGGAAGCGACGATCTTCTAAGCATCTGATTCAATGGGGTACTAGCGACCTGGCTGCAAAATGGGGTAGGAAAATTCTCCTGAGTTACATACCCTTACATACAGTGACAAGCCTTCGGAGTGAAGACCAATAGTCAGCCATTTCTTAACAAAATCGACACTTCTGGAGAGGTTCATGAAAAAGAAAGGGGGGTGTGTTAGTTTAAGAATGGATTTTGAAACTTTAGAACAAATTGCCATTTTCCTTAAATTAAAATAACTAAATTCATAAATACATTTTTTCAAGATGAGATCTGAGACAATCGTAATTTTTCGAATGTTCTAATTTTGAAGGTTTAGTTTTCTAACTTTTTTTATAGTGTCGATTCTGATTTTGTGGAACTCCATAATAAGTTGATGGGTACGAAGTAAGTTGTCCACAATGCATGGATAACGGTGTGGTGTAAAAGATAATTTATTTCTTACCCATCAGTTTGTTTAATAATCAGCCAAAATCTGTCCCTAATTTATACAGAAATGTTGGTTTATATAAAATCTTGTTGGCTAGGTTTTTGACTATTTTTTCATACGAATTAACTTTAAAGTGATCTTCGTCGGACGTTGGTCTCTGTGTAAATGTGTCCAAATTAATTACTAGAATAAAAAAAGTTGAAAAGCAAAGAGTATCATTATCCAAAATGTAATGTTGAAACAAACAGAACATTTTTCTTTGCGAACATTTTTAGTTCAGTTTTGAATTTCAGTAAACTTGCAACTTTTCATTAACTTGGGAAAAGAAATTCCATACACTTTCTCTCCTATGTATTTATTCAACAGCTTCGTGTATCTTTAAATGCAATAATCCATTATTAACATACTTTCTTCCGATTGCGTGTGGCGCATTCTCAAAAAAAAAAAAAACGCATTATTAAACATTGGTAGAAAAAGGAAAGCGTTTTATTTTTACGCAAGTTAATTACGTTTTCAGAAACACGTCTAACAGCATTGCTGCAACTTTAATAAAATCCCAGAGTGGAAAGTAGGGTTCTTATCTCGATAGAGGTTTTTTAAATCTTTTACCAAGACATTTTTGTAAAATGAACCGAGAATTTGTAAATTCCGACGGAATCTCGCGGATCTGGTCCAAAATAGAGATATTTCCATTTATTGACTGTCGAAACATACATGAAATTGGGTCAGCGGCGGACAGGAATTCGTTTATTTTCAAACTTTCTCGTCCTCATCTTGCCTACTTAACGGTGAGTGAACTTTATGCGTTAATCGAGTGAGTGGCGCGATGTTCGAGTGTTTATCGCGTAAACGACCAAGCTTGAAATCGCCAACACTAGAAACACATCCTATTAATTATTTAACATATAAACCTCAAATGGTTTTGCATCAGCAGCCAAAATTCCAGCGTTCAAATGGAGATTTTGTTTATTTACGTTACAGTTATCCGTTGTTTTGAGGTTGTTGTCCTATGTTCAAATTAATTGAAAAATTACAAAAAAATACAAAACTAGAACAATGGAGAACTTAGAATAACTCGTGTAATCAGCTTCGAGAGTTGATCAACTTTTGACCAGTTTTGTTCATCGTCATTGAATTCAAGACCAAGTTTTAGTTACTTAGTAGTTAGTCGTCCGATCTTCCGGTTTCAGTTTCTCTAAAGCTTGACCCGGTTCAAGAAGTCCGCGCGAGAAAAGCCTGTACTTCACCCGCTTTAAACTTCTCTGGAAATGAAAGGTACAATGGGATTCTTCTCCTTTGGGATTGCCCTCGTTCACATGTTGAATTTGTGAATGAGCAATACTTTCTCCATCTGTTGGGCTCAGCTAGAGAGTTGCTCTCCCTGTTAATTGAACGCCTTTCTAAACTTCCACCTACTCCCTTGTCAACTTGCCTTCAAGGGTATCAGGGCCATTCTAGAGTTTTTGTCGGTACGCAGACTGCCCGACGTCGGGCCCGCGTTTTGACGGCCGAATAAGAGCAAGGAAAATCGGCGGCAATTTTTTTTTTCGTGGTCTAATTAAATTTTTCTTATAGAGGAGAATGGGGTAAAAAGGAAGTAATTTGAGAGCTTGGCTCTGAATGAATAAAATCATTGGTGGAACGCAGTATCAATTTTCCTCACTCATGGGAAAAGTTACCCTCAATGAAGAAGGATTAATGATTTATTTTTTGTATTTATGTACACTGAAGAAGTATTTGAAACCTTTCGAAAATTATATTTCTATCCTTCAAATTAACCCTTAATTTGAAAATGAACATATTCTTGCACAAAATTAAAACATTTTAAGTTCAAATTATCCGTTTTTACTTCAAAAATTAACACTTTTTCATGTCAAATTAATCTTTTTTTAAATTCCAATTAACCCTTTTTAACATCAGATCAACCTTTTTTATTTTCAATTTAAGCCTGTTTAACACTAAGTTAACCCTATTATAAAAAGTGGTTCTACTCACAGATTTAAATAAATCCTATTACAAAAGTGAATCCACATACTCACACCTTCATAATTTTTATTGTTTATTCTTTTATACTTTTAAAAAATTCAAAAACTTAGGAGGTATAAAATATAAACATTTAAAATAAAATTAATCTAAATTTGACAAAGTTATACAAACAATTGTGCTCTTAGAAGTCCACATGCAAATTTTTTTAAACTAAAATATAAAATCATAAAAAGTAAACATATAAAAATTAAGGATTTTTCTTGGATTTAATTTTTAAAATAAAATAATTGGGCTTTTATTCAAAAGATTATATGAAAATTAGCTACAATCAAAATTAAAAATTACATGTATAAAATTGAATATTACAATAAAGGATTTTACTTTTATATAATGGTAAATATATAATGGTAACAAATTACTTAATCAAGGTAAAGAATACTTAAATTGTATTATTTAATTAGCTTAATTGTGTTTTCAAGAGCACAATTTTTTTAAATATCAAATTAAAAAATAATTTGGTTTTTATTTAATTTTAAAGTGCAATTTTAATTACTTGTTTTATATTAAGAAAAAAATTCAAATGTACGAGGAATGTAGGGTAAAGGCTTATATTTCAAACCATCTCCTGATTTTTATATTTAAAAAAAGGTAATTTGAAGTTAAGAGGGGTTAACGTTAAAACAAAAAGTGTTAATTTGATTTTAAAATGGTATATTTAACGGAACAAGTTATATCTACCAATTTATCAGGAATAGGTGATTAAAACTTTCGGCTTACAGTGAAAATATCTGAATTTGTTTTTGCATAATGATCTGAATAGTTATTAAAACCCACTAAAAGATTTTTTCAACAATTTATTTCATTTCTTATTTAAATATGTTTCTACATACATAAAAATAAAATTCATGGTTCATGGCAACCTTTGAAAAAAAAACCCAAATTTGACCATCTTGAGTGATTCACTTATGGTCACGTAAAACCAACAAAACAACGAAGAAAGACAAATCAAAATCACCGGAAACAACCTAACTACAAATCATCTTACAGCCCTAACTGATGAGACAAAACTCTTTTGAATTAAACTGAAGGAATGCAAGTATTGATCTTAAAATATTAAGGCCCAGATGACTTCTATGGGGTTTAAATTTGCAAAGAGGTGCCCGGTCGAAAGTCTCAATTTTTCTTTTAAAGTTCAAAAGAAAGAATCTCTTCGTCGTAAATAATCCGCTTACCTATGAATTTACATTGGAATTTATGTAAAAGCAGCCAATGACTTATGCTAGTATGTTCCCATTCAGAAATGCATAATCCTGCCTTTTCCAATTCAGTATAAGCATTTCGTATAAACTGATAAAAATACAATATAGAATGTACTATTGGGGATGATAATTGGATGCTTTTTGTTTCATTTTGGCAAACTCGACAGATAGATGCTTTTCGACACTCAATTCCGTTTTGAGCAATTCTTTGAATATTGATTAATACCTTGCTGAGTTGGTGGCTCGTAACTCAGCTTTATGTGTATATTAAAGCCCCCTTGAACCGGCTAATTCGAATTATGCATTTCCTTTTTGGAACCTCGATACTTATTAAAGTTTATTTTAATTTTCTTGTTAGTTCCTTTGTATTTACATTTCGAAGGTTCTTCGTGACGCCTCTTATTATGCATACTGAGTTGTGTTAGCCTGGGACGCCGACCTCGTAAATTCAACCAGCATAAAGTTTTATTGAGAAAAATATAGACATGCGAGTCGTAACTTCTTACACTTGCACTTTTTAAATTCTTTTGAAGGAAAGAATAACTAATGACCTAGGCGAAACATGTGATCAAAACAACAACAAAAACTGTCCAACTGCTTTAGGTTCCAAATGCAAATATTACCAAAACAGAAATTTTAAATCTGCAATTACAGTAAATAAAAATATTTTAAGAAAATGTTCTACTCGAGATATTTAAAACCTTGTTCATTACCAAAAATGGATAAAATCGTTACTTAATTTACTTTTTTGTAATACATTTGTATATAATAACCCTTTTCCCGTCAAAATAACCCTTTGTTACCTCAAATTAAGCAAAACCACTTAGGACATGGCACGTAAAAATATTTTATAGAAAATTAGTTCTTACAAGACCGTATGAAAATTACAATAAATTCATAAACTAAACCATAAGGTAAACAATTCTCTTTTTACAATAATGGTAAAACAATTTCTTAACTAAGCCTAAATACACAGGTATTATGGTGTATCACCACTAGAGGTCTGATTAATCGCATAACTTGTTTCAATTAATTAATCTTTACTTAAAATATTGGTTGAGACAAAAAAATCAGTGTCGCGAGCGGGATTCGAACCCACCATCTTCGGCTAAATTCGCCGCTGCTCTACCACTTGAGCTTGAGAAGACACGATAGCTAAAGACTAATTAATTGAAAAAATATATACATAACATTGATATATTCGAACAAAATTTATATAATAGCCCCATTGTTTTATATTAAAAATTAAATAAAAAAGTATCATTTATATTTTATACTTAGTTATTTATAATACTTTAACTGTCACGATACTCAAGTGGTTAGAACAGCGGCGTACTGAGCCGAAGGTCGTGGGTTCGAATCCCGCTCGTGACACTAACTTTTTCATCTAAACCGAGACCTTACATAAAAAGAATATAATTGAAAGAAGTATTTTGGTCAATTAGTCCACTAAAACATAATATTATTTATAATTTTAAGTTTTACTTGTAAATAGTTTTATATATGGTCTTCACAGATACCAATTATTTATATAATTGTGTTTTAAATGTACAGAAATTATTACAGTTATTTTACATGTTTAAATCTTATACCATTTCCTAAGTTTCTTTTATTTTTTGAAGTAAAAAAGGTTTAATGGAATCTTGAAAATGGTTTAATCAAGTTAAAAGAAGCATTATTTATTTTTTTATATCAATTTAGTAGGCGTATTAGGATTTGCCGTTTTTTTAATAAGTTCTATAACGTACTTTTTAAATTGTTTGGTTCGTAATAACCACAGACCAGGTAGGAAAATGGCACAGAATGCCGAAACGGCGGACATTTGAACAATTCTTTAAAAACACCTTCGACAATGGGGCCTAGAAAAAAATCAATAATTAAACTTTTGTTCATTTTAGAGAGCACGGTCTCTTAGGGACCTAATATTGATATTCAGCAATCAACAAATCAACCCTGCTTAATTTTTCTTCATTGATTTGTCAAGTCTGCACAAGATTTCCCAATATGCCTAAAACCTCCATTAATCAATAAAAAGACTTTTATGACAAGACAAATTTGATTTCCACTTCTCCACCAGTCATCTACATTTCCTTACTATCGATAAACTGCTTTCACTGAACCAACTTTATTTGTCGAGAAGTTTTATTTTCCCGAAATAAGAAGATATGTTTTTAACATAAATTAAGCCATATGATATTAATTCTTCTTTATTACATTGAAAGATGTAGACAGGAGTTCTAAACCTTAATAAATCGTTTGGTATTGTTATTGCTCAAACGTGATAACAATGTTTAAAGTGGGGTGCTGCTGGAAAAATAACGAAATTTCATGTTTTATTGAGCCTTCTCGTGTTGAGAGGGGTGATTTTTGTCTCGACGATCTTTGGACATAAGGGAGACGACCCGCCAGCTCGGAGCACAATGGAACATATCTGTCACACTTCACTTGTTGCACTTAAATACCTTTACCTGTTCACAAACTAGAACCGGACTCAGGCAACAACTCGGTCAACCCAGTCGTTTAACCGTTTCGTTAAAACCAAACACGTCTCTTCAAAACAGGTTGATGAATTCTCAAAAAACTCGGACAATTTTCAATATAATTAAAAGTGAAAATAATAGCCATATCAAGCTCTTAGTTTCAAGCAAATGTCAACGTGTTATTAGGACTTTTAAATATAAAAAGATTTCAAAGAAACTTCTCTTTCTTACTCGCCTGTTCAAATCACTGAATTTCATTGTGAAATTAAAGACAAAATGTTTTATTAGAGAGATTATTGTCATGTTGATGATATTTAATGCGTACAAAATATTTTTTTTAAAGAAAAAGCAAACAAAAACTAGCAAATAATTAGCATTTTCAACGTAGAAACACCTCCATGTTTTGAATTTTTTCTATCGTCCAAGCTTTAAAACTGATAAGGTAACAACGACTATTGAACGAAAATTTTTTGGGGATACTTGGACAAAAGATACACGTGTAAGGTCGTTCTTCTTAATCGTCTCTAGGAGCCAAGAGAATTTTTTTGAAAAGTCATTTACAAATATAATTTATAATGTGGTTTTATGCATTTGTTCTGCAGTTTTTTTAAAATTATTACATCACAATCGATTTGCTAGTCTATCTAGAATAAGAAAATTATATGTAGGCATGTATTCAATGACATTAGGTTTATAAAAAGTTACGAATATAACAACACTTCCAGTAAACTAGGCCAAAATAGTTTAAAAACATCGGATTCGTTTTAAGCTCCCTTGAATACAAATTTTCATCCCTTTAAAAAAATATAATTTTATTGGCTGGATTCTACGAGGCTCCATTTTTCTCAAGTCGATGTTCGTTATTCCACTTAAAATTTCATAACATCTCTGGACTTTTTCTCGATATCCATGGTATTGCAACCGTTGGAAAGCTGGATTTTACATCTTTCTGGCTATGACGACAACCTTTGGTTTTTAACTGGTTTATAAGTAAGAAAAATAAGAACGAAATCAACAAAAATTTTCAAACTTTTTATTTTATATTGTGATTGATTTGCGATTGGTTTGTGCTATTACGTATAGGTTATACGGCCTTAAAGGTTTCTACAATGTCCAGTGGTCAGTACAGTCGTTTTAAAGTTATCACCATTTTTATGATGTTCGTGAAAATTCGGAAGTAATTCGAAAACCCAAAATTTTAACTGGAAAATTGTTTCCTGATTTTCACCAAATTGGTATTCACGGTTTTTTCCAAGATGTAGGAAATGGATTTTAACTTTCTTTCTTGCTAAAAAATATTTAATGATACACTGAGGAAATCACAAAAATACTGATTGATTTGTTACAATTCCACTTTTCTCATCTAATTTTCATTACAAACTCAACATTTTCTATAAGACACGATTGTATTGTAGTATTAGTTTACGGATTTGCATATAAACTCTGACATATTGATTAAACTTTTCATTCTTAATCGACCGTTAAAATCTCCAAGTTTTATATTTTCTTTAATAATTTAGCGTATATATAGTTCATAAAAAATATTATCAATAGACTGCTTGAGTGTTTTTATTTATCATTTATCCACCGAAAACTGTTCATTGACCGAAATATGCAGCGAGAATGGGCGGACCAGTAATATCAAGGAATGCATCTGATTTCCGACATATGTTCAACTCCTCACCCCAACCTACGAAAATTTTCGATTTGATATAAAAAACCTCCCTTTTTCAAAATAAAAAATGAAATAAGGAAATGGTCGCAAGAAAAGTCCTAACTGATATTAAAAGTATGAAAGCAATGCTGGTCAGTTTTCCATGGTCACATTGTAAGTTGCATATTTTTTGTCCTTAAAATGTTTTATTTTGTATATAAAAAAGGATTTCTATGTAAAATAAACTAGGGCTTTGTTTACAATTGTTAACATTGTTATTTGTCGCCGGTGACCGGCAATTTTCAAATCCCGTTTCTTAACCGAACGTCGAAGTCTCCGCCCACCCATCAAGGTCTATTTTCCAAGATCTTAAGATCCAAGATTTCTTTTTAATAACCTCTCAAAATTATAGAAAAAATAACAATAGGTTATATTGAAAAAAATCTGTTTATAGATTTGGAAAAATCGATAGATAATTCTAATCCAATCTTATAAAACGATTTTCTCTTTTAAAATATGATGTCTCAACTTAGATTTTGATTTCCTTCTATATTAAAAAAAGAAGTTTTTTATACGATTTGTCGTACGGTATATAGCAGATAATTAACCATTTACTGTTAAATTATGTTTTAAAAACCTTGTTTACTGACACCCAACAGAAAATATCAACAAAAATTTACTTTTGATTTCGATATTAACAACACGCACAAAATAGGAAAATTTATGACTTAAATCTTAACTTTTTTGCTTATGTAATAACAAAACTATTTCTGATTATTTGCAGGTGACTTTTATTTATCTATGTGAACAACTATATCTTTTATGTGTATTTTTCATAATTGGTTTCGGTTTGAAACAGCAAAATGTCTTGCCTTCGTTTATAATAGTAACAAGTTCGTTTTGTCGAAATTATATAAAGCTTCTTTATGTAGAATTTTAATACATAAATCGTATTTTATTTTAATGCAGTTAAATAAGTTTTAACATTTGACAAATTGGAGTTCAATAGTTCACTCACTGTTAATAAATATTTAAAATAATAATAATAAATCATTTAATATCATTTAAAAAAATTAAAATTAAAATAGGGAGATGGTGAAATTTTTTTCTTATTATTTAAAGCTTCTTTATTTGTAACTTGTAGTTGATCCGAATTTTCGATCCTAGTTGGACTCACTTCGCGTTACGGGAGTGCAAAAGAACTAACTCGGAAGAATCACGATCAGAGGATTAACGTCTATTATTAATTAAACAGGTTATAAGAGTCCGAAAAAAATATACAGAGAGTGAGAGAGAGGTCAGAGCTCCCTTTCACTCCACCGGTTGCACAAATACGCGATGTGTCGGCTCCACCTAACAAGGATATTTCTACCTGAAAACTTCAATCTCACTAGACTCCTCCCGAGCTGGCCTGGTTGATGAAGAACGAATGTTTTCAGCCCGGCGAATACCGCCTGTTTACATCCCCCGCGCTTAAATTTCCAAATTCACTCAATTTTAAAAGCATCGCTCTTTGTCGGAGTGGAGACCGGTTCAAAGATGACAACAGCAATGAAAGAGGGAGAATTTATAAGTCATTTACCTCTTTTATAGATAATCCTTAAGTGTTTTGGAGAAAGGCGTGTAATCCAATATAGAAATCCACTGATTAACACTGTGTTAATTATAGCAAACAGATGGACATTAGTTTCACACTTGAACTCGCGTTTTAGGAAAGGGAGGCGGCTTGACGCTGAGCCGGGGTCGCGCACATAAATTGACTAGGACACATGTTCGCGGGTGGGTCGACTCGTGGCCGGTCCGAATAGCGCGTCCATCCTCCCTCTGTGGAAACGGTTTGTGGAAAGCTTTTGGGAAATGTCACTGTGTTTTGAAAGGGAACGAGAAGGAGTCTTGCCGCAAGCCAAGACGGACACTCACTGAACCGGAGGACCGCAGGTGGGAGATGGAAGAACCAGTTTTCACCAGGTGGGGGAAGAAATCTTGAGGAAGGAACCTGAGACCGACCTTACCTCTAGAATCCCCCGCCCCGCGACGCCCTGCTCTTATCTCAATAATTTTAACACATTTTCCCTTTTGGAAATGGACCGGCACAACGTGGGGGCCAGGGCGAAAGACCTTCACCTACGACAGCAGCCATAAAACCGAAGATACGCGCAAGTGAAACCAGCATTGATAAGTTTTTCTCTGCGCTATCATGCAAAGAAAATGTAAGTTTATGGTTTAAGATTGAAACATTCCTATAAAACATGTTTTTGAGAATTTAATTAAATTTGGTGAACCGTTGTAAATTACCATATAACTAGAAAGTAAATATTATCACTTATACAATATAGTATTTTACCACTTTATTAATAAATATGTAATATTATAATTTTTAAATCGTAGACAGATTAGTTTACGATTAATGTCAACTCTGAAATCCTGACAGTTGATCTTATAAAATCACCTACAATGATTTTTTAAAAGGTTGATTTCTCAAGTAACTTCTCAATTTACTTACATAAATTTTTTAAAGTTAAATGTGGAAAATATCAAAATTGTGAAATAACATTAATTCGTTATCAGATTTGAATGTTATTTTTTAGCGTGAAAGAACGGAGTTGTTTAACCCCATCCGAGGAATATCGAGTACTCTGGGGTGAGTGTGTGACGTCTAAGAGTAAAAGTAACTTATTAGCGAGAATGGAGTGGATTCGACCACGCTCCGAGGTACATCGAGTACTCTGGAAGAGTGAATATGACAACAGCTATGTTTATGGCGATGTATATGTACGTATTAACCCCTAAGAAACCACGTTCCAGAAACGTCTGGAAAGTAAAAGAAAGTTATTAGCCAGAATAGAGTGGGTTCAACCCCGCACAAGAAATAACGAGTACTCTGCGTTGAGTATGACGTCTGGAGTGTAAATGTAGATGTAAGTTAAGTTATTAGAAAAAATTGAGTGTGTTCAACCGCACCAAGGAATATCGAGTAGTCTGGGCGAGACAATGTGAATAGACTTCTCTGTTTGTGGTCATACATTGTAAGTTTTCTTTCTATTCGGTATTTGACAACCGGAGGTAGAAATGAGAGTCTAGCATTTTAGGATGTTGACTGTAGATATTAAAGCAGAGAATCAGTGACCAGATCGAGACGCTCAAATGGCTGAAGTTTAAAACAACAACGCAGAGAAGCGCAAAAACAACTATTTCTCACATTTATTAAATTAAAAGAAGAATCCTTCGTGGTTACATTTATTTTTATATAATTTTTAATTTTAATTGTAATTACTTCTCATATGGTCGATCTTCTAAAAATCCGATTATTTTATATTAAATTTTCAAATTAAAATGGATGATGTTAAAAAAGGGTTAATTTGAAATTTAAAATGATTACTTTGAAGTTAAGAGACATTATTTTGACGGGAAACATTTTAAATTTATATAAACATTTATAATAATAAAATGACAAACAATTAAACATTTTTTAAAATTAAAACCAAGTGAAAATTATAGAAATTATGTTGTAGTTATTAGGTTAGATTATTTGGAAAATCGTCAGTTGTAAGAATTTAATATAGTTTCTAATGATGTTTCTTTCTAGTTCATACTTTCTTGTTTATACTCCAGTAATGAAAATGTTTTGTGAGAAACAAATTTATGAAACAGTTGATAAATCTCAAACATAGCCGCCATTCTTTACACTCCACTAAAATAAGACTGTGTGCTAAATGAAACTTAAGGGTTTTTATCCAAGAAGGAAACACCGGAAAAAGTCATTAAAATGTTTTCCACTGAAAAATAAAGTTTATGTGAGTGGCAAGGGTTTATCAATTTCTGAATTATAATTCAGAGCTGGCAAAACGATACAATTTCTTTAGCATTTTAATCTTTTTCTCTCGTACTAATAAAAAAAAATAATAAAGATTGACCTTTTACTTTTCAAAACAAGTTTTCAAACACTTAATCCAGTTTAGCTTACGAGATTACGTGTCGTTAAAAATAATAGAATTTTCTAAAAAAAATTAAACTATTGTACCGATTGAAAGCTTTGTTTATTGGTCTGCTATTGAAGGGCGTCACTGCAGACTGAAATTTGCAATAACAGAGATAAAATAGTTCGGCGATAGATGTTTTTCATTGCTCTCTAGTCCCCAAATTCGCATATGTTTAAATATGTAAAATGTTTGGCTTACTACAGCAGACAAATCCTCTGGGTACCAGTAAGAGCTTTTGATATAAGTAGTGATGACACTTGGGCCAAATTAAATTCCGTCATGCATTGTTTTCTGAGGATCTTTCGACAATATTCATTCCACATCATAATGTACTTGACCAGAACCGACTTAATGTTGAACACGACTTGGGTATCCCTTGCATGTCGCAACCTCCTCCTAAAACATTTACTCCGACCTTTCACACACAATTAAACAACTGCCTTCTCGAAAAGCTGCAGAATATGATTTAATATGAAAATATTGCAAAATTTGGCCCACAGAGGTTTACTCTGCTTAATATATCTGTACAACGCTGTAATCAGGACAATATTTTTTATTGCAATGGAAGTTATCTATATTTACAATGATTCATTAGCCAAATAAAACGTCTTCTTTTTGTCGTTCATGTCGGTCCATCAGACTACTTACTATTTATCCTTGTCAAAATTCTGGAATAATTCCTTCTCCGAAGATTATTGCTCATGATTGAAAATGCTATCCCGATCATCTGTTTGGATTCAGCTCATTTCACTCAACAACTCAAGAGCTGCGTGTAATAGCATTTTCCTTGGACAAAACCAGCATTGCTTGGGTGTCTTTCTGTATTTACAATGAACTTTCGATCGATTCTGGCACTCGTGCTTGGTTTGAAAATTGACGTACATCCTCTCGCAACTGAGATAATGTCTGACGACCGACAGTTCCGATTCCGTCAGGGAACTGAATTTTCACCTTATTTACGCAATGAAGCAGATTCCTCAGGTACGCATACTTGGGCCGTTTCTATTTTCAATATACACTGTAGATATCCTGCACATGTTAACATCTCAACACAAATATGATAATACTGCTATTCTTACGCGTTATTCGGACCTCTCCATAACCAACCATTAATTACAATAGCTGAATGAATTAAATAACACACTAAACCTGACGAAAAGCGTAGAGATAAATTTTACTCTGCCTAAAAGTACGTTTCCCCTAGGGAGGATAAATGGAATCCAATTTCTAATGGCCTTGTGCCTTATCTTGGACTTTTCATGGATAAATGATTGACCTGGAATTCCCACACAAAACTCAAAATCTACTAGCAAAACAATTCCCGCTTCTATCCATAACAGAAATTCCTTGAAAAAAGATGGAAGCGAAAGTGGTCCCGATACCTACTCAATGGGTAACGTGTTAACCCAAAAGACACAATCAGCATAAATCCAAACTATTTGCTTAATCCAATATTTGTAGTGGTAAATAACAAATAAATGTAATAAATAAGTTTTTATGTACATGTCTTTTGCAACAATTTAGTATCGTAAGCAGGAACTCTCAATCTGAGAACTAGAAGGCTTCTTTCTTAAACAATCTCCTTCGAAATATTCTTAGATAAACTAAATATGTCGTCTTTCTTTCCCGCAGGACAATTAACCAAGCTGGGAATAGTAATTGACGAAAGCACAACGGGCGGAAATACTAAGCAAGCCCATTTGTCGAGGCTTTCAGGCGAATCTATTTTCTTCACTTATTACATTTAATTGATTCTTGGTATTGCTCAACGTTTCGAAGCGCCGCCTAAGGTAATAATTTGACAGGTGAGCACTGCCCCGGGCTGAAACCACCGGACGTTGCTGCTGAGGATTCACTTTCAAGAAGACACGATCAGACTAGAAAAAAAACTTTGAATAGATCCGACACTGGATACTACTACAAAATTCTATTTAAATATACAATCTAGAAAGTATGTACGAACAATCACACAAAATATATTTAAATATACCTGTGCAATTTGGTAGTCTAAAAATGAAAGTGTTTCTTAAAATAAATAGTTGGAAATGATAAAACTGAACTAAGCCGTATGTAATTTAAAAATAATTCCTAACTATCTCACGCTCGCTATTTTTTTCATATGTGACACCTTCAATCTGTTTTTCTATGGCTCTCTTTCGCAATTTCTGTAGATCTATTTATTTACATGGCTAAAATCTATCTGTTTATATATCTATCTATTTCAATCAAGCTAACCCTTGTAAGCCTTCAACGTCGAGCTTATTCTTTCTCCCTTCTTCCTCCCTCTTTCGCTTTCTTTCTTTTTTCTTTTTCCCTATCAATCTTTCATTTGTCAAAATTTCAGACTGGTTTTCTATGTCTCTCTTCTTTCCATCTATCTATTTACTTGGCTATATATTTATTGATCTAACTATTGAATTATTTCAACCCTACTCTTGCTTTTTTTGTAAGCTAAAACCTCTCGCGATCATTCCTCCTTCTTCACCCACTCTCACTCTTTCTCTTTCTTGTCTATTTGTCTCTTTTTCTTTTATCATTTTTCATGCCGTTAGAATGTGCTCTAGGTTGCTTTCTCTCTAGGTTTACATATCAATTTTTTCTATCTATCAATTTGTTTGAATCATTCCTCTTTTTTGTTAACTTATTCTTTTCCCCTGTCTACTGTCTAGCACATAACTGAACATTTGGAAAAAATACGAACAGAGCGAGAGAGAGAGCGAGAGAGAGAGAGAGAGAGAGAGAGAGAGAGAGAGAGAGAGAGAGAGTCATTACAGATGGAAAAGTTAACTCTAACTAATCTACCTTTTATGGTTTTATTTGTGTATATAGATGAAAATTGATCATCAGTGTACTGTATAAATTTGCATATCGTTGTCATTCGCCAACCGCTTCAAGTATCGATCTTATCAGTGACGGTCCTCTTCTATACGATTCTACATTGCCCAACAATGATAAAAAATGATATTCCATTAAAATGTCCTTCTTGGCAGTTTTGCATTTTATATATACTAATTAAAATATCAAACATGGATTCATACATAAGCATTTTCGTGCGTATTTCAGAAACTCAATAATGTTAAGATATTTTTTACACATATGTTCAGGGCGATAACTAGTTTCCTTCAAGAGATCATTGTATTTTGTTTGGTAATTAATAATAGACAACTGTAAAAGTTAGAACATGTATCAACATCTGGAGTAACTATATTAATTTTAGTATGGTATTAATTTGATCAATTTCTTTTTAAATAACGGAACACGAGAATTAATATGTGAGGGAGAGGGTCGAAGGAGGGAGGGTGAGAGGAGATAAATACATTTTGGTGGGCTCCGGGTCGGACTAATGTACTGCGATTTTTCAGCTCAATTGAAATATAAGCTGCCGTATGAGATCCACCGGCATTTGTACACGTCCCAAAAAGCAATTTAGCCACACCGCACCAATATCCAATCATGCGATTGTTTTAATATCACGTACAATTCGAGGCTTGGAACGGAAACTTGTTAACCTGGTACCAACATTGCTTTTCCTCGTTTTTAAATCAGAGGTTAAGGCTTGAAACGCAATCAGGTCGTCCCACATTATGAGAACTATCCGTTCCAAAACCTAATCAGTTCATTAAATCAATTTATAATATATTACACTTCGGGTTCGACCGCTTCGGTGTACACCTCATACCAAAGGCATTTTCTTAATTATTACGTCCAATCGAAAAATTCGAAGACGAAATTAATTGGATTTCTCCCTGTGGAACTTTTGCTTTGAAAGGAAGAAAAACACACAGGCGGCAGTTCCTCTAATTGAATTGCCTGTACTAATACTAGGGTTTTGTTGGGATCAGGTCATCGTTTTTAATTCACCCGAAGGCCAACGTACTGCAAATCCTCGGATTTATCATTATCCTGGACGTGGCTGTCTCGTATCATTACTATTCGGCATTAAATGTTTTTAATGCGGTATATCGAAACTTAAATAAAAAGAGAAAGAAGGACGGGGAGGATGGGTGTAATCTATTACAGGTTTGTTGCCTGCTGTTTGTTTTGTCTTTACAATACTTCCATGGGAATCATCTTCAATTATTTCTTGTAAAAGGTGTAAATTATGAGTATTTGACTATGCGGGAAAACGTGTATTTTTACTTTTTAGAATCACGTAAATATTCTCCCGTAGCGGCTTGCGGTGAAATAAATATTCTTAACTATGTATTTTTTTTCAATGAACACCTTCTTGGAAATTTTACTATATGACTTTATCATGCTGTCTTACTAAACCCAAATTTTAGATATTAACTTTAAAAACCATTTTATGTGGTTCACAAAGTGAAACTCAAATAATGCCGCTTTCATTAAGCAATAATTGAGTTTAGACACAAAGTGTCTACGTTAAAACCATTTAATTACAGTTCCGTCAAGAAAAGAAAATCAAAACTTGTCTCATAAAAGTTATTTTCTTTCCCACAAAAGATCAATATGGAGAAAAAAACAGTGGAGAAGGTGGTTTCCACGACAGCTATACATATATATATATATATATATATACACATATATATATATATATACATATATATATATACATATATATATACATATATATACATATACATATATATACATATACAGGGTGAATTGCTACTCGTGCTACAAACTTCTCCAGTAGATTCTTCACCCTAAAATGAACAAAAAAGTTCATATTGTCCATGGTCCGATTCTCAACCATTTCAGAGTAATTTCGCTTTTTATCGATTTTGAAAGATATCACGTCCTGGCGTCGGAAAATCGTGATATCTTTTAATCTAAACATTTCTCTTAAAATCTATAAGCACCGTTGAAATCCCCGTTAATTTTTAGAGAGAATCAAAATCATAATTCCATTGAAATTTTTTAATTTAATTTAATGCCCATTTAGTATGTAATGCTTAAGAAGTTTACAAACAGCTAGAAGGTCAAGGAAGAAAGACCCAAACGTTTTGCCACCTTCATCTTCTTATTGAAAAATTAACGGGGATTTCAACGGTGCTTATAGATTTTAAGAGAAATGTTTAGATTAAAAGATATCACGATTTTCCGACGCCAGGACGTGATATCTTTCAAAATCGATAAAAAGCGAAATTACTCTGAAATGGTTGAGAATCGGACCATGGTCAATATGAACTTTTTTGTTCATTTTAGGGTCAAGAATCTACTGGTGAAGTTTGTAGCACGAGTAGCAAGTCACTCTCAAACATTAGCAATCCTTGAACCACCATTTTTTCTCTTTTTGTCATCAACATCTTGGTCTCACAACCACTAAATAAGAAAATGACGAGTGCGTTGGAAGCGTTATTAAATCAGGTAGTTTTCCTCAAATTTGCTGCCTTCTGAGACTAAAATTAGAAACTCTGGATTACTTTATACACTTTCCGATTTACACAATTTTCCACTCTTTTTGTAGTTCTGGCTGAAATAAAACACAAAAAATTAGCCCAAACATTTTGCCACCGTCATCTTCTTATTGAAAAATTAACGGGAATTTCAACGGTGCTATTAGATTTTCAGAGAAATGTTTAGATTAAAAGATATCACGATTTTCCGACGCCAGGACGTGATATCTTTCAAAATCGATAAAAAGCGAAATTACTCTGAAATGGTTGAGAATCGGACCATGGACAATATGAACTTTTTTGTTCATTTTAGGGTGAAGAATCTACTGGAGAAGTTTGTAGCACGAGTAGCAATTCACCCTGTATACATACATATATGTACATATATATACATACATATATGTACATACATATATATTGCCCAACCATCGGCCTACTTATTTACTATTTATCTATCTGTCGTTCTTCTTTAAATTTTTTCTTTCGTACTTTCGTTTTTGTTACATTACACCTGTCGCTCACTCTTTCTTTCTTCTTCTATTATATTCTTCATCCCTCTCATTTTCTTTATATCTTTCTCTGACTTTATCAATAATCTGCACGCATAGATCACATAAAAGAACAATGGAACAAGTGGAGAAGGTTTCCACGAGACCTCTTCGTTGATAGTTTCCATTTAGATAGTTGTACTTTCTCCTCTCTCTCTCTCTCTCTCCCTCACACACAGACACACACACACTTTTTATTTTTCTATCTCTCTGTCATGCTCGCTCTTTATTTATTTTTTCATATGTCTCTCCTTCAGTCTGTTTTTCTATGCCTGTCTTGCAATATATTTCCATCCATCTTTCTATTTATCTATCTGTCTCTTTTCGATCAATCTATTTCCATCATACTCCCGTTTTTGTGTCATTATACACTTTCAGAGGTGGCTTGTGGCGTACACCCTTTATATAAATTTATCTACCTGCCAACGTAACCATTTGTTTATCTATCAATCTATCAGTCTATCAACACCTCTTTCAAATTATACTCTTCAATGTCAAAGGCAGTCTCCCTGTCACCTGTTATGGCGACTGATTAAATTTATATGTACGATTTAGAAGTGCTATCACTGGATATCTTCTTCACTCAATTTATTTAGTTTTGCAAAACAATAATAAAAAATTTTACTGCGCCTCAGGCAGATTTTTGCTCTATAAATAATACAATATATATAGATTGAATGGAAATAGTTTTAACCATTTCCATATATCTGAAAGACCCAAATGAAGGTTTAGTTTGTTGACATAACATAATAGGAGATATATGATGTAAATCAGCCAGAAACGAAAGCTGGGATCACGGGACAAAAGAGTAGCCAGGGAGTATAAAGGATTAGCATACCGGGAGCCTTCAACGGCCTTCATTTTATTTTATCATTTCCAGAGTGCATCCTTGCCGTAAGGATAGGATTCCTTTTTTTGCAGAACGTTTTATTTACAGCATCTTGTTAACTGCTAGGGGAAAAGAGGATTATGAGGGTTCTCGGCCGCGCGTTAAATCGTTCGGGAGGTCGAAATTTTATCGAGGAAACGCTTCATCCCAGTGGCTCATTAACATGCACGGAGCGAAACTTTAGGCCTCTTACCTCAATTCTGACATTTTAAAAATTCCGGCCGATTTGCCTATTACCCGGGATGGTACTTTTAAAATATCTCCGTGGGGGGAAACGAGTTCTTCTACACAGGATTGCCGACAATCATGATTTTTAGTGACGCACCGATTCGTTGCAGATGCCGAAGTTTATGAACGTTTCATATGTCTTAAATTGTAATAATCTCCATCGTTAATTTTTTTCCTCTAGATTTTTTTACATAAAAGATTATTAAATTCGCTCGTTTTTCCCATGAGGATCAGTTAAGAAATAGGTATCTGAGACCTATTTGAAATGGTCGAACACATCAAAACTCCAACTTGCAACTCACACATCAACGGCAGGTGAAAATCTAAAAACCTTTTGGATGTTTTTTTGGTATTTTAGATGTTTCACTAAATTCAAAAATGTTTTTACGTATTGGGTAAAATTTATGAAGCGATAAGTATTTGAGATCTAATTGAAATAGTCGAATACACCAAAACTCTAACTAGCAACTTACACCTCAACCGGTAGCTTAAAATCTAACACTTTTTAAAAAACCTTTTAAAAAACTTCTATTTTTTGAAGTTTTTGATATTCTAGATGTTTCACTAGTTTTGTGATGTTTTTTCCATATTTGGTACAATTTTTGAAGCGATATGTATCTGAGATCTAGTTGAAATATAGAATACATCAAAACTCCAACTCTAAACTCACACCTCAACCGGTAGGTGAAAATCTAAAAACCGGTTAAAACATTTACTTTTTCGGATTTTTTGTTATTTTTGATGTTTCACTAGTTTTTAAACTTTTTTTTACATATTTGGTACCATTTCTGGAGCGATAGGTATCTGAGAAAATAGTCGAATACATCAATACTCCAACTCGCAACTCACACCTAAACCGGTGGGTGAAAACCTAAAACACATCCCCTTAATAAATGCACTTTTTATGTTCTCCCAGCTTTATTTCATGACAATAAATATCAATATTCTGACCGTCCCGTAAAAGATAAAGGTTTCCGTCTCGAATTAATCATTTGTTCAAAGTCTGTCAAGCCTAAAGACTTACTGAATTATTTGATTTATCCAGTTTTGCTTGCGCTGAGGATCAGATATAAAAACTATATTTAAAAACGCGTTTTGTGGTCCGAAAAAATGTAGCTACCCCCTTAATAAGTATACTTTCATGTTCTGTTAGTTATTATTTCAGGAAACTAAAAAGGATTATATCTAAAGATTCTGTATATTGGCTAATTTTGGCTATTACGAGATTTAACTCCGCTTTTTACTCAATATTAATTGTCGATTTAGTTTAAGTTAGTTAATTAGTTAAGTTAGTTTCAATTCATTCTAGCCTTATTTGGTCCTAGTCCACACACCCATTTTTATCCTGCAAAAGGAAATAGTTTCTCGTCTTAATCTATTATTCAAAGTCTGTTAGGCCTAAAGACTTACTGGAAAATACATATATTTCACTCGAGGGTGAATGTGTGTATATTATGGATTTAAAATAGTTTCTTTATTCTCAAATGTTTATTTGTATCAATTTGCCGATTAAATTGATATCAACGAAACGTCAGATATTATCCTAAAAAAATAATATAAAAAAATTTAAAAAATTTATAAAACTGTTGGAATACTTCAAGTTTGTGGCATTTAATATTTTTATGACGACATAAAACATTAATCACCACAAGTCTTCGATTTGAAATCATACAGCCTTACACGATTCAAGGCATTTCTAAGTAACGTTAAACTACCTTTCATTATCCATTAAATACCATTATCCATGAAATTGGAAACGTTTTTAAGTTAAAACAGCTGAAGAGGAGGAGCGGCTAGCACCCCGAAATCGATATGTGTAATTTTTTTTTTTTTTTTTTTTTTTTTTTTTTTTTTTTTTTTTAAATATAAAACTGTGTTTTTGGTTGTGTCCTTCTGTGGAATGTAATAATAATAGTTTTTGAGATAATTTAAGGCAAATGCTTGTTTTTACAATTAAAATGTAAAAATTTTACATTACATTACATTTTTAAAGCTTGTTTGAAGTTTTATGGTAGTAAATTCAATAAAAACCAATTTAACCAAACGTATATTAAGTATGTTGATTAACGTCGATGTTCTTGTAATTCGGCTTTTATGTCACGATCCATCGACTAGCAATTATTTACATTTATATAGCTTATAGCTTATTATTATCCCTTATCCTATCGGAAAACGCGACGACCCACCGATAATTCCGCCGAAGTTAAGATCTAAGGGATGTCAACAGCCAAATCATTTAGCCCCAAAGTGTTGTGGGCCAATCTAACCAACGTTTTTTTTTTATTCGCTTAACAAACTATTACCTTACCTGGATAATGTGGTCTAAGAATTTTTAAAATTGGAGCATTAGTAAAAAAATACTGAATTAAGAATTTCTACTCCAGGAGCGAGCGCCATTTCGTTTAAACGCCGACCACTACCTCTTTCCGTAGCGTATTACCCGCAATATCAAAGTGGGGAAAATTACTAAGAAAGGACTCAAAACAATGCAAACAGGTTCCCATCAAGACAGAGTATCCTTTCCGGAAAGGTTCATTGTGGTAGAATCTATAGGAAATGCAAAGTAACGATGAACGTCACTTTTGGGGAACTACATCAGAAAAACAACGCCATGAAACAAAGGCTTTTTGACACAAAACGGACAAAATCTGTCAACTCGTTTAAGATGTGTGCGTTTCAAATTTTTTATGCGGGAACGTAAAAGGTCTTTAAACATTTTTATGGGAGCTTTTCCGAAAATAGCTATTACATTTGAAGAAACAAATTATTAAATACTAGAAAATGTATTCAAACATTTTCTTGCTGTAGATTTTTTTTTCAGACGAAAAGTTTCAAAAACGCTCGTGTTAAACTTGGGGGTAATAATAATAGATGTGCACTAAATTTAATCAAAAATGGTTCAGTAATTACTGAGAAAACGTCCCTTTTAGGTTAACCGTTCCGCCCCCTCCAACCTTATAAATACTACCCGCAACACTTCCGGGTCCGCTTACTGTGTGGTGAAGTACTGGATGTACTTCGATCAGGATAGCTTGATTCAGACTACATAACTAATCTAATTGGGGGTGTCGATGAGCTTATTCCGCTATAGACCCTCTCACACTTCACATTGACGCTAATAAATACTTTCATTCTCAGAAAACACAAAATGAAATATTTTAAAAGCACTATATTCTAAAACAGGCCTGTTCTCAATCACACATCACATGTCGGGTTGCGTCGCTACACGCTCTATATGGAGACAAGAGTGACACCTTTAATTAAGGTACTTAATTACCTTGATATTCCTCTTCTCTGAACTTTAGTTAGAACATAGTGAAATACTAAAACTATGTTATTGTAAAAACACCAGAAGCATTAAACAAAGTTAAATAAAAAAGTAAATAATAATTCCTTTTCATAAAATTGAGAATTTTTTGATCCTCAGAAGAACGGATGAGTCATTCTGGCTGATTACACAGGACCATTTATAAGATAATCACTCAAATGGATAAAGTGGACTTTCCTTAATTCCTTTATCTCCCATCAATGGAGCAATTGGAGTGAAATCCTCATTAGTGAAAAATGGACCGATGCCGGGGCTGAGAGCGAGCCCTCTTAAAGTCCGAGTTATTTGCATGATTGCAAAATAAAATAATCGGGATGAAATTGAGGATTTGAGTCAATTTACTTCCTATTTAAAACACTTAAAATCGACCGTTTTGAAGAAAATGTCCATCTCATTTGGCGATGAATGCCCTCGTTCGATTCGCCTCGCCGTTTTCACGGGTAAATTGCTAAATTTACCTAAACACAAGGCAATGTCGAGATCGAAATTTTGATTAGGCTCTATGCCATATGTTTAATTAACAATATTAAATGTTTTCTGTTTAGAACATTTTTCTCAGTTGACTCATTTAATAATAATAAGGCTTTTAGGTAATATTATATGCATATTTACACAGGTAATAACACGTGGTTTCTCATCCTAATACTCTGAGTATAATGATAAAAACATACATTCCTTCAATACTGAGCTCGTTCTCTTTAACAAATATCGATTTTACATTATATAATAAATAATTATCAAGTCCTATTAGTTTCCTTCAGATTTAAATTTGCAGCGTTAGTTTTTATTACCACTTTACTATACAACAATTTTTAAATGTCAGTTATGTTTTAAGTTCAGAAATACAAAAATTCACATTAAAACTTTGTGCTAATTAATAATTTACACAAAGTACAAACAATCAATATGAACATTTAAAGCATAATGAAAGTATGAAATATACAGTAAAAGACAGAAAATATTGTCAATATTCCCCCAACATTACAAGACGATGTTCATAAATATATTTATTCAAAATTCATTGTCATGGATTGAAATTGATCAATATTTCTGTGGACATTACTGTGTTAAATTTATAATACTGGCTGTCCTGTATGAGATAATCGGACGGAAGGGAGTAGGTATTTCGGTAGAACAGATTGTATCGACGTTTTCTCGTGCAAAAATGGCTCCAATGACTTAATAAGTTCCAATTTCATCGAAATGATAAAATAAGAAGTAAATTTTATTTGCCTTAACCATTCATTTACCAAGCTTGGAACACGTTTCGTTTCAGCAAAATCAATAGTAATGTGCTAATAATCCAGGAGGTACTTGAGTTTTATATATATGTAGATATTATTCTTCTCCTGGAATTTAAATGCAATTCGAACTACTAAGTTTGAAATTTCACGAGCAAGCTTAGACTATCGAATAAGCGGTTTTTCCTTTTTCTATCCGGACCCTGCAGTGATTTGAAATTAATCCATTTATCTTTTAGCGTTAAGTGGGCTTCCTTCGCCTCCTCATAAATGCTTCGCATTAGGGCGGATTTACATACATATGCGTCATCTGCGGCGAAAAAAGTCGACGGAGGGATGGCGAACAGCATTGACGCGAATTTGCATAGTCAGGGGAAGAAAGAACGAGTTCCACTCTGCATTTTGTCCACGAAGTATCGGAACTGACCTGGCAATTTATGAAGACGACGTTTACGGCCCGTGTAACCTCGCCGGGCTATCCTTCCCCTTAGCGGTCCAGTTTCTTCTTTAATTTAAACAATTTACAAATTAATTACCGCCAATCAATTCATCGATATCTTCTTCTGTTCTGGCCCTTTTAAGGAATAATCACTTTGTGTTTTAATATTAATGAATATTTATACCATACACCTACAGGAAACTACTTTTTTATTATTTTTCTACAGTTATTTAAAATTTCGTGTTTAACACACCGAAAATTAAATTTGAGATATTTCTCGGTCGTGTTATACAATCATTTTCTTCCTTCCCCCTATTATTTTTTGATTAACGGTGCCTAATGCTCTTATTCTAGAATCATGATCCAATGTTTCGAAATGATCATAGTTACTTACGTTAGATCAGATAATACGACCAGAAAAAAGGACAAAGATTTAGTCATTTGGGATACCTTGGAGTAAAAGCCCACTGGTCAGCTAGTAAAGTATGAAATTTATTTAAACAAATAAAAAGAGCAGAAGAAGGTGCCATCTATTGTCCAATATATTACGATAAATTTATCTTTTTTTAATTGATAAAAAGCAAAAGCCATTATAGCCTTTTTCCATCAAAAGAACTTTTTTCATTTCAATTAACCTTTTGTATCTTCAATTAAAATTAATACTTTCTAACTTTGAAAAGCCCTTTTGAACTCTTTCATTATTTCATTTAAAAAACTTAGATGTAGAAGAAGTATGAAATATAAGCCTTTAAAGAAAAATTTCAATGTATTATAGAATTAATTATATAAATAAAAAAATGGGTTCTTATCTAAAATTCCACTTAAGTTAAAAGTTCTATCAAATTAAATTGTTCTTCTATTAGTTCCAGATTTTTTTAAAATTTAAAATAATTGATTTATGAAATACTTATTTTATATTTTAAAACTAGAAGTAAGAGAAGAATCATTTTTTTTATATTTCATTTTGTACAATTTTTAATTTTAATCGAAAATAATTGCATATGGTTGTTTAAAAAAATTTTACTTACACTACTTGTACTTCTTAACATATCCTAAGTTTACTTTTTACTTTAAAAAAATAGTAAATTAGGGTTTTGAAGTAAGAACGGAAGTCAATTTGAAATTAAAAACAGTTAATTTAAAAATAAAAAAAAGTTTCATTTGTTTTTCAAAGATAACCTATACCCACCGTTTGAAACTGTTTCAATCCAGGTGAAAAATGGTATTTAGAAAAAACTCCTATTTTAATAACTTACTCCCCTGCACTAACGAGTTGAAAGAAGGGGGAGCATAAATTACGTTTTATGGTGGAATTAATACAGTGTGGAATAACCGATTCAGGGTGCTATCCACACAGTGGATACAATGTTACCGTTTTAACATGGAAATCGCGGCAAACACCGGAACGTTTTTCCTCTTCTTAACTGGCTATTTATATTCGCAGTGATTTGCTCTCCCGGCCGACACACTGGGGACACTCCTAGTTCGTGAGATATATGTACTTATACACGATCGAAATTCTCCAACATCCAACATTATTTGCCCTAGGTGGCTAAAAAAATTTATGATTAATTATAATTTCATGTTGTAAAACCGACAAGACAAGCTGTCGAATAAATTTCGATTGTTATTTAGTCTTAAGTCGTAATAAATTTTCTTGTTGAAATATTTTTATTCTTCCAGAAACCTTGGTTTCTATAAAAGTCGTGTCATACTTAATCTGCGTATTAAAAACTAAAAGCCTGTTGAATCCAACGAATTTTTGATATTAAATTAGCATAAAAAACTTAACACTCGTATTTCGTATTTTACTTGAAACTATAAGAACTTTGATCGTTATATTAATTACAACATACTTATTTTAATGCAAACCTAACGTACTGTTAGATAGTAAGAATGATGTTGGAATCAGCAGATCAACGGGATAAATAGGATTGGACCAACAATGACCCCCTGTGTTACGCCCACTTGGATCAGTCTCATCTCTGAGAAAACATTGCCACACCGTACTTAGAAGCAACGTTCTGTTCGATTGTTTTTTATGATTAGGTAATAAGGAGTGATATAGGAACTGCCTTGTTTTGACGTGAAGACCTAGGTGCCAGACCCTGTTCATAGCTTAGCGTGTCTAAAAACAATCCCAACCATTCTGTACTCTCAAGCAGAATTCTGTCAAAAACCCTTAAGCGTAGGTGAATTTAAATAACCTCTTGAAATAATAATAACTGAGTGAAAGGAACTATTCGTTATTATGCTGACTGCAGAAACGTTTGACCTCTATCCGGGAGCAACCCATAAAAGTTTATTTTACATTTTGCCAATACTAAACAGTTTATTATCCAAGGGCCACGTAACATTTGACTTCCCGCGGATACTTACAATGGATTTGTTCGTTTTTTTTAAACCTGGATCCGGGAGAGACACTCCCCTGTGGTACTAAAAACTTTTATGACCTTTTTTACTCCAAAACGAAATTTCCACATGTACTTTGAACCGCAAATACAAATAGTTTTCAAAAATAACTGTTTAGCTTACTTTTTCTTGTATAACCTTTAGAAACTCTGTCTCTCACTCTCTCTCTCTCTCTCTCTCTCTCTCTCTCTCTCTCTCTCTCTCTTAGTGTAGATATATATGTATGCTACACTCGCCCCTGATTCGGGCTCAATAAGCAGTAGTGGTAGTGTCGCCGTCATTTCCATGTAAAACCGTATCGAGTTGCAGGACGCAGAATGATGATAAATCATAATGACGCGGATGTTAAAAAAAAAGTTGATAGCTATTCTTTTGTCGATAAAGCCCAGGCCTATCTGCCTGGGACATTGTTTAATAGACACGATCTGCCTAAAAGACGGTCGAATATTGCCCAAGGCTTATACGAATCTTTGGTTATGCCTATGCCTATAGATACTAACCCCTGACTCATACTAGATCATAGCAATCTGTATGCCATATATAATCGGCATTAGCTTGGATCACTTTCTCCGAGCATGCCCCATCGACTTTTTGAATTGAAATTTTCTTATCAAATGTGAATTTTGGGATCGTTGACTGACAAGTTTCCCCACAATTTGTCCGCCTCAAGTTCATCCCGAAAGTTTAATCTTTTTACGCGGGTAGGCTATTAGAGCCTCGCATTAGCCTGTGAATTGTACCTCTAACCTCTACATAATGAAGAAAGGAAATGGTGGAGTGGAAGACTTCCAGGGCAGTGGGGTTGTACTCATTGCCCCCGTAATGTTCGGCCATAGTAGTCTCACGATCCAGACCGCACTCAGCTGTATTATATTTTCCCTTCAAATTACTCATACCTATGTATGTTACAGGTCGAACAACTGCTGAGTATAACCATCATTGGATTTTAACTCCAGTTTTTCTCACAAATGCATCAACAAAAGGTTTAGACTTTATATATGTGTAACCAACATTTCAGTATGAAATATATATACATATTACATATATATAATTATACAGACACTTATGTTTTGGATTTATATTCCAAAAGTCACATAGTGCGCACAATTTTTAACGATCATACAGTATACANTATATAATAATGAATGTATATTATTTTAAAAAAGTTTAAAATATTTAACAAATTCCAATAATGTACTGAAAAGAAACAAAGCATCACCTATTTCCTCAAGTAACATTTTCATAACGAAATCCAAAAGATTTCTGAAAATGATATATCTTTCTAGTCAAAAAATAAAGTATATTGCCAAATTGTTCACCAGCTCTTTTACGGTTGAAATTATTTAGATTAAACTCACAATCTTTTGATTTTATGCCGGCACGGCCCTCAGAGACTTTCAAAGCCCCCGAGCCCGGCCTGGCTTATCCGCATGCCCTTCCAATTCACAAGCGATTATTACTTCCCAAAAATGGGAAAGAGCCGTTAAAAATGCTCTCCCTTCTTCCATGGCCAGTTGCTTGTATTTCAGCGGGGCGAACGTTGAGGGCGATATAGCTTTTAGAGGCCCAGTGGGACGCGGGGAACATGCCTTTAATGGTTCATAACTTAGAATAATGCTCGTGAACCTGTGCTCCGTAGGACAATGTTGCTGTAAAATAAAAAAATAAAAAACACGGCGTGGTGAATTTCATTAAGGGGCGAAATTTTATCACACCAGGCCATTTTGCACTCGAAGCACATGAAACGATGAAACTTCCATATCTGTCGAAATGGCCTACATACGATATAAATAATCTGCAATTTATAGCTTATCAAATAAATTAATTTCACTTGAAATATTGCAAGGAAATCTGGAGTTCGAACAAATTAAGAAGGGGCTCAAAATAAAATTATTGCAAATGGTTTAAAGCTCTTAGTTTTTCTCTGAGAATGGATGCACACAAGTGTTTTAACTGATTCAGACTGATCACTTTTCCGGATTCGTTTATTCTTTAATGTTAACGTTTTCAAGAACAATTCCTTCTATTATTATTATTGTTGAACCAAGCGTTGTTCAATTGTTGGAACGAAATAAGCTGTTCTAACATTATATACCTTTTAATTGTAATTAATTTTGATTCTAAGGAAAGGTGGCCGATGGTTGGGCAATATATATATATATACTCACACACACATACACAACCGCGTTTAGGAAGAGATAACTATATATTATGCGATCAGATGGGCAAAGCCGAACCATTTTTTACATGAAACACTTTTCGACCTGGTATCAAGCAAAAGGAACGTACAACAGGCCATAAGAGGCAGGAAGACTCAGAGCGGCTGTGGAAGTCAAGAAAGGATGCTGAAGGATGCTGACATGGACTTTCCCCTCGTATATCGGGGGATATGGCCAAATAATAGAACCGTACGTTAACAAAAGAGATTTTCTCGCCCTGATGACGAAGTACCCAGATTTTCACAGATAAGTTAAACACGCCAAAGGGTGTGAGCTATCTCAGACGTTATAAGTCTTATTTTGTCTTAAAGTTATCATGCTGAGACTAGTTAGATTCTACATATCTATGTCTATGTATGTGCTTGAGGTACATTAATGTTGTTTGTTTTCACTGTAAACTGAATTCGTGTGTACTGAAAGTTTTTGAAAATAGTTAAGTTTGTACTATTATTGCATTAATTTCTTACATTGTTTTTAAGTATTGAGTTTAGGCCCGCATACTGTCTATGTTGTAGGTCTTGTTTGTTTAATATTTTATTACATTAAATAAGAAGCTGATATAACTTTACTAATTTGTGAGTTTTATTTATACTCAATAAAGATCACTTACATACTAAATGCATTCATAATAAACAAAATAATATTTTTAAACCCAAGCTATGGGGGTTGTGTATGGACTGATTACGTCCATCTTCTGCCTTAGAACTGGAACGCTGTCCTTCGGCTGTCCATATTTTTCGAGTCGTGTTTTATGTTTCGACTGCGCAACAGAATGCGAGCGAGGGGTCTAGGAAGGTGAGGACCCTCCCTAATTATATTGGGTCATTACGGAGGATTGGCTTTCAGAGCACGTCCTCCGGTAGTGGTGATCACCCCACTCCTTCATATCCCGAATATACACCCGAAAGGTGCTGCCGGCGAAGGGGAGCGGCCTGGGTATTAAAACCAGGACGGGTTCTACGTACACATAGAAAAAAGGGGGAAAAGTGTACCAAACTAATTGTGCCGGTGTCCGGAATTACCTCGCTGTACCTATCCGTCTGCCATTTCCACCGTTCAACGACAAATAGTCGGAAACATTCCCGCAGCGAAGAAAAACCGGTTGAAAAATACATGATTTGTTACATTTCTTTGAAACACGGACCGCACAGATAGAAGGTATTTCACCACGCTAAGCACACCACCCTTTTCCGCCAAATATCACAAAAAACAGGCGGATGTTGTTAAGAAAATTACAAATTAATTTACATACGGACAAATAATTTTCTATTTATTAAAGCTAATTAGTCGGAAATACGTAAGCATAATATGTAGATTGTATTGTAAGACGCCTCTTCGTCAGATCCACTCGGGACTCCGAACAGATAGACACTTTAAAGTAGTATCCTTGTGTAAAGTTATAGTTTATATTGAATAAACGTTATTTTTAAAAAATTAGTTTCTTACATCGAAACCATAACTGGCGCAGTCGGTAGGACACCTGCGGAGAAAATTAGAGAATATAATTTTCTTCAATTCAATTGTTTACCTCAAGGACCAATCAGTCGAAGAGACTCTACACAGGAATTCACATGGAAGCGTGTCACCTAGTACTGTGAGTTGATTAAAAAAAAACTTTTATAAATTTTGCCATTGCCATTGCCACCAACAAAATAGGTCTTATAAGAGATTTAAGAAAACAGTTTTCACGTAAATTTCAAGTTAAAAAAGGGATTGAAAAAATTTGTAAAATTAAACATAAGGCACATACAATTAGTACAGAATTTCATAAAATCATGAATCCCCCGTTTCCAGAAATGTTAAAAAGTGAGTATCTCAACATGATACCCACTTTTAAGGGCAAGCCTGAAGTGTTAGCAAGGTTCATTGGTGTTTGTCAAAACTTAATTGACAAATTTTATACACTGACGAATCCGGGAGATTTTAAAAATGAGTATTTATTAGCAAGTATCAATTCGATAATTCAGGGACATGCGGCGGAAATAGTCTTCAACTCAGACGCAAGTAGTTGGCCTAAAATAAGAAAGGCATTGTTATAACCAGTTACTCAGACAAGAGGGACATTTACACCCTAGTGCTTGAACTTTCGGAACTAAAACAAACTAACGAGAGTCCATTTCAATTTGTTGAAAATATTCAAAAACTTTTAAATTTACAAATTAGTTATCTCAATATTGTAAAGCTGACACTCTGGGTGAGTTCTGTAGGAAATTAGGTTTAAGGATTTTATTAAAGGGATTAAGAGAACCCATGAGTTCTCTTTTGCAAGCTAGAAACCCCTCAGATCTTAATGAAGCGCTCAATATGCTTACTAATCATCTTCAGCACCAATCCACTCAAGTATCCAAAGGTTTTGGACAGGTAAGGAACACAAAAGCGTATACACCTAGACCGTTCAGATACCCACAACATCCACCATTTTCGCCACCACAAAAACATTACCCTCGACAAAATTTTGTATACCCTAACGAAAGGAACTACCAACAAGGAAACCCAACACCAATGAGTATTTCCACAACACACTCGCGGACCACACCACACATTTCAAAAAACTCACATCTGTACCAAATAACAACGAATGAGGAGCAAAATAGATCCCCTAAATCAAACTCAAGTCTCTCGAACAATCGGCTACCGTATTTCATAGATCCATTGACGAAATCAAAAATTTTGATAGATACGGGTAGCTCTAGATCGTTCATCAATCCTAAATTTGCTAAAGTTCATTTCAATACACCCTTAATAAGAAACCCATTCGAAGTTTAAACAGTTCATGGAATTAGTAAAGGCAGCCATAGAATTAAACTTAATACGTAAATTTTGAAAGGAAAATTCTTGACATTAGAATTATTCTTATTCAACTTCCACAATAAATTCGACATGCTGTTCGGGTTAGATAGCATGAAAATATTAAATTAGATTTTAATAAGAATGTAATAACAGTAGCGAATAAAAATTATCGCGTACAGTACTACGAAACTGATAAAGAAAGACGAGCGGAGGAAGATTTAACATCTGTTGACTCGTCAAAGATAAATCCAACACACCTCTTCACATCAGAGGCGCGCTCGGAAAACATTATTAAAATAAAAGTTGATAATATTAGCGACGTCGAGGCCGTCCTACTTAGTCAATCTTTACTTGGAACAAATATTCCCGATTGCTTGATTAAGGTGAAAGATCATGAAGCGTTGGGCCCTATCTTCAACGAAAATCATGAACGAGAAATAAAAAGACCATTCATTGCAGAAAGTGTAAACGATTACGAGGTGGTGCCCTTCGAAAATTTGGAAGGAACCGATAAAGAAAACAATTTCTACTAAATTGGTCTGGATACAAATGATAATGCGGTTATTAAAACCGACCATATGAATAATGAAAAGAAAGAAAACATAGTAGCGGATGCTCTATCCCGCATAGAACTCCATAATAATGAAATCGACAAAACGGAGACAGGTGATGAGGAAATCGACAGACTTCTCAGGGAGATTTGTGAAACCCAACCTGAATGTTTTGAAGATGTACCAGTAGAAATGGCAACAAGTAATAGGAACGATTCGATCGTTGGACTTAGACATTTTTTATCGTAAAGAATCGGTAGCAGTAAATGTAGACGATCAAGAAAACCGCGAATCGCCCGAAGACGAAACCGCCACAGTCCATTCTAACTATGAGGGAAATTCCATTGTTTCTATCCCAATTCAAGAAGGACCTGTAAATATGGGAAAAAATCACATAATATCCGAAGTAAATTTTAATCCGAAAAAACCAAGAATTACTAAATTGTTCGAATCAAAACAGAGGATTACTATAGAAATTTCCAAAAATAACTTTGAGCAGGATATTGTTGATTTTGTAAAAACATTCATAGTACCTAAAATTAAATATTATTTGTATTTTGAGAATGAAATTTATGAGAAATTTACGAATGATATAATGACCTATTTTAAACACTCAGAAATAAATGTTATTAGATGTACGGAAAAGCTTATTGACGTAGTTGAACCAAACGAAATTTTAGAAGTAATAGAAAACTATCACACTGGAAAGAGAAACCACAGAGGTGTCGATGAAACCTATAATAGAATAGAACAAAGATATTACTGGCCGAATATGAAAAACGCTATACAATCCTTTATTAATCAATGTAAAATCTGCCTTGCTTCAAAATATGACCGAGTCCCACTTAACCTAGAGCTAAATATAACACCTACAGCTATAGCGCACCTTTTGAAATTTTACATTTAGACACCATCACCCTTGAGACACAAAGTTTTAACTTTATTGATGTATTTTCAAAATACGCTCAAGCTTATCCACTAAATTCAGGACAAGGCTTGGAAATAGCCGACAAATTAATTGGTGCAATACATGACCCATCACCCAATTCCCGCACAAATAACAGTGGACAATGGTCTAGAATTTAATAATACTGTGGTAAAGGATATTTTAAACCTTCATAAAATTAATTTGCATTTTACATCCACTCAGCACCCAGAATCAAACGGCCCAATTGAAAGATTTCACAGCACCCTAATTGAACATATTTGTCTTTTTAACAATCAACCACTTTTCAAAAATGATCCCATCAAAACTAAGGTAAAATATGCCATATTGGCTTATAACAACACATTGCATTCATCTAAGAAATTTTCTCCTTTCGACGTTATGTACGGTCACATCGACAAGAGTAATCCATTTGATATCGACTTAAACCAAAAATTAATAAATAATTACGTAGAATCACATAAAGATAAAATTAAACTATTATATGAAAAGGTTAAAGAAAATATAACTAAAAATAAAGAAAAGTCTATAGGAAAATTGATCGAAACAAGAGAAACACTACCACAGATACCTGACACTGTGTACATTAAGAGCAAACAAACAAAAACAAAGTAAGACACTTACAAAATTTAAACCAGCAAATATAAAATCTATAAACCTAAAACTAAAAACAGCCAGAATTGTTCCTACACACAAAAACACTCAGGATAAAATACACATTTCAAATATTAAAAGACCACGAAACCAGACTTACAACCCTGATGTCCCAAGTACTCCCAACATTTTGGACTCTTGTATGGAATTGATATTAAAATCTTAACAACCAATCCTGGGATAATACCAATCAAACTATGGGAAGCTAGAATGCAAAGGTCAGAGCACACATTTGTACATTATTTTAAGATTGATAAAATTTTACTTAAATTAAATTATATTGATGATATGTATCTTAGTATAGTAAATAATCTATACAGCGATAAAAACCTAGTTGATAAGGACTCTAATGATGATAACAGGTTCTTCCCACTCCTCTTCTGGACCACGACCAGAGGAATCAACATAGCTGATATTATAAACGGCATTGGCATAATTCCGGTAAACCTTGGTTTGGCAAAATTGGAAACTTCAGAACATATTTTTATTCACAATTTTAGTTTAAGAGAATTGTTCAATCAATTAGAATATGTAGACGAATTTTATAACCATGTATCTAAGATTATCTATTCCAATAATATTTGTTAAATAGTAAAAATGTAGCTTATGTAACTGATAATAGTAGTAAAACAAGACATATTGTAAATACTTTAAAATTAATTAATACTACTAAACATGTAATTGCAGAAAAGTTAGAAATAGTTTTTGTAAAAAATAAGAATAATGCTAGAATAAAAAGAGGTTTATTTAATGGCGTAGAATCTATTTTAAAGATGTTGACTGGTATTCTAGATGCTTTCGACGGTGAAAAGTTAGAACATTTACGAAAATACCAAGAAAACATTAAGAACCAGATAGAATCGCATACTCATTTAATGTAACAATTATAGACGAATTTAATAAAACATTGTAAATGAAAACCCTCTCGAATTAAAAACTAAAATTTTAGCAATAAACCGCAAGTTAAGTGATTTTGTCGAACTAGAAAAACTAAGCGATTCTATTATTCAATTACAACTTACGTATCAAATGTTGCTGAATGTTGTACAAGATTTAGAAAACTCCATAATATTTTGTAAGCTACAAAAACTTACCCCAGCATTATATCTTTTCAAGAATTGTTAACTGAAATTCAGGAAATCGCTAAATTTTATAATAATAGACTACCGTTTGAACCAAAATTAGAAAATATGTTACAGTTTAAAGATTTAATAAAAGTTAATTGCGAAGTTCATTATGAACAAATAATATTTTTATTACGCCTGCCTTTGGTCACTAATAACGATTATAATCTTTACAAATTAATATCAGTGCCTAGGCAACATGAAACTAAATTCATAACTATTATACCAAATGTTAACTATTTTCTTAAACCCAAAATGTATATTCATAATATAGATATCATAAGTTTAAATAATAATTGTAAACAAACTAAATTGAAATATCTATGTTCATAGGCACAAATCAACCATAAGGACAACCTGTGCGGCAAGGCCTTACTTTTTTCTGGTGATCAATCGAACTGGACATACACAGAACTCGTCATAACCGACAATCACCTGACTTGGATACCTGAGCTCAACCAGTATTTGGCTGTATTTCCTACTGAAGAATCTATTAGTATAAGCCGCCAGGATGGGACTGCAGTAAAACGACTGAAAGGACTATTTCCACTGAACATCAACGTCAGTCAAGTGATCTACAAGAACAGACAATTGTACCATTCATCCAAAACTTCTGGGCATCCAACAATTATTAGTAACGTTAAGCTTGGATTAAGCAAGAATCAACAGCCAAAATTCTCAATTAACATTAAAAAATTGGGATTAGAGGAGCTGAAACTCAACCATGTTTCGCCAATCATCAAGGCTTCCTACATTTCAACGACTATGAGCATTGGACCATGCCAGTCTACTGTTTATTGGCCATAGCCTTAGCTTATGGAATCTCCACATGGTATCGCACGCGGAGACAACTCTTGGCCATTGCAACCTCTACCAATCAGCCGCCCCCGGGAGCTTCATTTGGGGATGGAGGAGTTACGCCTGCTCGAAACCACTAATTCAGCAACAAATGATTCTACCCCTATACAAATTCAGAGAATGTATTGTAAGCATAATATGTAGATTGTATTGTAAGACCCCTCTTCGTCAGATCCACTCGGGACTTCGAACAGTATAGACAGTTTAAAATAGAATCCTTGTGTAAAGTTATAGTTTATATTGAATAAACGTTATTTTTAAAAGATTAGTTTCTTACATCGAAACCATAACTTACATATTGTCATAGACATTTATTTATGACAATTAAGCAGAATATCATTGAAAAAATTCTAGCATATAGAAATCAAAGCGTTTCACAAGTTAGTAACTTATAATTGATAAGAGACATTAATATAATAATTTTGTGTTGATAATAATCGTTCCTTCGTCAAGTTTACGAAAAATGTTTCCACTTCTTCAGGGCTTTTTAGGACAAGGTTAACAGTTTTTGTAATCTTTAATGAAAAGGTTAATTGAAAACTAAAACGGTTAATTGGAAGTAAAAAAAAGTAAATTTGATTTCAAATTAAAAAAAACTAATTGTATGAAAAAAACTATATACAACCCGTCCATTCTTTATCGCATGTGATTCTGTATTATTTATTTATTTATAATTACTCCGTTATAGGCAATTAAGCCATACAGAGGAGGTTCGTTGTAACATAATATGCACGTAAAGGACAAATAAAATAATCGATACAAATAAAATTAGCATAAAAGAAAAAAAACAAAGAATTTACGTTTCAAGTGGCGATGACAAACCCTTTTATGTTTGTCGGCCCATAAATAATACCTACTGCTACATAAGGCCTTCTAACGGCTCAATTATTTTATATTTTCCAAAATATGCAAACACATAGGAATTTTAGTTTAGATGTTTATATTTCATAGAATCTCTTAAGTGTTTTTTAAAACTTTACGGAAACGGTTACTTTGAGATTAAAAAAGGTTAATGGTAAGGTATAAAGAGTTATTTTGAAGTTGCAAAAGGTTAATTTAAAATTTTTGAATAGTTTTTTTAAAGTTAAATAAAGCTAAACTTTAAAGTAAAAAAGGTTAATTAAAATTTAAAAGATTAATTGGAAATTTAGAAAAAGGTTAATTTGAAGTAAACAAGGATTCATTTGAAACTAAAACTAGATTCATTAGAAATTTATAGTTAAAAAACATTAACTTGAAATTTAAAGTAAGTTAAGTATATAAAAGGTTATTTGGAAATTAAAAGGTTAACAAAAAATTTAAAAGATGAATTTGAAATTTAATTTGCAATTAAAAAGGGATCTATTGGACTAAAAATATTTAATTAGAAATTAAAAAAGTTAATTTGCAATTTAAAAATGGTTAATTTGAAGTTAAAAATGTTCAATATGACGGAAAACAGCAATACATATATCTAAATGATCATGAAACGAAGTACTATATTTTGTACAATAAAACAGCCCTGTTGCGCTTAAAAAATTGGATCAGAGTACTCGAATAGTTGTGTGCACAAGCACAATTCCTGATAGCATTCCTACACGCTCTCTGTATGAAGCCAAGGTGGGACACATTACGCAAATTTTGCGTGGTTTATTCTTCCGAAAGCCACCTACCTTATTATGCTCTACAGATAAATTTATCAAACAAAGTGATATGTCTATGCTGTACAATTAGTGTATTATAAAAAAATTCTTATTTTTCTATTCTCATTTGTTTATTACACCTGAGAGTAAATGTATTAGATATTTTTAAACATATTTATTTTAGTAATACATAAATATATCAGTCTATGTATAATCTTTGTTTGATGGTTTGGTCTTTGTATCTTTGATTTAATAGTTTTTCTTGATTATTTGGTCAATTTTCAATTGTTTTAACTCTATGTATTACGATTGGCCTTACAATAATCGAATAAATCTTAGCTACAAAATTGTAGGGACTTCTTCGAAACGGACGATGATCATTTGGGGTTGCTGTGGGTTTTAATGCTTAATGTTTTTTCAACGTCGTGTACCTTAAGTCGGTGATGGCCGGTTCGTTAAGGTCGTTAGAGTTTGCCGGTTGCGGTCGCATTTCCCGACACAAAATGTAATATTGTGTTCGTTAAATTCAAACCGATTATTAAGCATTGTGATTGCTACGAAGGGCTGTCTTTTTCCATAATTTAGCCTTGAAAATTATGCTTCTTTTTCTTTTTGTATGGGTTTAAGTAGAAGGAGAACCTCGGTAGGACTCATTACGGAAAGTTTCCAACCAGTTAAAATTCAATGTTAGATAGACTTAATGTTTATCTAAAAGTAAAATTTTTGTTTATCTTTTTTTTTATTTCCCTCTGCGAAAGGGTTGAGAAACGTACCACGGTTCATACGGACATTTTTGTTGGATTTGAGGTGTAGAAGCACCTGGCGTACTTTTTCGTTCGAGTAGCGAATCAACCTTTATAACAAATGACAAACTAGTTTTGAGGAACGGGATGTCCTGCAGAAAATGGTGCGTACGCTTGTATAAATGAATTGCTGAATTAATTTGATGAGGACTGGAAAAGCGAGAGCGGAAGGTAAGTTCATGTGTACTGACGATTTACAATTGTTGACAGCAACTAGCAGCTGGCTAAAAATTTAAAAAGTGATGTCTCTTCTTGGATTTACAAAATTTTGGCGTATTTTTGTACACAATGTTTCCCGTATGAAAAGAAGAAAAATATGAAAACTTAAACTATTAATTATGAATAAAACGTAAACAACAACAAATCTTATAATAAGCAAAAGTTTTAATGGAATTTTTGCATATTTAGATATATTTTGTTAAATAGGTTTTAAAATTAAAATAAAAATACTGAAACGAGCTCACAAACCAAAGCACAAAAAAGCTGGACAAAAAGATACCAAAAACTTAAAATCTTAATTTGAAGTAAAAAGGATTAATTTGAAATAAAAATATTGATTTGAAGTTAAAGAAGAGCTAATTTGATGACAAAAAGGGGTAGTTTGAAATAAGAAATGGTTAATTTGAAATTTAAACAATGTTAATTGATGTTAAAAAGGGTTGATTTAACGGTATAAAGCTAAATAATTCAATAATGAGGGGTGGTTTTGATTAGTAAAAAACAACGTCAATCTCGTAAATTAGTAATAATAATTTCAAATTCCTGATGAAAGTGATGTATTTGTCAAAAGCTTCGCGATAGAACTCGTTTCTTTCATTGAAACTAAAAATTAAATATAAATACAATACACAAAAATTGTGAATTTTTAGATTATAGACTTGATGTAAGAAGAAACAACAGAAAAAACATTTGTGGACAAACCAAAATTTAAACGCAACAAGTACTTTTGCTCAGTTTTGACCGAAGATATGTGTAAATATATTTCAATGAGCAATCATTTTACTTTAAAAAAACTGAAAGAATAATCATTAAAATAACAAATTTTAATAAAAACAATCTCGAGTTGATAGCGTTTTAAAGAATTGTCTTAAGTATGCTTTTTTCATAGGTTAATAACTATAATTTTTAAACTCTTTATTTTTTCCTTTGAATTCTTTGAACAATGGAAACTCGAATTCATTATCGCCCCTGGAGCTGAGGCAATAATGAGCTTTAGAAATGAGTGTCCTGCCAATTGGCAGTAATTATGGCCCCTTTCAACCACAGTGGTTGACTTTTTGTCCGTCTGGCGGCGATCAAAACTATATAATACGACTCATAAATAATATCCAATGCAAACTCCACGGACTTGGCAGTAAAAAGCCGTTCTTTTCTAATAGAGGCGGCAACGACTAATGAAAAAATATCACTCGCCGGCTTTACTGCCGTGCGTTAAAATTTTCTATTGCTTATTTCACCGCTGCTGAAACTACTTTTCGAAGAAGTCGACAACAAAATGCTTCCATTTGGTGGAACTTTCCTAATGAATTTGTGATAAGACTATTGGTAAGTACAAAATTTTACAACGGGGGTTCGCATCAGCACTGCTCATTCATTATTCAATCACTGGGGTTCTGGTGTTTTATAATTATATTTAAATTATAATATTACATATAATTAATGGATAATTAGATTTATATTGCTGTATCGATTGCAACGATTTTTACTTGATGTATGGTACGCTACCATGGGGAACACCAGCATTGATAGGGCAATACTTCTCACTCAGAAAAACCTGTGAGATAGTTGTGAAAAATGAGGTAAGTATGTAGATGGAAGGATTACAGCGAGTGGGCCAAACAGGACGAAAAGCATACTTCAAAAAAGGTCCCAAAACAGTACTGTCAAACTCAAGCTTAGAGCAAAAACCTAGATGAAGGTGAGGAACCTGACCATAACTTTCGCACTCCTTAAAATAACTAACTGATGACATCCGTCACGGAAGATGAACTTTGCACAGCCCCAGTGCTTCTTCAGGAATAATCTGGATCACGGTATGGCCTAGTGAGCTAGTCCTTTTAGAACGCCTTTGACTCTGTTTTAAATAAAAATTTTCTTAAAAAACTAACCACTACTTTTTAGTTTAGTGCGTTTTCGTGCTCTGTGGTTATCTCCTTCCTTTTCTTCGAGATTACAATAGGTAATCTACCAATACCAGAAATTCTCCGTAAACCTTTGCTCAATGGTATTCCACAAGGGTCAGTCATTGGTCGTTAATCGGACGTCGACTTATTCTCCTACGTACATATATTGCCCATTGTTGTAGAAGGTTAATTTTAAATTTAAAAATGTTTAATTTGAAGTCAAAAGGAGTTAATTTGTCGGAATAAAGATACATAGCCAAAAAATCAGCAAGGTATAGTTTCAATATAGTGAAAGACAACGTATTAATAATAATGTAGTCATGACGAAGAGGATGTATTTGTCCAAAGCTGGACAATTTAACTCGTTTATTTCAAGAAAACTCTTAGAGATGATAGGAACAATGTGTGCCAACATTAACCAGGAAATATTATCACCACTATAATCAGAGTAAAGTAAAAAGTAAATTACTTCCTATAATATAAGATGGCTTAAAGCCCAAGTCGGGTGTCGTGGACGAGGAGTCAACCACTAATTTACATTACCTTTTGGATATAATTTCCAATTATTCTATGGGTTATGCCGTGATTGGAACCCAGAACCGCTAGAGTAGGGAATACGAGACGAACTCCCTAGCATCTTCACCTCCGCGATTATAATCAAAGAAATGTATTGCCCTAATTTATCTTATGGTGTACCTAATGTGCCAATTAATTTAAATCTTTTTTTCAATCTTGTGGTTTAATTTACTTAGATATCCAATAAAGGAAAGTAAAATTATAAAAACGATGTACACAGTAAGGTTGAATCGTAGAATTGAATCGATGAAGCTTGATCATCGCATGTTTATAGTTGATTAATTTAAAAAAATGTTTTAGTCAAAAGGAAGTATCCAATTCTTAAATAAAGTCAGTTAAAAGTTATACGTGGACTCAACCGGTGACTTAAAAATCCAATTAAACTTAGGAACAAAAAAAAAATTGAGCCGTACGAATCCTATATCTAGTTATAAAGCCCCCGGATGGTACCAGGGGGCTTTTTTGAGGTAATGGGAAATGGTTATAATAGACCGCAAAGGGAAGTAAATTCTAATAGTGTAATTTTGGGCAGTTGAGGTGATTTTACGGCGCGGCCGGTTCTCGCCCCTTAAAATCTTTTGTCTTTATCCAGCCACTACATTATTGCCTCACGTCCCGTATAACTGGGCTTATTACAGAAGATTAACTTCGAAGGGAGACCGGACGCAAGTTAGCTCTCAAAATCGATTCCAGACAGAAATTCACTCTGACTAAGGCCTCTCTGCTAGTTATATTTTATCGTCTTGAATTCTCTGGAGCTCACAGGTTATTTTCTGTCGTTATAATCTCTCCGTCGAGCGATTCTAAAAGCTTTTCCTTTACTCTCATTGGGGCTATTTTGTTGCATATAATTAGTACATAAATATTAACTTATATTTTCTGTTCTTTCTTCACCATGGGAAGGTTTTAGGTAAACGACTTGAGAGTAAACGTTTTTCTTTTCGATGATTTTGATAGCTCAAGATAAACACCAATAATACACAATAAAGCCAAAATATTATACGAAGTAGCTACTAGTTTCCCTACAGAATTTAAAATAATTATTAACAATTTAAAAAGACCTAGGAACGATAACCTTGTTAAAAACCATCGCGCAGTCGTGTAATATTGATGTTTTAAAATTAGCGATGTGGTCCAAAATGGAATATTACGTCACTACCTCCAAGCTTTCAGCATTTGATAGGCCTTCCACATGGCATAATTAACATAAATATATACTGATAATAACTGGACTCACAATGGTTACTTTTTCTTTGCAAATACATAATGAATCATAAATATAAACAAATACAAATGTTAGGTGTTAGGTAAATTGTTAAATTTATACACACTATTTATACAATTAAAACCTTTTTCTTTTTTCTTTTTTAGAGTACTCGTCTAATAGGTAGTGTCAGTAAATAAAAAATAAAATAAATACTATAAATATATATAATTAAATTAAATTTAATTTAATATATAATTAAAAACTTTGGTTTTGTCAGGTACAATGTAGAAGTTAACATGCTTATGAATGTAGAAGGTACTTATTTATTAATTCAAAAGACGAAGTCGTGAATAATTGCCAATTTTTAAACCAAACATTTAATTTAATAACTAAAACTGCCTAGAGAATTTAAATAATTACAATTATATGTACATAAAACAACAACTGGGGCCAATTTAATCAATGAAAATTCTCTCTATTATTTTAATATTAATATCAAATATAAGTCACAAAATATCACGGAATGCCATTATATATTAAACTCAGATTATTTATGTACATCTGTGTGAAGAATACATGCGGTTTCATACTTATCTACACACATTTCCTTAAGTACACGCAACATAGTTTCACCAAAATAGAGTTTTATTAAAATCGGTGATCTCATGTATTTTTCTTTTGTATGTGGGCTAAAAGATTGTCACGTCACTGTGGTGGTTTTTTTTTAAATTTTGTATAAACGTTCTTTTTCCTCTGCTTCTTATATGTACGTGTAGTTTGGTTGAACATTGAGGGTAAGGGTGAAAATTAGCATATATTAATCCTTTATTTATGTTTTTAGATGGCTGCAAATTAAAATTTATTTTTGTTCTCAGTACTGGTTGCTTTATATATTTCCTTTGTTCTTTGCCATTTTCGATTTTATTTTTGCCATATAAACATTTTCTAAGAAAATCAGACTAGGCATGACTGTAAGTTATACGTTCTCTTCTCAGCAATTATTTCATGGCTATCGAAGAATCGACATAAGCTTTGTCCAGTCCGGCCTAACAATACAAATAACCGAGAAGGAGAAAAAAATTAATAACGCCCGCTTTACAGCTTGGCAGATTTAATAGCTCCCGAGGCTAGAATATTATTGAAAGTCAAGGCATTATAAGTAGCATGAGTCATTAGTGTTAGGCAGTTAAAAGGGCCCCCAATGGAATGATGTTTTCAGCGCTGTTTAGCGGTCGATGCCCAATTAATTTAAAACGACAAGACCAAGACTCCCGTCTTGATATACATGTTTGCAATGATCCCAAATGACGAACACATGCCCGTCGAGCCGCAATTTCAATTCGTTAACTTGATTCATTATTTCAATGGTTTGTCTACCAATTTTAATAACACCGAACTCTTTTCGGGGACGGGCCTCGTTTGGAATGTAAATTACAAAAAAAATGGGTTTTGGTGTCATTTCATTATAATTTTATGATTGGTTTTAAATGTTCTCAATGATAGCTTATACAATAAAAATCAGGATGCCACAATTTTCTTTCTATTAAGTCAACATTCAATGATGATATGTTATCCCCTGCAGTTGAACAAAATTTCACGTTTTCAAATTGACATTTAACTTAACATTCTTTATTGTAAAACAGCAAGAGCCAAAAAGTTCTTAAAGCATATAAAAAAATCAAATCAAAAATAGTCAGAGATGATATCTTGAGAATCAAGAAACGGAATTTTATATAACGGCAGACAGACTAGCCAGAGGAGGATCTGCAAATATAGACTCTGCACCTATCTCAGGACAGCAAAATCAAACAAATCACATAATGCCAAAGTCGATATACGGTAGGCGCGTTTGATACAATGAAACAAACTTACACTAAAACAACCCTCACCAAGACTGGCAAACTTACTGATAAAATTAGAGAGTGGTGAATTCTGAGGAGTGAGAAAACATCTACACAGCATGTGTATAAATAAATGATGACCTCAATTGTAGATTATGCTAACAAGTGGGGAAACCACCAATATTATCTTTGAATGCGAAGGGACCGCGCAATGGAGACATAGCCTGGGATGGAAAGAAAACCCACGAAATGGAATTGCAGCAACGACAGTCAATGTCCTAATACTCATTAGGAGAAGGATTCCATTGCACTGAACTAAGCGAGAAAGATGCAATGCTTAGGGAACAAAAAACCCACTTCCTAGTATCATTATTATCATCTTCATCAACACACCAAAGCAAGAGAGATAAAAAATACTTTACTCTGGGACGAGGGACCCATAAGAATAACAATAGTGTTACAGACATTTTTACAAAACTGTCACTAGAATCCATAAAATTTTGTCGTTAACATGAAATAAAAATGGAAATAATAGTATCAATAAGAACTTAGGGAAAATAATAATAATATAGAATTTCTTGTTGTGCGAACATAATCGAAAAAAGTGAACTTAAAAGTTGAGAAATAGCAGATAAAGCTTTCTTATGTAGCAAACGGACCTAATAATTTGGAATTTCATACAATTGGTGAGAAAATTTTTAAAAAAATCTATAATATAATATTTAAAAAAATAATTATAAATAATATTAATAAACGTTAAAATGCTTAAATTTCAAATTTAAAATCACGTCAATTTTCTAGTAGTTCCGTTAGACTTTTAAGGCGAAAGTTTCTTAAAATTACACAATTTAGCGGTGAAGAGGAAATTCCAGATGAAATTTATGGCATTCATATCTGAAATAAATTTATATCAGATTTCTCGACTTGATACATCAGTGTGACATCTGAGACCAGTCGCTTTGTATGTCAGTGAAATTTTGGCTCGAGGATATTATTTAGCATATTAAGCGTCCAAGGTGTATTTCATACTTCAAAACAAACTTGATGCTCTAAACTAGGTGACATTGAGGTCACACACAATTCAAAATTTAGAGCGGAAAGTAATCGGTGCAACTACTAACCTTAAAAGCATCTACCGGGCGCCTCCGGTTGAATTAATTTCTACGAAGAAAGAATTACTACGTGCTCATTCTACATACAAGTAAGCAAGTCATAACAATTTACATTATTACTACAAGTTTATTGCAGAAAAAAAGACCTAGCTGCTTGCAAAAAGTAGAAAATTAAAAATTTAATTGAATAAAATATAGGAATTTAATTTGTGCTGATTTTTTAAAACCTAATTTAAAACCAAAATCAGTTACAGGATAAATATAATTATCTAGTTGTGAAGGAAAACTTCAATATCTTCAGAATGAATAGGTGAAATTTGGAGTTTCTGGGATCGTTTTTTAAAAATCGAAAGGACTTTCGCAAACACCATAAAATTATATTGGATAAAAAATTCTTATTGAATGAATTTTGTGTGGATGATTTCTTTTCACACATTTTGAATGTCCTTTAAATTAAAAATAACGATACCAAAATTGAAAATTCGAAAATTCATCGATTCAATCTGCAAATATTGAGATTTTTATAAAATTAGCCCGTAGAGACGACCCCTTTTTTAATGCTAAGCCATGCTTTTGTCACGCATTTTGAATATCCTTTTGGTTTAAAAAAAATTACACCTGAAACTCAAAAATTCAACGATTTGTTCTGGCGGCATTGACGTAAGCAATATTTCCAGATTGAATCGATGATTTATTGAATTTTCAGAATTTTCAAATTTGAGGATAATTGGCAAGTTAAGCGGTCTTTTTTTAATCTTAAGCCATTATTCTTGCCATTCTTTTTTCACGCTTTTGAAAATCCTTTAAAAAAAAGTATACCTGAAACTCACAAATTAAATAAAATTTTAATGTACTCTTCTTTTACCAGTTATTCAGTAAATTTAAATTGTAGTCTGATGAAGAAAAACGTCAAAATATCCAGAACAAATTTTTTGTTAAAGGACTTAAAAAGTGTGTAAAAAAAATCACATTAAAATTTTTTTCGAGATAAAGAAGATTGATTTGATTTTTTGAAGAAGAAGAAAGAATTTTTCTATAAAAAAAAATCCAAATCTCAAAAATTTATTGATTTGTTCGTGAGATTTTGATGCTTCTTCTTCAGAACTCCATAATTTTAATTTTTCGTGTAATTTGTTGTTGTTCTTTAAAATTAGAATGTAAAAAATTAACATAATCTAAATTTTCATATTTTATTCAATTCAATTTTCAATCGATGAATTTAATCAAGAATAATACATGAATTTACGTTTTTTGTATTTTAGATACGTTTCATTTTTTTAGAACGTAAAGGATTTTCATATTGAGTGAAAAACTTCATCTTCAAAATTCTTCAAATAAGAATTTTTCTATTCATGAAATTTTTTATGATGATTTTTTTCACACATTTGTAAAGTTCTCATATCATTATATAGAATGTAGGGGGCTTATAGAATTTATATGAAAATAATAGGGCATGACGGTGTTAAACTCACTAATGTTAAACATTAAAAAAACTGGTGTACTCTTTATTATATTTTAAATGCATTTTATATTTACATTATATTTGTAAACATTTTAATATCCTTCTGTCTAAATAATAATTTATATTCAGAATTTACCAGACCTCTCAGATCTCACGATCTCCAAATATTAATTCAGAATTTACTTTGTCGGTGTCTTTTTCCCATTTGACATTCTATTCAATCAATTATAACACCGATTTTTTTAAATAAATATATTCCGAAAGGATTATTTTAATGTTAAAAACAAGACTTTTAAATTGCGGGCCATGAAATCTTTCGATGCATCAGCAAATTACGCGTGGTAATTACCTATTTAGGACGAGAGGACATGGTTCCTTTTACAGCTGTGCGCCCTATTTTTTAATACTAGTTAGAATGTTTTAATACAATAATTTTGATATAATTAGAAGGTGGTTTTGTCGTTTCTGCCACATTAAATTGCAAGGATATAGACAATTAGGTCATTTCATCCTACAGTACTTGCAAGTAATAAACCAAACACATATGCCCACTTATTCATCAAAACGCATTTACTGTACGTATATGTATCATTCCGGTATGGTTTAGAAGAAATATCCACGTTTAATAAAAACTTGATAATATCAAAGGTTTAGGGGTAGCATTAAACAGTGTGAATGAACAATTTAAGAGAGACCTCGATAACGCAGAAACTCACTAATGAGTTCAGAGATAATTATCACATTGGGTGGTCTGGCTAGTCGCTTTCTATAAAGAGCCAAGGCGACATATTTGCAGGCATGCAAGTCCTACATTCCTACAGTAGGTGTGTTGGTTGGAAGCAATACAAATTTAAAGAAAATAAAATTAAAAGTACGCCACTCGAGAAATGGCCCGTCGAGTGCCCTAGTTTCATAAAAGGTCCAGACATAATGGTATGTACTACTTAAAATCGCCGGTAGTTTTGGCCATTGGTAAAATCGAAAATTTAGACCATTAATTACCTTAGGGCTTCCGAACCCGGAGTGACGTTTCCCCTTAGGTACTCACTTTTTTTTTCTTTTATGTTTTATTTAATATGCTTCGCTCAATAACAGGCATGATGTGCTGCGTGAAAAGACTGGCTCGCTCGAGATGCTCATACCACATTTTCGGTGGTTCAGACGCGTTTCGGGATTTCGCTATCTTCAAAATAAACCTTGAAGTTGGCGAAATGTCGAAACGAGTCGGAACCAACAAAAACCAACGAGGAAAGATTACAGTTAACTATCAAAATAGGTTCATCAACCCGCAAACTACAAGAGGAAATCTCATAATTTTATATAAGATCCTAATTATTTTATACTTCCAAAAAATCTTAAATTTAAAAAAATCCTTTGTCTTTATACTTAATATTATATAATTTTTAATCTTAATTGTAATTAATTTAATATGACTATTTACATAAAAGCCCAATTATTTTGTTCGTACAAAAAATCACAAATTAAAATAGAAACCTTTTTTAGAGGATTTAAAGAATTTTGCATAATTTTTATTTTATTGTAAATAATTTTAATATAGTCTTCTACCAGAGAGACCAACCATTTTATAATAAAAAAACATTTGGACTTAATTAATTAATGTTTCAAAAAAAGTTCAGGGGGCGTCGGTGGCCGCTACGGTTTAGGCATTTACACGGCGCTCATCATTGTAAGGTAAAGGTCCCGGGTTCGATTCCAGTGGCTCTGCATTCGAACCCGACATACTTACAAATGGTTTTTTTTTAAACACCGGCACCCTGAGGGTTGATATGGCCTCTGATGTTGAGAACCCTCGTAAAAAAACGTTCGTAAATATGCAGCTTATATATCATACATATCATATGTTTTTTTAATACTTTAAAAATAAGATTCATTTGAAATTCAGAAGGACAGTTTGAAGTTAAAAAGTGTTCATTTGAAATTAAAAAAGGTGAATTTGATGTCAAAAAATTACTTTAAAGTTAAAAAGAGCTAATTTGAAATTTAAGAAAATGGTAATTTGAAAATAAACAAGGTTAACTTGAAGTTAGTAAAAAGAGTTAATTTGAAATTTAAAAAGTTTGGAGTTCAAAAGCTTAATTTGACATCTTAATGTTGTTCCCATTTCGTTTGCAACTGAAATAGCTACCGTTTTATCCCTTACAATAGAGATTTTTCTGGATAGTTTAAAGTTTAAAAATGCAACAAAGCCGAGGCCGGAAAACGATTAATGTACATAACTATAAATGTCCCAGAGTCAAAAGGTTCAATTCTCAAAGGAAGTTAATAATAAATAACTGATTTTTTTTAAAATTTAGGCCTGTAAGCAAGAACATTATGTTTGCACATTTTTTTGTAAGTTGGCTGGAATGTTTTTTTCCTATATTCTATTTGGTTATAATTCGTTCTTTTATTATCAAGCTGTTTCATGAACATAAGTAACCCTTTAGAAATAAATGTTTAAATTGAGAGGTGTAACGTTTAGTTACGACAAACTATTGAAAGTCTTTGCGCAATGATCGTTATCCGTTTATATTCAACAATTCAACCTGTTTCTTAATGTGGGGACTCTATTCGACGTCTGAGATTATACAGCCGTTAAATCTTTAGATGTTTCATCTAAAAAAAAATTACAATAATACATTGCAATTTTATTTTATATGCGCATCGGTTAAATTAAACGACTATTAACTTTGGATTTTAACAACGCATTGAAGACATATTATCCGCGAGTTTTGAACTTCCTTCATTGTAAATTGAACGTTTATGGACATCCTCTGTCTCCAGGAATGAGCATTAAAATAAATCACACAAATGACAACAGATATCCTGATGTTGTCCTTTATTAAACAAGCACGAGAAAGACTCGCTCCTTATCGCTCTCATCTTGTCCAGGGACTCTGGGACTTTGATTATGACAGGCGTCTAACGTTTCTTGCACAAATATCGATTTGAGAGGCTGAAGAAAACGTTCTTCCATACGTCCTATGGGCTGATGAATGTTCACCTCTAATGGCATACTAAACAGTTGGAATTTTCGAACGTGGGCAAAGGAAAATCCGAGAATTTCGTACTCTCGTCATCATCAGGTGTTCACAGTATCAACGTTTGGTGTGGACTTCTCGGAAATAAATTAATTGGGCATTATTTCTACGCAAATAATTTAAATGTTGCTCAGTTCCTCAATTTTTTGAGGGAGGTTTTACTAACACTATTAGATGATGTTCCTCTGCAACAACGACAAAGACAGATTCTCCAGGTTGATGGATTACCCGCACACAATTCTTTGCAGGTGTGTCGTTATTTGAATCGACTTCCGAGACAGGTGGATAGGGATTTAACTCCACTTGACTATTTTCTGTGGGGCCATTAAAAAAAATAGTGTCTACGCCAATTATAACCGAGCGACCCCAGTTGAAGAACTGCAGAAAAGTATAGAAAATGCTTGCCAATCCTTCTCCCCTATTCTATGACTATGGTGTTCTGAGCACCGGTGAAGAGTGGTTAAAAAGAGCAAATGTCTACATCGTCACGCAAGGCAGGCAGTTCGAACATGAAATGTGATTAATAAATAGTAAACCAAATGACTGTTTTTTTTTCAAACTTTTGCCAAGACTTTGCCAGTTTTTGACCGATTTAAAATCTGATTGCACCATTGTTTTCAGAGTGAAAGATCCTTTAAAATCATGTGTCAGAATATATAAGATCGTATTTGAACTTTGGAAGTTGAATTGGGCCTGATTTCCTGTGTAAGTTTTCTACAAAAATATGTAAAAATTTATCAATAAATATAAAGAGATTTATGAATAATAAAAACGGTGGACGAACGATGAAGGCTTTATGATGACATATAGCAGGTCATATGGGTTGCGGTTAATGGTCTCTGTTTTTTGCTATGTATTTATTTTGTCTCATTATGATTTCTGTTGCCATCTATCTACATAAAATCCATTTGAAATATCTTTCTAAAAATCTTTTGACGGTATAAGTCAATTCCTGATGATGACGGTGTCGTCTTTAATACCAGTTAAGTTTCTCTTTTTTGGCATTAGTTTCTTTGTAATGAATCGAACCCAAGGTACAAATTATTCAAGACGGCAGAAAATATACAAAATATGTTAAAATTCTTCAAGCTAAACAGCGAACAATTTTTGAAAATGTTTATAGGGGCTTATGCAAAGATTAAGGTGGCAAATCGCTCTATCAGGTTTGGTGGGTTAAGACATTTTTTATTGGCTTTTATTGTTTTGCTGGTTTTCCTATTCACTTTACCCGAGGTGCTTTGGTGGGATGCGCACCACCTTTTGTACGTATATTTGGGTTTCGGCTGTGATAGTTAAAAACCTGAGGTACAAACGAAAATCTAGCATTTTAAGATTCCATACGCTATAGTTAAACAGAGAGTAATTATTGAGTAATCAGATTGAGACTAATATGGCTGCCGGTTAAAGAGAGAAAGATAAGATAAGAGGAAACTACGCGTAGAAGGCCCGCGATAACCTTAGCTGTTTTTCGTCGCCTAAACTTTCCACATTATGCATATTCATAAGATTTCGTGGTCCGATTGACCAGATACCATCTTTAATTAATTAACCTTTATGTAAGGTATTAGTTGAGATAAAAATCATTAATCGCCGAGAATCAAATAGATTACACGACATTTGAAAAGTGGCAGAAAAAGAGGGAAAATTCGAAAGGTTGGGTTGAGATGGGAAGTTGGTGTCCGAGTGGATCGAAATCACGATAGCATGTGGTAGAGCAGCGGCGTATTTAGCCGAAGTTCGTGGGTTCAAATCCCGCTCGTGACACTGACTTTTTTATTTCAATCAATACTTTACATAAAGATTAATTAATTGAATTATGCATATTGTTTTGATATTTGTTAGGTGTATACATTGGTCGTTTTTAATATGCAATGCACCGATTCATTAGACCGTTGGAGAACTTTGTTGTTCCAAGATGTCGGTATTCTATTTGTCAGGTTTGATCACACTAACTGCAAGGTAGAAAAAGTTAATCACGAACGCACAAGTCGTCGGTTTGATAAGAGTGCATTGAAAATCTTTGCCTCAAGATTTTTGTATTGTATAATTTTAGTTTTTGAAGAGGGTCCTTTTAGAATAAACTTCCTTTACTTTATGAATGGCATTTGTCTTTTTGGGCTGAATTTCAGATTAACCTTTTCTAATTTTAAATTAAACGCTTTTAACTTCAAAATAACCCTTTCTAATTTTAAAATAACAATTTTTAATTTCAAATTATCCATTTTTATTTTCAAATAAACTGTTCGCTTTAATTTCAAAGTAACTTTTTTTTTTACTTCAAATTGACCTTTTTTTTTCAGTGTAGTTTGTAATACAATGTAGGCGTTGAGCTTTAAAACCACCGACCGCAAGAAAAGTCTTTGGTTAAACTATGTGAACTTTACCTATTAAGTAGTTACATAAAGCACTTTTGCATGCAAACGGTATTTTAAAATATACGCTATCGTTACAAATATTTATAAAATGTTCAGCTAGTATTTGGACGATTCTAATCCTTGGGTTTCGATGAGAGAGTAACGGACCTTTTTATCATCTACCTAACGAAGGGCCGTTTTTGTCTAGGTGTCAACCCGAACAAAACCAGACAAATGCCATTCATAAAGTAAAGGAAGTTTATTCTAAAAGGACCCTCTTCAAAAACTAAAATTATACAATACAAAAATCTTGAGGCAAAGATTTTCAATGCACTCTTATCAAACCGACGACTTGTGCGTTCGTGATTAACTTTTTCTACCTTGCAGTTAGTGTGATCAAACCTGACAAATAGAATACCGACATCTTGGAACAACAAAGTTCTCCAACGGTCTAATGAATCGGTGCATTGCATATTAAAAACGACCAATGTATACACCTAACAAATATCAAAACAATATGCATAATTCAATTAATTAATCTTTATGTAAAGTATTGATTGAAATAAAAAAGTCAGTGTCACGAGCGGGATTTGAACCCACGAACTTCGGCTAAATACGCCGCTGCTCTACCACATGCTATCGTGATTTCGATCCACTCGGACACCAACTTCCCATCTCAACCCAACCTTTCGAATTTTCCCTCTTTTTCTGCCACTTTTCAAATGTCGTGTAATCTATTTGATTCTCGGCGATTAATGATTTTTATCTCAACTAATACCTTACATAAAGGTTAATTAATTAAAGATGGTATCTGGTCAATCGGACCACGAAATCTTATGAATATGCATAATGTGGAAAGTTTAGGCGACGAAAAACAGCTAAGGTTATCGCGGGCCTTCTACGCGTAGTTTCCTCTTATCTTATCTTTCTCTCTTTAACCGGCAGCCATATTAGTCTCAATCTGATTACTCAATAATTACTCTCTGTTTAACTATAGCGTATGGAATCTTAAAATGCTAGATTTTCGTTTGTACCTCAGGTTTTTAACTATCACAGCCGAAACCCAAATATACGTACAAAAGGTGGTGCGCATCCCACCAAAGCACCTCGGGTAAAGTGAATAGGAAAACCAGCAAAACAATAAAAGCCAATAAAAAATGTCTTAACCCACCAAACCTGATAGAGCGATTTGCCACCTTAATCTTTGCATAAGCCCCTATAAACATTTTCAAAAATTGTTCGCTGTTTAGCTTGAAGAATTTTAACATATTTTGTATATTTTCTGCCGTCTTGAATAATTTGTACCTTGGGTTCGATTCATTACAAAGAAACTAATGCCAAAAAAGAGAAACTTAACTGGTATTAAAGACGACACCGTCATCATCAGGAATTGACTTATACCGTCAAAAGATTTTTAGAAAGATATTTCAAATGGATTTTATGTAGATAGATGGCAACAGAAATCATAATGAGACAAAATAAATAGCAAAAAACAGAGACCATTAACCGCAACCCATATGACCTGCTATATGTCATCATAAAGCCTTCATCGTTCGTCCACCGTTTTTATTATTCATAAATCTCTTTATATTTATTGTTTTGGACGAGCTACGCATTGGTCCAAAACCAAAATTCTCGCCTCATGCCTTATTTTTCAAGCAATGTTGCTACACATGCACTTGGATCGACATGTCCAGTCTGACCCGAGTACGTTGTTCGAAGAGTTTAAACTGGAGCTGGCCAATGGTAAACCGTCTGCAAATAAAACCAAATCCACCCTTCCATTTTTTTAATGTAAAAAAAAGTTGGAAACATAATAACGTCGAGGCCTTATAGTTAATTAATTAACTTGCTCCTTGATAAATTGATACCGACACATAAAGACAGGTAGTAACTCATCAAATGGACGACTACATCAAAACCTTTAACAATGATTGATGGCCTATTTAACCTATTTCAGTGCATCATTTTTTCGTGTCTTCTCGTTCTTCAATATGCTTCTTTTTATGATGTGATGTCCAATAAAAGAAAAAAATTAACCCGGTATAATGCGTAACTTTCTTTCTTTCTCTCTCTCTCTCTCTCTCTCTCTC